>NW_006159568.1:888616-897178 GCF_000334495.1 Tupaia belangeri chinensis
GCGGGGCTCCACTACTGTCCCCAGCCCAAGGATGCCGGAGCAGAGTCAAGTCGCCCGGCGCGAGGGAGCGCGGATGCGTCGGTGGGAAAGCTTCGGCTGGAGACGGAGGTGGATGCGCAAAGCAAAAGCCCGCGTTTTCCCAGCCGGTCGCCATACGCAGGTCGTTTAGATTCTGGGACCCTGGGCACAGGATCGACCTTCAGGGAGCATCGGAGCCCAGATTTGTACTCTGTGCGAGTCTTTGTGACTCCGGAGAGTCCGCGATTTGCGCGGAAGATTGCGGTATTTGTTTCAGGTGGGGAAGTCCAAGGTTTGCGAGACGTTCTCAAAAGGGCCAGCAATTACCCCTCTTCAAAAGGGAAGTGTATTAGACCTGATTCTAGTTCAACCAGCAGGGGAACAACAAGCGGGAGTGACTTGTCCCCCTCCCAGGGTAGCTTCTGATAGTTCCTAGCCAAGTCCTCTCCCCGCACGCCCCCGCTGCCAAGGCGACTCGCTGGGAAACTCAATTCCAGTGCAGGCTCCTCAGGAGGGTTTAGGACAGCCCCAGTTGGCTACTTAACGGCTGTGAGAAGACCCAGCGAGACAGTGAGATGGTGGCCTGGGGTGGGGGGTATTGAAAGATACTAGGGCAGCAGCCCAGTTCTTCCTAACCCCACCCCTTTTGCAGTCTGGAGTTCCGGCAGTGTGCATCTCTCTGCAGTTTGCATCACTCCATTTCCTCGTCCAGGAAATTGTCTCTGTTGTGAAGCCACACACACTGGGTCCTCTCTTTCCGGGTGCCTCCCCTCAGATGCCCTCCTGATGGGAGCCCGCGGGAGGGAAGTGAGGGGGCCTGGCCTCACATTCCAGCCAGGGCTCAGCTGCCAATACTAGCCCCTTTCCCCTCTGACGATGGCACAGAGTGGCAAAGCCAGGGCAAGACAAACATCCAGGAAGGACGATGCTGGAGAGGGTGAGAGTTGTGATCCTCTGCCTTAGAGAGGCTGACAGGGGGGACACAGGGTTGGATGGCTCTACCTTTCTTGGCTAGGTCCCAAACAGTCCTCCTCAGCCAGGACGTCCAACCCCATTCATGGCATCAGTGGGCTGCTCAAAGGCCCCCCATACTCCTCACCATCCACCTGCAAGTGCATTTTCCTGGGCCTGGATTCTGACCCTCCCTATCCAGTGCTGGCCCCTCTCAGCCCTTTTGCTACCTTGACTTTCCCTTCCTGCAGCACCTGAGGACAACCTCCTCTTCCCGCAAGTCTGTGGTCCCCCTGTCTATGCTCATACTCAGCTCGGAAAAGCTGGTCTCCTCCCCTTCTCGTGCTGGAAGCCCTCCCTGATCTACCTAGAGGAGATCGAACACTCCCTCTTCAGGCCTGCCCAAGCTTGTTTGGGTTTCAGTGCTTGTCACACATTTTGTAGTGTCATTATTTGTTCTTGCACTTCTCTGGGAGCTCCTCAAGGATGGGAAATGTGACTTTATGCCACCGGGTACCCAGGTCACCAGCACAGGGCACAATCTGGCCCTCCTGTGAGAGCCTGCTACTCAGACTGAGCAGGTCTTGGGTCAGTTCTTGTCTCTACCTCTTCCTAGCTATGCAGCCTTGGGCCACTTGTCTTCTCTGCGCCTCAACTTTTCAATCAATAAAATGAGGATAATACTGGGACCAGCAGTTAGCGTAATGGCTATGTTGCTGGACTCCCACGTAGTTGACCACGGTTTGCGTCCCAGACCCGGTGGCTTAAAACTCACGCTGGGTGCGTGTGCGTGTGTGCCCAAGATCCTGAGAGGAGAATGGAGGAGAAGGGATTGCGGCGTGGCCATCCCCCTTGGGGGGGGTGATTTCTCGCTTTCTGTCTCTCTGTCTCTCTCTGTCTGTCTGGCGATTGCATGCGCCGTAAAGCGAGAAATCCTCTCCCCCCCCAAAAAAAATGTGGATAATACTAACGTTTTATGAGAGTTTCGAAGATTAATAGTATTAACTTAAACATCCATGATTCTTCTATGTGTGGAGAGCGTTTCAATCATTTTACACATATTGCATGAATGTATCAGACCTGGGGGCAAGTCTCAGGCCTGTCCCTGGCTGGGCATTGGGAATACATGGAGTAGAACTGCAGAGTGCTAGATCTGGCAGGTGTGGTAGTTGGAAAGGTATGTCGCCTAGCCCGGGGCAGCTACAGAGGAGCCCAGAAGCAGAGTTCTCACAGTGCAAGTGGGCAGAGGTAGGGGGACTCGGGCTCAGTATAGCATCACCTATCCTAGGTTCAAGTGCAAGAGACTCTGGGATGATTCTGGGGCCTAGAGATAAGCTGTCGGAACCAGCAGTTGGCGTAATGGCTATGTCTCTGGACTCCCATGTAGTCGACTGCAGTTTGAGTCCCAGACCCAGTGGCTTAAACTCATGCCAGAGTGCATGTGCATGCGTGCCCAAGATCCCAAGAAGAGAATGGAGGAGAAGGGGTTGTGGTGTAGCCATCCCCCCTGGGGGGTGATCTCTCGCTTTCTACCTCTGTCTCTCTCTGTCTTTCTGGTGAGCGCATGTGCCCTATAGCAAAAGCCTCTCAAAAAAAAAAAAAAAAAAAAAAGCCTCTCAAAAAAAAAAAAAAAAAAAAAAGAAAGAAAGAAAGAAAGAAAGAAAAGAAAAGAAAAGAAAAGAAAAGAAAAGAAAAGAAAAAAGCTGTCTTGGGAAACTCAGATCTCCTGGACAGGGTTTCTGAGGGTCTCACAGTGGCAGCCTCTCTCCCTGGTGTCCTGGAAACTTAAGGCCCTGGATCTATATGTAGCCCTGACTGCTGCCTGGCAGACCTGGCTCAACCTTTTGTCTGGAAGGTTGCAGAAAGCTTCAGCTTTGGGCTGAAGATTCGGAGGCATATTCTTCCACCCTGAAGCTGAGCAGGTGCTCACCGTGCTCGTTGACCGGTAGAGTAGAACTCCAGGGCCGTGGGGCTGGTAGGGGACTGTCCTCCGGATGTGGGTGTAATCACAATTCAGCAGTTGTGAAGAGATGAACTTCTGCTGGTGTCCCTTTAGGGGGCTGATGTGTGTGGTTCCCTGCCTTCCCTGAGCCCTGGCCAGGCCAAACTTTCCCCAGCTGGTGGGACCACATGCACTGCGGGAACTCAGCTGAGCACAGTGGAATACAAGGAAGGAAGCTCTGGCTGTGCCCAAGCGTTGTGGGGATGGAGAGAAGTGAGAAGGGGAGGACAGCTCTCCAGAAATGCCCAGGAGGTGGAGCTGACAAGGGATAAGAGATGCCATCAGTTTGTTGTCCTGTGGAGTCAGTGTCCTGCCGGGCTTGGAGCTCTTCCACTGCCAGCTTTCCTCAAATAGCATGACTTGTGCAAAGCAAGGGCCTGGTAATTAGATAAAGGGATTATGTGCATGGCCTCTGAATGTTTCTGGTTCTCCTAAAGGGACATAGCAGCAGACTCACCTCTTTCCAACTGCTGGATGTCCTGATGTCCACACTCACATCAGGGTGGCAGTTGCCACTTCCATTTTCAAAATTATAACCCTCTTATAGACCTCCTTTATCTGGTTTGGGAAGAAGTGTCTGATCATCAGGATATCTGTTGGCCAGACATGTTTGACATCAGCTTTACCCAATGAGTGAGCAAGACTGTCTAAGCTCAAGTAAGCAGCTCCACCTTCTCTAGGCTCACTTTGCAGACTTGCATCCTGGACTCCTTCTTGGGGAACTGGGTTTCTAGAATTTGTCATTTAAGGAAATAAGCTCAATGGACCAACAGTGATGGATGATTCTACCAAGAGAAAAAAAGGGAGCGTCCTTCACGCCACACCCTAGGGCCGGTCAGCATTTCATCAATGACTTAGACACCGAAGGCAAGCAGGTTGGGCTTGTGGCTGACCACACTGAGGTGCTGATGCTGGTAGCTGACAGGCTCCAGGCTTGACATAATGGGGAGACTGAGCCAAAACCAACAAGAAGACCTTTTAAAAACTGTTATGAAAACATTGTAGCATTACAGGAGACAAACCAGGAAGAAAAAAGTCACCCACAAGCCATTACCTATCATCATCTGCTAGGTTTTTCCGGTCTGTTTTTTTTTCTCTTTTGTGTTCTTATGCATATACGTGCATGTTTACATAGTTGTAACTGCGGTGTATGTACAATTCTGCGGTCTCTGTACACAGCGCATTTGCATTATTCTGTAAACATAGCTACATGTTGCTCCTCACTTCTTGTTTTTCATATGTAATTGTGAATGAAATGATCTCCTGTTGATTTAACTCTTTCACTGTAACTGGGCAACTAGGTGATTTCTAGTATCTTCTCCGATATATAGTTACTCTGCTATGAATGTATTTGCATAAAGAGCATTCTATTTATTTTGAAATATCTTTAAACTCTTTCTTTCTTCCTTCCTTCCTTCCTTCCTTCCTTTCCTCTCTCTGTCTCTCTTTTTGAATTTAACTGCCACAGAGCATGTGTGCTCACCAGAAATAGAAAGAGAGGGGAACGCTTGCCCTCACCCTTTCTCCTCCGTTTCTCCATCCTGTCAGGACTTGAGGCACACACATATGTGCACCTGCGTGTTTCTCAAGTCACTGGGGCCAGGATTATAATGTGTGAATTGTGTGCTGGGTGTTTGCTTTTCAAGACTTTGAGTAGTTGATGTGTAAATAGTTTCTCAAAAATTATTTAAAATGTACTGTCACTGTTGTTATAGAGTCACAAACAAAATTATAACAAATATTTTGAAAGTTATCTTTAAAATTCAATTTTTTGAAATTTTGAAAGTTGTTTATTAACTGTCAGGAACTATGGAGTATGAGCAAAACTATTTTGATATGTAAAGCAAATGTTTGTGGGAAAATGTAAAAATAAATTAACTAATTAACAAAAAATATAGATACTATACTAAAAAAATAATAATTACAGTGGTCAGCCATGCGAGATCTGGCTTGCTTAACTACTGGACTATGGGGCTGGCCCATCTCATAAAACAAATGTTTTATGGTTTTAATATGGTGTTACCAAATTATCTCTAAGGATATCTTGCAACTCACCATAATCAGGATAATTAGCATATCTGTTACCCCTAAAAATTTCCTCTAACCCATTTGTGACCAAAGCACCCCTTCCCACTATCTGTAAACAATCACTGTAGACTAGTTTGCATTCTATACAATTTTATGTAAGTGAGATAATGCAATGTAGTCTTTGTTGTCCGATGCCTTCACTCAGTGGCATCTACTGTTTGGGCATTCATTCATTCATGTCGAGGTGTCAATATCTATTTTCTTTTATTGCTGAATAATATTTCATTTCAACAAATTGTGGATATGCCACAATTTGTTTATTCATTTACTTGATAATGAACATTTGGGCTTCCATTTTTTTCATATCAGCACAAACAGTGCTGAGATGAGCATTTGTGTGTAAGTCTTTGTGTGGACATATGCTTTCATTTTTCTTGGGTAAATACCAAAGAGAGGAATGTTTAGGTCATAAGGTAGGTATATATTTAGACTTTGAAGAAACTGCCAAATTGTTTTTAGAAAGTGTCTATATTTCATTTTCACTAGTAGTAGATGAATGTTCTAGTTGCTCTGCCTCCTTACTCTCTATATGTTTAGTCCTTTCTTTTCTTTCTGTCTTTTGTTTGTTGGTTTGTTTTTATAACAGAGTCTCACTATGTCACCATCCTCCTGGCTCAGCTTCCCCTGTGGCTGGCATTATTGGCGGGTTGGGCCACCCACATGGCCTCAGTCTTCTGAGCAGCAACATCTCTCAGTGTGTACCACTGCAGGCTGGGTCCAGTCTTTTAAATTTTACCCATTTTTGGGACCAGTAGTTGGAGTAATGGCTGTCACTGGACTCCCATGTAGTCGACCGCGGTTTGAGTCCTGGACCCAGTGGCTTAAACTCACACCAGGTACATGTGCGTGCGTGCCCAAGATCCCTAGAGGAGAATGGAGGAGAAGGGATTGTGGCATTTCCATCCCCTCCGGGAGGTGATTTCTTGCTTTCTGTCTCTATGTCTCTCTCTGTCTTTCTGGTGAGCGCATGTGCCCTATAGCAAAAACCTCTCCAAAATAAATAAATAAATAAATAAATAAATAAATAAATAAATAAATAAAATTTTACCTGTTTTAGTGAGATTATATGAGGGGACTCCATAAAGTTTGTGGAAAATGAGATTAATACTTGAGTTTTTATTTTGGTGAAAAAAAAAAAGAGAAATCCATGGGGCCAACCCATGGCATGATGGTTAAAGTGGCATGAGCCCATGTAAATGCAGTTCAAGTTCTGGACCTAATGAGAAACAGTGGGTGTGTGTGAGCATGCCCAAAATCCTGAAAGGAGGGAAAGATGGGGGAGACTCTTCTGTCTCATGGGAATGCCTTCTCACTTTCTGTCTCTCTCTGGCAAGCACACATGCCCTCTGACTTTTTTTTAAAATTGAAATCTATCTAATCTTTCAATCTAATATTTCAATATTTTTATTGAAATCTAAATCTAAAAACTATTTAATGAATATTTTTTTTTCATAATACAGTTTTCTATGAACTTTTCAAAGACCCTGTGTAGTGGTATCTCCTTGTAGAGTCTATTTGTATTATCTCATGACTAATATTATAGTCATTATTTATTGCTGTATAACAAATTACCCCCAAATTACTTGCTTCAGACAACACTTACTGTGTTCCAATTTCTGTGGATTAGAAATCTGAATGTAGCTTTGCTGGGTGTGGCTAGTTCAAGATCTCTCATAAGGTCAAAGTCAAATTGTTGGCTAGGGGACCAGCAGGTGGCATGGTGGTTAAGGTGCTGGACACTCCCACATGGCTGACCACAGTTTGAGTCCTGGACCCAATAGCTTGCTTTCTCACTTTCCCTCTCTCTCTCTCTGTGTGTGTGTCTCTCTCTCTGGTCAAATTAAAAATAAATGAATGAATAAATAAAATTATATAAAAATAATTCTTTAAAAAAATCGTTGGCTAGTGCTGCAGTCATATTAAGGCTGGATTGGGGGTGCAGAATCCACTGTGGGCTCACTTCCAGCCGAGGTGGTTGCCTGACCTCAGTCCCATGTCATGCGGACCTCTCCTTAGACTGCCCAAGTATCCTAACTGCATAGTGGCTGGTGATCTGAGAAAGCAAGTTCGAGAACTCGCAATGGAAGCTACTGTCATTCTATAGCCTGACCTCGGAAGCTGTGTTCTATCACTTATTTTTTTAACCTCCTTCCTTCCTTCCTTCCTTCCTTCCTTCCTTCCTTCCCTCCTACCCCCCTACCCCCCTTCTTCCTCCCTCCCTTTCTTCCTAACTTCCTTCCTTCTTTTGAGAAAGGCAAGAGCCCTCTGTAGGATCTCATGCCATGATCCTCCCAGACAGCTGGGGTCATGGGCACATGCACCTGGTGTTTAGAGGTCTGATCTGGGGACTGAACCTGTGCTATGGATCATGCATTGCTGGAGCTGGCCCTGCATCCTACCACCTTCATTCATGCTCTGATAGAAATGAGTTGCTATGTTCAGCCCATACTCGAGGAGGAAGGTATTATACAAAGTCTGAATACCAACAAGTGGGGATCAATGGGGACTCTCATAGAAGCTGCTTATTACATAACAATTGTGAGTTTCTTATCATGTGCTTACTTGCCATCTGTGTATCTTTAGTGAACTGTCTTTGGTGAAATCTGTGGCCAATTTTTTTAAATTGGATTTGTCATATTGAATTGTAAGAATTCTTTTTTTTTTTTTTTTTTTTGAGAGGTTTTATCTATAGGGGCGCGTGCGCTCGCCAGACAGACAGAAAGAGACGGAGAGACAGAAAGCGAGAAATCACCCCTCAGGGTGAATGGCCACGCAGCAATCCCTTCTCCTCCATTCTTCTCTCAGGATCTTGGGCATGCACACACACGCACCTGGCGTGAGTTTAAGCCACTGGGTCCAGGACTCAAACCGCGGTTGACTACGTGGGAGTCCAGCTACATAGCCATTACGCTAACTGCTGGTCCCTTGAATTGTAAGAATTCTTTATACTTTTTTCTATAATTATATTTTATTTAACTTTATTTATTTATTTTAATTTCACCAGAGAGGGATAGAAAGAGAGAGAGGGAGGGAGAAAGTGAGAAACAAGTTGCTAGGTCCAGGACTTGAACTGCAGTTGGCCATGTGGGAGTCCAGTGCTCTTAACCACCATGCCACCTGCTGGCCCCCAGAATTCTTTATCCTTTTTTATATTAGTCCTTTATTAGCATATGTATTGTGAATATTTTTTTCCCAGTTGGTGGCTTGGTTTTTCTTTTCTTTTCTTTCTTTTTTTTTTCTTTTTGAGAGGTTTTTGTTTTGTTTTGTTTTGTTTTTGCTACAGGGCATGTGGGCTTGTCAGAGAGACACAGAGAGAGAAAGTGAGAAATCACCCCCCGCCCCAGGGGAAATGGCCACACCACAGTCCCTTCTCCTCCATTCTCCTCTCCTCTCGGGATTTTGGGCACTCACACATGCACCCAATGTGACTTTCAAGCCACCTGCTCCAGGACTTGAACCATGGTCAGCCATATGGGAATCCAGCATCTTAACCATTATGTCAT
>NW_006159568.1:897419-907847 GCF_000334495.1 Tupaia belangeri chinensis
CAACCCGCCGGCGACTACGTGGGAGTCCAGCGACATAGCCATTATGCTAACTGCTGGTTCCCGTGGCTTTTTGTTTTTATAATTATCTTTTCAAGAGCAAATGTTGTGAATTTTGATGAAGTCTAATTTATTGATTTTTTTAATTTTAGAGTTTGTTATTTTTGTGTCCTATTTAATATATTTTTACTTAATCCAAAGCCACTAAGATATTTTATGTTGGACTGGCAGGTGGTGTGGTGGTTGAGGCACTGGACTTCCACTGGACTCCACGTGGCTGACAATGGTTTGAGTCCCAGACCTGGCAGCTTGCTTTCTCACTTTCCCTCTGGTCAAATTGAAATAAATAAATAAATAAATAAATAAATAAATAAATAAATAAAATGAAATAATAAAATAATTATTAAAAAACATATATTCTGAGCCAGTAGGTGGCATGGTGGTTAAGGGTTCCGGACTCCCACATGGGTGACTGCAGTTCAAGTCCCTGACCTGGCAACTTTCTTTCTTACTTTCCCTTTCTCTCTCTCTCTGGTCAAATTTTAAAAATAGTAATAATAACAAATACATTTAAATAAATAAATAATTCTTTTTAAAAAGATACTATATGTTGTTTTCTTAAGTTTTAGATGTTATATTTAGGTTAATGATCTGTTTTAAGTTAATTGTTTTATATGGGATAAGGTAAGAGTTGAGGTTTATTTGTCTATCAATATGGCTACCTATTGGATCCAGAACCATTTCTTGAAACAAATTACCATTTTACACTGAATTTCCTTGTTGAAAATAAATTTTTATGTTATTTTTCCTTCACTTATATTGCATGACTGATTTTTTAACTTAATAAGTTTATATTATTAAGAATGTACATTGTGTGTAGCATTGATGAACTTGATTTCTTCTTTTAATTTTGATTGTATACATTAAAATTTTTGTATAGATGTATGTTTCAGTGTTTTCTACTTTCTTCTCTTTTTTTTGGAGAGGTTTTTGCTATAGGGTGCATGTGCTCACCAGAAAGGCAGAGAGAGACAGAGAGAGAAAGCAAGAAATCACCCCCAGGGGGGATGGTCATGCAGCAATCCCTTCTCCTCCGTTCTCCTCTCGGGATCTTGGGCACGCACGCACACGCGCCCGTCGTGAGTTTTAAGCCACCGGGTGGGTCCGGGACGCGAACCATGGTCAACTATGTGGGAGTCCAGTGACATAGCCATTACGCTAACTGCTGGTTCCCATAGTGACTTTGCTGATATTGGCTAGGCTCTTTCATATAGCTAGAAGTTGGCAGGATCGGGGCCAGCAGGTGGTGTGGTGGTTAAGGCGCTGGACACTTCCACATGGCCACCTAAGGTTCCAGTCCTGGACCCGGTGACCATCCTGCCCTGGGGGGTGATTTCTCACTTTCCGTCTCTCTCTGTCTGGCGAGCGCACACGCCCTATAGCGAAAAAACCTCTCCAAAAAAAAAAAAAAAGAGTGTACAATTTAGTGGTTTTTAGTATAATCACAGATTTACGCAGCCATCACCACTATCTAATTCCAGAACACTTTCATCACCCCACAGAGAAACCCTATACTCATTAGCAGTCACTCTTCTCTTCTCCTCCCTAGCCCCTGGCAACCACTAATCTCCTCTATGGGATTTGCCTGTTCTCTGGAAAATTTTATTTACGTGGAAATATATAATATGTGGCCTTTGTGACTGGCTTCTTTCACTTAGCATATTTTCAAGGCTCGTCTGTGTCATAACATGTATCGGACTTCATTCCGTGTTATTGCTGAATAATGCACATATTTCATAAGAATATTCCTTTGTGTGTAAACCATATTTTGTTTATCCAGCTTTAGTTGATGGACATTTGAGTTGTTTCCACTTTTTGGCTAATATGACTCATGCTGCTATAAACATTGTGTACAAGTTTTTGTGTTATTGATTTCTAATTTCATTGTAGTTATAGAAAATACTTTGTATGACTTCAATCCTTTCACTTTTCTCTTCTTCTTTTTTTTTTTTTTTTTTTTTCACTTTTTGTCACAGGTTGCATGTATGCCCAGGAGAGAGACAGAGGGAAAGTGAGAAATTACACACCCCCCTCCAGGGGAATGGCCATGCTACAGTACCTTCCCCTCCATTCTTCTCTCTGGATTTTGGGCAGGCATACACACGTGCCCAGTATGTTTTTAAACCACCAGGACTGACCATGTAGGTTACGGCTACCTTAAATTCCATGCCACCTGCTGGTCCATCAGGCCTTTTACATTTATTGAAGCTTGTTTTATGGTCAACATATGGTCTGTCCTGAAGAATGTTCTACATGTACTTGAGAAGAACATGTATTCTTTTTCTTTATAATTTTTCCCACCTGGGACAACCTGTGGCCTGGTGGTTAAGGTGGACAGAAAGAATAAAGAATTAAAGGACTTGATAGAAGTGTTGTTCAGAACAAGGTAGGGATTCTTAGACAAAAAGAACAAGGTAGTGGTTCTTATTTATTTTTTTAGAGAGATTTTTGCTATAGGGTCTGTGCAGTTGCCAGAGAGACACAGAGAGACAGACAGAAAGTAAAAAAAATCATCCCTCAGAGGAGATGGCTGCACCACAATCCCTTATCCTTAATTCTCTCTTGGAATTTTGGACATGCATGTACACACACCTGGCGTGAGTTTTAAGCCAACAGATCCAGGACTTGAACCATGGTCTGCTATGTGGGAGACCAGTGAAGTAACCATTATACCATGTGCTGGTCCCAAACTAGTGGTTCTTAAATCAATTGTCAGGCTTCAGTTCTGTTGGATGGAGGAGTTTTTATTTTGTGATGATTCTTAGAGACTGAATGTTAGTTAGCAGTGTGCCTGTATCGGGCTTCGAAATAGGATATATAGATATAGATATAGATATAGATATAGATATAAATAGATATAGCTCCTATTCCTACAAACACACACACACACACACACACACACACACACACACATTTAATCCATGTTCAGAACAGGCTTTGAAATAAAATATGTATCTATATGTCTATTAGGATATATATTGGGTCATTGGGAAAGTCACAATGCATTTTTGCATAGAAAAATACATCATGACTTTTCTGATAAGCATATATATATACACACACACACACACACACACACACACACACATAGATATATATAAAATTATACACACACACTGAATCAATTTTCAGAACAGCCCGATTTTACAACTTTAGAAATTGAGATATTCATGGTTTGTAAACCTTAGCCAAAGCATACACTTGAGATGTATGTTTTCCCCTCTGTTTCCTGCCAAAGCCCGTGGTCTTTCATCACAAAACCTTAGTATGTTCATGTGTTATTATACTCCCAGCTCTTCCTCAGAGTGTGTCCTTTGCCTCCAGGGCCCATACAAACACTTGTAGTAATTTCTAGTAGATGTAAGAAGTGCAGATCCTCTGCCACCTGGGGTACTTAGTTGTGGTAACCTGAGTTTTCCTTGGAGGGGGAGCTGTGCTGCAAAATTCCTTTCCCTTCCTAAGTTTAACAGACTAGAGTGGTTGAGGTCCACCACTGAAAGGACAGTGGATCTTTGCTTCTGGCTACCTCTGTGTTTGCTTTCAGTCACATAATGGAAGAGTCTCTAGTGGCCTGGCCAAGATGTCCTCTGCTCCATCAGTATCCCTAGACACAGTGACTCTTGGATATGAAGTAGCTTCAAGTTTTAGGTAAATGGGTCTTAGCAGGTCCATTCTCTTGTCCAGACTCAGTTTCTTCAGCTACAGAATTGAGGGGAAGCTTTGGTTGGCTATATTAGTAGTTATTACCTCATGGAAATGAAGACTAGAAAAATGCTCTAGCCCATGTGAGCATTATTGTCTACTAACTAAATCATTCACAGACTTTGCCTATATATGTACACACACTCACGTGTATGACTACTTTTCAAATGAGTCATTCTGTGAGAGAAATGCAAATCCATTTAAAGCTATCACTGAAGTTCAATTTTTGGACATAAAATTTCTCAATCAATGTTTACTAAAAAGTATATCTATCTTAAATGTATGTGTGGATATTGCAAGGGCTGTAGAATTTATAGCTGTTGTGAAAAATATATCCTCACACTCACAATGATTGAAAAGCACTAAGACATTTCCCCAAGGTTTCTTCTAGCCTAATGGAATATAATTAAAAATATTTAACATCCATGGGACCTACAGTTGGCATAATGGCTATGTTGCTGGACTCCCATGTTGCTGACCACGGTTCATGTCCCAGACCCAGTGGTTTAAACTCACACCAGGCGTGTGTGCATGCGTGCCCAAGATCCCGAGAGGAGCATGGAGGAGAAGGGATTGTGGTGTGGCCATCCCCCTGGGGGGTGATTTCTCGCTTTCTGTCTCTCTGTCTTTCTGGTGAGCGTATGTGCCCTCTAGCAAAAACCTCTAAAAAAAAAAAAAAAAGTAACATCCAGCATGGCAGGGGATATTGACTGGTCAGAATGCATCATTCGTCTGAGCCAGCCGATGTGGTACATTATGCAGGGAAGGCTGGAGGCCGTGGGATTGACTTTGGGTTCAGATTGCTGTGTTGGCTTGAACACATGCTGGATGAGCATGCACGGGCCAGGATCCTGACGAGCTGGAGGGAAGTGGATCAGGGGGTGATGAGATCCTGTGAGGATTCTTCTCTCCTTTACCCCGACCCCAGCAGCATGCATGCACTTACTATCAATTTTTAAAAAACGTATGTGGCTCTTCCACAGGAGGCCTATACACTGCCGCTTGTGCCGCCATGTCTCTAGTGATCCCTGAGAAGTTCCAGCACATTTAGCGAGTACTCAATACCCACATCGATGGGCGGCGGAAAACAGCCTTTGCCATCACTGCCATTAAGGGTGTGGGGCGAAGATATGCTCATGTGGTGTGGGGAAAACCAGGCATTGACTGCACCAGAGGGCAGAGGAGCTCACTGAGGAGGAAGTGGAACGTGTGGTCACTGTTATGCAGAATCCACGCCAGTACAAGACCCCAGACTGGTTCTTGGATAGACAGAAAGATGTAAAGGATGGAAAATACAGCGAGGTCCTGGCCAACAGTCTGGACAACAAGTTGCATGAAGACCTGGAGAGACTGAAGAAGATACGGGCCCATAGAGGGCTGCACCACTTCTGGGGCCTTCGGGTCCGAGGCCAGCATACTAAGACAACTGGTCATCGTGGCCGTACCATGGATGTGTCCAAGAAGAAATAAGTCTGTAGGCCTTGTCTGTTAATAAATAGTTTATATACCAAAAAAAGGTTAAAAATGTATGCGTTGGAACAGGGCACAAGCCAGATGCAAGCCTGCTAGGATGCGCCCCCTGCTGGCCACACTCTAATCTTTTAGTTGCAGGATCTTGAGCGTGGTCGAGGGAGTCCCAAGGAAAGGGCTAAGACAACTAAGACAGCTGGGACACAAGGTTGGGGTTGGGGCAGGAGCCTGGGCAGTGGTCGTTTACTCTCATCACGGCAGTATATTAGCATCTCAGCGTTCGGAGGTTGCATGAAGGCCATCCTTCCAGCTGCGACACTGAGATGGCCTGTGATCCTTCCTGGGGGTGACAACATGGGCTTGGCCTCTTGCCTCTCATACAGCTGATCCTCTATGGCCACAAGTCCACCTGGTATCAGTGGGGCACTCTTCTGCCCCAAATTTGACTTTAAAATGCTCCATTGTGAGGACCAGCAGATGGTGTAATAGTCATGTTGCTGGACTCCCACGTAGTTGATCATGGTTCAAGTCCTGGACCTAATGGCTTAAAACTCACTTCTGGTGCATGTGCGTGTGTGCCCAAAATCCCAAGAGGAGAATGGAGGAAAAGGAATTGTGGTGTAGCCATCTTCCCTGGGGTGAAGGATGATTTCCCTCTTTCTGTCTCTATATCTCTCTGGCAAACACACACACCCTATAGAAAAATCTCTCAAAACAAAAAAGAATACTCCATGTATAAGGCATTTTCCACACAGACAGTGAACTTGTTAACCTCCAGTTGGGTTTTGGGGTCAGCTGGTGATGTAGTGGTTAAGGCATGTGGATCCCACATGATCGGGTTCACAGTTCAAGTTCTGAACCTGGTGGCTTAAAAATCACATGGGTGCGTGAGCATGTGTGCCCAAAATCCTGAGAAGAGAATGGAGGAGAAGGGATTGTGGTGTGGCCATCCTCTCTGGGAGTAATTGTTTGCTTTCTCTCTCTCTCTCTCCCCTCTCTCTGACTCTCTCCGTCTAGTGAGAGAGTTTGCATGTGCCCCGTAGCAAAACAGACAAAAGAAAACACAACAAAAGGGTCTTGGTGGATGAGTTCACGCTGCATACAGGTGAACTGTAAGAAGGTGAATTTGGGGCCAGGAATCCATTTCTGGGTTCATGTGTCAGTCCTGCTTCTGTCTCCTTGTACGTTCTTGGGCAAGTCACTTCATCCCTGTGACCTAAGCTTTGAGGGCAGTAAAATGGGATGGTGACTTCTGTGCTCATAGGGCCACTCCCAGAGCTGTGCTGGAGCTTACATGAGAGAGAGAAGTGCTTTGCAGACCGTGAGCAATCCTGCCGCTTAGAATATCGCTTGTCTGCTTCTAGTTAAATCAGGGGCTCCTTATCTGCCACTTGTTTAGAATATTTCTTGGCTCTCCTCAAATGTAGCCATAATATAGCTTCAGGTTTTAGGGAGAGGGACAGAGTGAGGAAGTGTGGTCTTTTCCTTTAGCCCTGCAGAATCACACAAACTTAGTGCTGAGATGGCAGCTGCAGAGTACCTGACCCACCTTCTAATGACTGGGATCGCTGAGGTCCAGAGAGGCCTAGCGAGTGACCCAAGGCCACACAGCAAGTTATCAGTGGCCTTCTGATTCTCGGCTCCTCATCGCATGTGATGTGGCACGCGGCAAACCATGCATTCAAATTCATGCCTTCATTCATTCGCAGCATGGAGGGAGTCCGTGCTAAGTGTGCTTCTGTGCTGTTTTGAAGTAGACAGCACAAGTCAGGGCAAGTCTGCTCTCAGGGTGTCCCTGACTCTGGGCAGAGGACACTCTCTTAGAGTTCTGAGAGAAAAATAGACAAAGTGGGACTTTTTGGCAACTTCCTTGGGGGTGGAGGTCGTTTTGGAGAACAGTCCTAAAGTGTGACGAAGCTCAGCCAGCCAATACCAATGAACAACCGGTACCTCGCCCCTTTGTCTCATTTACTTTTCACGTGTCTTTACAAAGAGAAAAGGGATATGGCCAGGGTTCCTTGGATGAGAACTGAGATGTGATTTCTGGGCCTTGCAGGGCTTATGAACTGGCTCAATTCGAGTAGAAGGAATGTGTGTTCAGGTGCTTGGGAGCTGGGTTCATATCCTAGCTGTGCTATTTCCCAGGTGTCCAGGTGTGCTTGGGCAGGTTACTCTTGTGGAGACGTAACGGGGTACTCGCCTGTGGGCTCCTGTGAGGGTGAGATCGGTGACGGAGGGTAGAGCAGGACTTGGCACGCAGTGTGCACGTGGTAGTGGTCGTTGGCTGCCCTACCAGCCCCTGATGTAGTGGCTTGGGTCAGTAACCAAGGCCAAGTACTCTGGACCTGAGTCCTGTGCTTCCAGAAGAGAGGCCTGGAAGGTTTTCCTCTGTTGAACAATAGCAAGGGCAGCAGCAAAGGTGAGGTTTGCTGAAGACTCAGACCTGAGAGCTGAGGCCCTCTGTCCCAAATCAATCTCTTTCTCTTTCACCCTTTCCATCTCTTTCTCTCTCTGGTTGGGTGGGGCCAGTCAAAGCTCCCGCAGGCCTGGTTTGGATACCCGAGTCACCCGCCACGCCTGACCGCACTAGGTGTCGGTTCTGCCTTGTCCCTGCTGCATTCCGGCTCTGTATGTCAGCACCTCATGAAAATCTCTCAGGTCTCGGCTTTGAATAGCCCCTTGGCTGCCTGGGAGCCAGAAGGCTGGCTCTGTTTTGCCTGTCAAATCTTCAGCTTTGTCTGTCTACCGGCAGGGAAGCTGGGTCCCCTTACATAATACCAAGCAGGCCATCACTGTCAGGACCAATCCCACTGGGTTCAGGCTGGGTAAACAGCCCACCCGACCTGCCAGCCAGGCTGAGGCCAGGCAGTGGCAGGAGCTGCTAGTTTTTAGGGGCAGGAGGCTGGATGCCTGGGCAGATGCAACACTCGCTGCTGAGCTCCCCTGAGCCTCTCTCGGCCGTCGCAGACCCTTCATTTTTTTTTTTTTCCTTCTTTCACTCCTGTTTTCACTGGGCATGTTATAAGTGGGCAAATGAAAGAAGACCTTGGTAGACAAGGAGCCCATGAATATATATCGAAGCCTCACAATCTGCCACATTTCTTCTTTTGCTTTAACTGCTAGGAGGCTTGGAACAAATTTAGTTCCGGTGGTGATAGTGCAGCCCCGTTGTGCGGCCACATCACTGCTCCTTTTCAATTGGTGCTGCTGCTGCTTCTTTCTTCCTCCTCCTCCTCCTTCTTCTCCTCTTCTTCCTTCTTCTTTGTTTTTGTTTGTTTGTTTGTTTTCTGTTTTTTTTTTTTTTTTTTTTTTTTTTTTTTTTTTTTTTTTTTTTTTTTTTAGGGCTTGTGCCAGCCAGAGAGAGACTCAGGGAGAAGGAGAAGCTGTGTTCTCCGAGGTAAATGGTCACACAATCCTGTCTCCTCCATCTCTCCCACTCTTTGGGATTTTGGACATGCCATACACGCACCCAGAGTGTTTTTCAAGCCTCTGGGTTCCCAACTGGAACCACGTGGTTGGCACTCAGGATCCAGCTGCTCCAACCACCACACCATGGTGCTAGCCTAGTTCTTAGTGCTTGTTTATTTATTTATTTATTTATTTATTTATTTATTTATTTATTCGAGAGAGATTTTTGCTGTAGGGCGCATGCACTTGGAGAGACAGAGAGAGACAGAGAAACAGAAAGTGAGTAATCACCCCCCAGGAGGGATGGCCAATGCCGCAATCCCTTCTCCTCCATTCTCCTCTTGAGATTTTGGGCATGCACACACATGTGCCTAGCGTGAGTGCTAACCTGCCCAGTCTGGGACTCAAACTGTGGTTGACTAGGTGGGAGTCCAGGGACGTAAGCATTATGCCACCTGCTGGTCCCAGTTCTTAGTTTTAAATCTATCTTTAATATAATCTTTCTTTTGTTACTATTTTTATCATCATAAAAACACATAACATAAAATTTACCATTAGTGACATCAGGGGCATTCAGAAGGCTGTGCATCTCCTACCACCGTTTAGTTCCAGAGCATCTGCATGAGCACAGAAAGAAGCCCCCAGCCCATTAAGCAGTCACTCCTCATTCTTTAACTTTTTTTTTTTTTAATTTGTTGTAGGTTCATCTATTTAAATTTTATTTATTTTATAATTTCTTATTTATACTTAGTTGTTGTACAGTCTTATAGCATACTATATGGCTTTTATTTTATTTATTTATTTTTTGCATTCAATCACCGTGTATCATTACAGCATACCAAATGGATTTTCCCATCAAGAATATACTGCATATCGGTCCCGTCAAAGACATTCTTTAATTTTTAGAGACATAACAAATACCTTTGTACATTGACCAGGGGGTATGGAGTCTAAGTAAAAATAGTAAATAAAAAAACCAGACAATTCACAAATGTTATTGCATTAGCTGGATACATTCACTTATTTTTCCACAGTCACTTTTGCTTCATTCTCAGAGCAAGTGGGGACCGAGTTGTTGCTTGCTTCTCACATGGCTGTGGCAGTCCAAACGCCCTTCTTTCTTCTCCCTCCTTCTGTCTCTTTGTCTATCTATCTACCTACCTACCTAAGCTATTTATCTGTATCACCTTTTATCTATCAGAAACCTATCATCTCTATCTATCATCTATAGTCTTCCTACTCTCCATCCATGTATCTATGCCTCGCTTTAGTAAATCAGATCATTGATTCTCAGTTTGCACATTAGAATTATCTGGGTAGATTTTCAGATCTGCGGATGTCTGAGTTCCATCCCAGGCCAGTTAAAATGGAATCTTTCATTGTAGGTTCTGGGTATCTGCAGATTTTTTTTTTTATGGAGGTGGGAAAGAGAGAGGTATTTTTGACTGGGTCCTGACTTTACAACCCTCTGCCCCAACCTCCCAGTTGGCTAGGAGTGCAGGTGTGTGTTAACTTGTCCGGCATGTTCAGATTAGTCCAGGATCTGAACCTGGCAGCAAGACCACTTGTGCCACAGAGGCTGGGCATATTTTTAAATATTTCCCAGGTGATTCTGATGCATCATGAAGGTTAGAGTTCACTGACTCACTTACCTGTATTAACTTCTCAGTTACTTAACCTTCTGCAAAAACTTCTTATCCCAAGTCTGGTGCTCAGTTGGTCTTTTTTTTTTTTTTTTTTTTTTTTTTATTCTTGTTTTATTATTAGAAAGGGGTAATTTTTTTTTTTTTT
>NW_006159568.1:908143-927130 GCF_000334495.1 Tupaia belangeri chinensis
TATGATCTTCCTGTTCCTCCCACCCCAAGATCTGAGACCACAGGCACAAACCACCACTCCTCGTCTATTTAGGTTGAGAGTCTTTAATCTATTAATGTCAATTTGATTTTTTAAATTAAAAAAAAAAACCTTGCATTTTTAGAATAAACTTAACTAGAACAAGATATACTATCTTTTATTTATTTATTTATTTATTTATTTTTAAGTTTTTTGCTATAGGATGCATGTACTCACTGGAGAGCAATAGAGACAGGGGTGGCCAGAGGGAATAGCCACACAACAGTCCCTTCTCCTCCATTGTCCTCTAGGGATTTTGGGCATGCATGCACACATGCATATCTGGTGTGTTTTCAAGCAGCCTGGTCCGGGTCTTCATTGGCTTAGTCAGCCATGTGAGATTCAGCTCTTTAACCTCCACGCCGCCTGCTGGCTCATTTCTAAACAACTACGGTCTGCCCTCCATATCTCTGAGTTCTAAATCCAAGATTCACAGCCTTATCTCAGCATCTGCTTCTGGAAAACCCAGCCCCAAACAAACATTTAAGATTTTTCCTATTTATTTATTTATTTTTAATTTATGTTATAGGGCAAGTGTGCTCGCCAGAGAGAGAAAAAGTGAGAAATTACTCCCCAGGGGGGATGGTCACACTGCAATCCCTTCCCCACCATTCTCCTCTCAGGATTATGGGCACACATGCACACTTGCCCTGCCAAATCCAGGACTTGAACCATGGTTGGCCATGTAGGATCCAGTGCTTTAACCACCATGTCTCCCCTAGCCCTGCAATTTTTATTATTTTAAAAAAATGTGTTGATGGATATATTTGTACACAAGTCTTTGCAACTTTCACTATCTTCTCTAGAAAAGATTCCAAAGAATGAAATGACTAGGTTATAGAGTGTATAAATATTTTGAATGTGTAATAGGGCTTACCACATTTTAGGTAGGTTTTGGATAGGAATTGGGAGGTACTGGGTAGCAAACAGTCCATAGCTAGTCTCTCTTTAAGAGACCAGTGTTGATAACTGCTGTTGTCCTACTTGCCCATATCCTTGAAATATTTCTCAAAAATTATTTATTTCATTTTATTTATTATTATTATTATTATTTTAATTCACCAGAGAGAAACAGAGAGAGAGAAAGAGAAAGTAAGAAAGCAACCTACCAGGTCTGGGACTTGAACCACAGTCAGCCGTGTGGGAGTCCAGTGCCTTAATCACCATGCCACCTGCTGGTCCCTATCCTTATAATCTTAAAGAATATGGGCAAGGTATCCTCCTCTGGAGTGGGAGGAGTAAATGCTCGCTGTGTGTGGTTTTGTTAGGTTAGCCTCACATACCAATCTTAGTCAAATACATCTATCCTTATTTTGAATGAACTCTTAGACACTATGATATCTTGCCACAGACACGAACCTTAGCCACAGCCTTTTTCAAGTTCACACTATTTATTTTATTTATGGACCTTGGATAAGTTGAAAGATTATACATTCCATAATCATAATGCTCCCCTGGCACCAGATATAAACAAATCTGTTTGATACATTGGAAACTATATTAAACTGGGACTTGGGGTTCAGGATTTATAATTTTGGGTTCATCACCTTTGCTCTTCTAGTGTCATAATAGATAAAAATGAGGCTTAGTGGGAGGCATCGACTTGCAGAGATCAAACAACAGGTTCTATAGGAGCTGGGTTTGGAATCTAGCGTCTTTGAGATCATAGGATTGAAAACAAAACAAAGAAGCAAACAATGAACCTTCTGGGTGGCCATGACGAATCTTCCCCACTCCCATGTCCTTGCCCACATTCTCGCTCTTGCTTTACTCTTACCTGACTCTGACCTGCTCCTCTCATCCCTTTCACTGATGACTCCCCATGAGCCACCTCTTCTGAAAAGCTCTCCTCCTCCCCGTCACTGGTTGTTTAGTGCCTGTTTTCTGGACTATACTAGAGGCTCCTCAGTGCCAGGAATGGGTCTGGGTGGCACTTACCGCAGTGTCTGGCCCAAAGCAGGTGCTACGTAAATGTCTGCTAAATGGACAGATGACTGAAAGAAAGAAAAATGAAGGGAAGGCATTTGTTGGTCTCCTTGAATGAGGATGTGTTTAAAGATCAGCAGTCAAATTATTTAAAAACTTGCCCCCATGGAGAGTTAGGGAAATGAAACAAGAATGACAGGCAAAATGGCTGCTAAAAATACTGGAGCCTCAGGATCTTATTTTTACACCTGGCCCAGCCAGTTTTGTTTATTCAGAATGTTCTTCTTTCCATGTAAATTACATTCCCTGATATCAATCTGACTTGGACTCTATGTCTTCCTGTCTTTTGATTAAAAAAAAAAATACAGTGGTTAGTAAGCTCCTGGGTTTTACATTCTGCTGTAACAGAGAGCTACTATTGACTGACTAGAACCCCTGAGTCAAGAGGTGTGTTAAGAGCCTAATGTCTAATACCTATTAAATCCTTACAGGTCAGTGCTATTATCCCCATTTTGTGGGTAAAGAAACAAATCCAGAGAGGTTAACTTATTCATGGCCATAAAGCTAGGATTTGAATCCAGGTTGGATTTATTCTTTCTTTCTCTTCCTTTCTCCCTCTCTCTCTCTCTCTCTTTCTTTCTTGATATAGGGTGTGTGCATTTGTCAGAGACAGAGAGTGAGAGAGACAAGGAAAGTGAGAAAGCATCCCTCAGGAGGGAGGGCTATGCCACAACCCCTTCTCCCCCATTTTTCTCTAGGGCTTTTGGGCATACACACCCATGCACCTGGTATGATTCTCAAGCTGCTGAGTCCGGGATTCAAACTGCACAGCCAGCCATGTGGAACCAGTCACCTTTACCTCATGTCATCGCCTGGCTTGGATCTTTTCATATTATAATTTTTCTCTCCCTAATTTACAAAGCAATTCCACATCCATCATATCGATGGCTCCTCAAAGCCACTCTGTAAAGGAGGAGAGCAGAGATACCTAGGCCTCTTTTATGTGTGTGGAAAGTGAGGGAGTGGTGAAGTTTGAATGTGTTCCCCAAAGCACACATTCAAAAACATGTGTTAGAGGGACCAGTAGTTGTTGTAATGGCCATGTTGCTAGACTCCCATGTAGTCGACTGCGGTTCGAGTCCCAGACCCGGTGGCTTAAACTCACACTGGGCATGTATGCATACGTGCCCAAGATCCCGAGAGGAGAATGGAGGAGAAGGGATTGCAGTGTGGCCATCCCCCCTGGGGAGTGATTTCTCGCTTTCTGTCTCTCTGTTTTTCTGGTGAGCGTATGCACCCTATAGCCAAAACAACAACAACAAACTCTCAAAAACAAACAAACAAACAAAACAAACGTGTTAGAAACTATTCCCAATGTATTGGTGTTAGGAGGCAGAGCCTTCAGGAAGTGTTTGGGTCATGGAGGCAACACCATTATGAATGGATTAATACCATTATGTTGGTTGTGGGTTGTTTCACAGGAGTGGGTTCCTTATCAAAGGATGAGTCTGGCCCCCTCTTGTGCACGTGCTCTCTCTCCCTTGAGATGCCTTCCATATCATGTCATGACATAGCAAAAAGGCCCTTACCAGATACTGCCCTCACCATCCTGGACTTCCTAGCCTCCAGAACCATGAGCCAGCAAATTTCTGTTCATTATCCATGACCTTGTAGACTGATATGGCAGCACAAAAATGAACTTGGGGAGTTAATCACAAACACAGAACTTGAACCCAATCCATCAGATCCCTGGTTTGGCCTGGAGAACTCTCCTGTAGAGTTGCTTGGGGGATGAAACAAAGGCTTCTATGGATAGAGCTTGCCCTGGACTCTGATGAAGAGGATGGAATTTTGAGGGGAATTTATAGATAAAAAGAGCCTCAGATAGGCTCTTTCCTCTGGGCCGAGCATGCCAGGAGAAAGAACAGTTTGTTTCATTCCTGGTTTACAATTGTTATGAGTTCAAGTCCCAGTAAAGAAGGGGGGACTTGTATATGAAGGAGGACATTTTGCCTTCAGGGGACCTAAAACTGAACTACCAGAGATGAGCATCTGTAAGTTCCCAAGTCACTTTCACCCACCAGACCATGGCAAAAGCAGATAGTAATTCACTCTTGCTCTCCTGGGTGCCAGGCATACTTTAAAAAATTAATTAATTTTTGATAAAAGACCTCACATAACATAAACTTTTACCATTGTAACCATTTTAAGTGTTGAAATACTTCATAGTGTTGTAAACATTCTCATTGTTGTTCAACCTATCTCCAGAACGTCTTCACCTCACAAAACTGAAATTCTGTACCCATTAAATAATAACTTTCCACTTAACCTCCCGTAGCTGGTAACCCCCATTGAACTTTGCGTCTATGAATTTGATCACTTTAGGTAGCACATAAAAGTGGGATCATACAGTATTGGTCTTGTGATTGGCTTATTTCACTTAGTACAGTGTCCTTAAGGTCATCCATGTTGGAGCATGTATCAGTTTCCTTCCTTTTTCCCAGACATACTTGGAGACAATTTATGCTTTCCAATTTATGTCACTTTATGTACATTAATTCATGTAATCCTCTCAACAACCCTGTGATGTAGCTATTATTGGGTCTGCAGAAAAGTCATGATGTATTTTTCTATGCAAAAAATGGGTCATGATTTTTCTGACGACCCAATAGTTTCATCTTTCCTCAGTGAAGATGGGGATATTCAGATCTAATGAGATCTAATAATTTTCCCAGGGACTCCCAACTGGTGATGGAGCCTCGGCAATCTGGTTGTAGGATCCAGGCCCTTAACCAATCTGCTATTGCCTCTCTGATTTCTCCAACCAAGAAGTACATAGGTAATCAGAGATTAGTCTCTAAATTTTCCATATTCTTGCCAACACTTGTTGAGTGGGTCAAAAGTGGCCTCCTAAAAATAATATTCATGTTCTACTCCCCAGAACCAGTGGATGTGATCTTACTGGAAGAAGAGTCTTTGCAAATATAATTAAGTTAAGGACCTCAAGATGAAAACATCCTAGATTATTCAGATGAGCCCTAAATCCAATAAAAACCATTCTTCGCCTTCTTTTTGTAATGTTTATTCATTTTTTCCATGAGTGAGAGAGAGAGAGAGACAGCACCCCCAACAGGATCTTGATGCTGTGATCCACCCCCAGCTTTCAGCCAGCCCAGGCCATGGGCAAGTGTGTGCTCAGTGTATTCAGGGACATCTCCAGACTTAAAACTGAGAACTGATTTACAGAATGTTACACGTTATTGCTGTAACATCATCTGGCCCCCTAAAATGTTCTTGTAAAAGATGCAAAGAGGAGAAAGACGCACAGAGAAGAGAAGGCCATGTGCAGGTGGAGAGGGAGATTAGGGTAAGCATCCATAGGTTAAGGAAGCTGACAGCCACCAGAAGAAGCAAAGAATGACTTCACTTTCTCCTATAGCGCTGGAGGAGATGTGACCCTGCCAACACCTTGATTTGGACTTCGAAGCTCCAGTACTGTGAAACAACGATTTCAGTTGGTTTAAGCTACCCAGTCTGTGGTAATTTGTTATGAAAGCCACAGAAACTAAGAGTTACTAGGAATTTTTAAAGCATTGCCCCAGTGGATTCTCCCAGGAAGCAGATACAGGTATAGCCCTGATTTTAGCCTTAAAGAAGCTCAGAGAGGTAAGTGGGCTTGCCTGAGACACACAGTTGATGAGTTACAGAGCTGGGACTAGAAGTCTCTCAGTTCAAGGTTTCCTCTACGGTCTCTCCTCCCATCTTAACCCCGGCCTCCTGACGTGCCGATCTTCTCTTGTCTCCTAGACCTTGGAACCATTTGTGAAAGCTGACTGGTTAATGTCTATCTCTAAAGAACAAAATAGTAGATACTGGCTTTAGCCAACTTCTCTCTTCTCTATCATTAACTCTCTCATTAGAAATTCTTATCATATGACTAGCTTTGAGAATAATTTAGAAGCCTCATGAAGATTTAACCATATTTTTGAAGAGCTCACCAAAACACACCTCTTTTTTTTTTTTGAGAGGTTTTTGTTATAGGGTATGTGCACTCGCCAGAGAGACAGAGAGAGACAGAGAGATAGAAAGCGAGACATTACCCCCCCCCAGGGGGGATGGCCATGCCACAATCCCTTTTCTTCCATTCTCCTCTTGGGATCTCGGGCACGCACGCAAGCACTGGCGCGAGTTTAAGCCACCGGGTCCGAGACTCGAACCGTGGTCGACTACATGGGAGTCCAGCAACATAGCCATTATGCCAACTGCTGGTCCCCAAAACACACCTCTTTATGTGACATGCTAACAACCTCTTAGGAAATTGACCATCTACTCCTTGCACGATCAGGTCATCGGGATGAGAAAACAACAACAAAACAGACGACGCAGGAGCAATCTAATCAATTGCCCTCAACGTAGATTAGGATCTTACAACCTGGAACAAAGTTTTCAAATCTTCCACCCCAAGCAATGATGAAACTTCCTCATAACTGAACAGTCCTGCCAAATGGAGTCCTGTTTCTAAGTATACACCTCGAGAGATGGGGTGCTCACTTACTGAGCATATACTAGGCTTTCAACCCCTCTCAGAGTATGGGGCTTGGGACCAGCAGTTAGCGTAATGGCTGTGTTGCTGGACTCCCATGTAGTCAACCGCAGTTAGAGTTCCGAACCCAGTGACTTAAACTCATGCCAGGCGCGCCTGTGTGCGTGCCCAAAATCCCGAGGAGAATGGAGGAGAAGGGATTGCGGCGTGGCCATCCCCCCTGGGGGGTGATTTCTTGCTTTCTGTCTCTCTGTCTCTCTCTGTCTGTCTGGTGAGCGCATGCGCCCTATAGCAAAAACCTCTCCAAAAAAAAAAAAAAAGAGTATGGGGCTAGATAAGACACTGGTCTCCCAATGTGGTCTAATAATGGTGCAAAATGCTGTCATATATATGTCCTTAGTTTCCATAACCCTAACGTCACTGTTCCATGCCCCCTTCCAGCTGCCCCATCTTTTGCTTTCATCCCTGAGAAAGTTTTAGCTCTGGGTCTTGATTCCAAATTTGCAGCCAGCAAGTTGTGGTGCCACAATGACATCAGGATCCCCAGCAGGCCAGGGTTGTCTGGCTGTTGTCTTTCAACATCACTGCAAATCAATTTTACAGTCATTAGAGGCTTTGGGAAGAAAGTGGGGCTACAGCCTATGGAGCTGAACCTTTCCTAGGGAGAGGAGCCGCATAGCATTGCGGGTTTGAATAAGGTGCTCTGCACTTGTCCTAAAGGTGGTGTTAATGGTCAATGTTCACACAGCCTCCCTGCCCTCATTCTAATTCCGACCCTCTGCTCCACCCCTCCTGCCAGTCACTAGACCATTGTAATCATCTTAACAGTCTCCTGCCTGCAGTCTCTGCCTCCTCAAATCCACCCTCAACACCAGCTGTCAGAGGAAGCGTCCTAGAACACAGTCCTGATTACTGTATGTGCCTCTTCAAAAACCTGCAATGACTCGTCACTGTCAACTTAACAGAGTTCAAACTGTAGTCCTGGTATTCCAGATTCAACCAAACTCTTCCCCAAACGCACACCTTGCCTTTGCTCTTACTGTTCCTTCTGCCCGGAATGCCCTTCTCTCAGCATCTCTACAGGCTGAATCTTTTCTCTTCTGCATGACTTTCTATTCTTCGATGCCTTTTCTGTCCCCAGCTAGAAGTGGTCTTCAGTGGGCTAGGTAGCAGTCTTTCATTTACTCACCTATAGGGCCAGGGCTCCTGCACTACACATCTCTCACTCTGTTAGCTGTGAGATTAGTTTCCTTCAGGTTATGTCTGAAAAAACACTGTGCAGGCCTACATGGTTGCTCTGGGCAGGGCTCTTTGATCCATTGGAGATGAGAGAAAGCTTTTCAGAAGGTTTTTGAAATTATGTTCGTTCCCAAACATAAAAAGAAAATTGAAATTAATTATAAATTCTGAAGAAAAATAACTAGAATATCTTAACTTTTTACAATAAAAATTGTAAGTGTTGGGCTGGTCTCATAGCCTGTTGGTTAAAGGGAGCCAGATCCCATATAACTGACCATAGTTTGAATCCTGGCCCTAGCAGCTTGGAAAACACACTGGGCACATGTGCATGCCCCAAGTCCTGACAGGATGGAGAAATGGAGGGGAAGGGACTGTGGCATGACTATACCCAATTGGAGGGTGTTTTCTCTCTCTGTCTCTCTCTGGCAAAAACATGTTCCACTGGCAATTACATTTTTTTTTTTTTTTTGGTAAATGTTAACTGATGGGATGAAACTTATGAGTGATTAAGGCCAGTGATGATTACAACAGGTAACATGGATTGAGCACGTACATGCACCTAGCTCTATTCTAAGCGCTTTATACACTTTAAATTAATTTACCCCATGTAACAGCCCTATGAGATTATACTATTATTTTTTCCTTTTTCACAGGTGAGGGAACTCAGATATGACCTGTGGATGTCTTCAATTTGTTCTGCTTATCTGCATCATCTTTTAGGTCCTTCCTGCAGGGGCCATGGATGAGTCACGAGTGGTATGTCCAGCTCTGGGCTGGGCATAGAGTAGGTGCTCAGGAACTGTACAATTAAGGAATGAATGAGTAATTGAGTCGATGGTCTGCTTGCATCTTAGATATACTTCCTTTATGAGATGAATGCCCTGCTATCTTTTATTAGAGGATTTAACAGATTGTTTTCTTTTCATTTATGATAGAGTGAATGCACATGCATGTGGCAGAGAGAGAGAGAAGCACTCTTTGTAGGGTTTGCACATTACAGCTCCCTTCCTCCAGTCCTCCAGCATGAGATCTTGGGCACTTGCACACGTGACGAGCATATTTCAGACAGGCTGGGCTGAGGATTCAAACCAGAGTCGCCATGAGAGATCCAGCTTCTCTTGGGCAGTGCCTGTACCTCTGTGCCACAGAGTTGGCCCTTTCCTACTACAGTCTTGTGAATTCCATTATTTCAGTTGCCTAGTGGTTAAAACAGCCAGATCCTACATGGCTGGTTGCTTGGTTTAAATCCCAACCTCAGTGGACTGAGAAACATGCGAGGTATGTGTGTGCACACACTGACTCCTGATAGAATCGAGAGGTGGAGGAGAAGGGATTATGGCATGAACACGCCCCAATGGGGGTTGCTTTCTCCCTCTGTCTGATTCTCTCTCTAACAAGCTCACATGCCCTCTGGCAAATTTTAAAAAATTAAAACTTATGTATCTCTGCTTTCTCCTTTCCTCATGATTAACATAATGTCTGACACAATAATACACACTCAGCAGGTGTTTGAATTGAGTTAAGCCTGAAGCTGGGAATCCAGGAACCTGCGGAAAATGTTTAATAGTTTTTTATAGAAATATTTCTATATTGACTCTATAAAAGATATTCAACCTTTATCCTTCTTAGAGCTGCCAATGAATCTGATTCAAGGAAAGAGAGAAAACATCAATTATCTTCCTGAGACAGAAGGTGGCCTTGGCCAATTTGGGGTAGATATCTCCTTCCACATAGCTGCTTTCCTCTCAAGACAAACTGTATCTGGAGTATCGCTCTCCTCTGACTAGTACAGACAGTTCAGCTACTTGGGATTGAAGAGAAAGAGTTCATCTTGGAGAAATGAGTCACTGTGGTTTTTAGAGCCAGGATGAGAGGGGAACGAGGGCAAATTCCAAACAAGTAGATGGGATGCTGCAACACACCTCTGAGGTTAAGGGCATGGCAGTTCAACTGCTGTACAACATTGGGTTTAGATACAAATTGCTATATTCACATCACTGGCAGCAAGCAGGAGGATCAATGCCTAGTCCATGGCAGCTTGGTGTAGATTGGAGTTTGGGGTGGGATAGCTGCCCTCATGTTGAAAGAGCATCTGTTTTCTGTGTGAGATTCCTTTTCCCCTTATTGAGCACCTACTATGTGCCAGGCAATGGCAAGGTGCCAGGGATGCAAAATGAGTGAGGTAAGGAATAAGGTACTGCACATGCTACAACATGGATAAACCTCAAAAAAAAATTATGCTATGTGTAAGAAGCCCGACACAAAAGGCCACATACAATATTGTGTGATTTTGTTTACAGGAAATGTCCAGAAAAAGCAAATCTGTAGAAATAGAAAGCATCTTAGTGGTTGCCTGGGGCTAAAGGTGGGAATGGGAATTGACTGAAATTGGGCATGAAGGATCTTTGTGGGATGATGGAGAATGTTCTAAGACTGGGTTATGGTGATGGTGGCACAACTCTGTAAGTTTGCTAGCAATTATAGCACCGTACACTTAAGTAAGTGTACTTTTCTTTAGTTTCAAAAATTTGCTTTATTCATGATAGAGAGCATACATGTGTGCACATGAGAGAGAAAGAGGCACCTCAGCAGGGTCTCCTCAGGCCCTGATCCTCTCTCCCCAGCCCTCCAGCTCATCAGGATCTTGCTCACATTCAAACATGCGCAGCTTTTCAAGCTGACTCATGATCTCAACCTGTGGTCGGTCATGTGGCTTCCAGCACAGCAGTGCTACTGCCCATGCTACCAGGCTGAGCCCCATAAGTAAGCTTTATCGTGTGTAAATTATTCTTCAATAAAGCTCTAAGACACCGTGAGGCCCCTGCCTCTTCTCAGGCAACATGTCCATTCCTTGAGAGAGGAATTTGGAGAATCTACATCTGACCTTGAGGTGGAGCTGGTGTGTACTAGCGCTCAAGGGAGGTGAGGGATGGAGAGAGAGCCATGCAATTGGCCCATTTCCGCTGTGGGAAACAGCCTGCACAATGCGTGTTCCCCCACCAGTCCTCCATTCTCTTCTTGCCTTGGTCTTGGGAAGAAAGGGTGCTCTGGGTTAGAAAACAGGAGCTGGTTCCAGACATGGCCTGATCAGCTGATTCCCTGTATGACCATGGCTCAGACCTGAGTGCTCTCGGCGTTGATGAGAGATGAGGCTTTTTTCGTGGTCAGGAAGCTTGGCAAGTATGGCTTGTGGAAATAGACAGAGGCGACTTGTAGTTTATAAAGCAAGTCTGCATCAGCTTATAAACGCCCCGGAAAGGACAACAGGGGAGCAGGGCTGGGAATTCTTACCTCCAGTACCCAAGTGACCTCCTCCTGTTCTGACTGTGCTGGCCACTCCAGGGACCCCTGGACAACCCCAACTCCAGCAAGCAAAGCATCGATGCCTAGTCTGGGAGGGGATCATTGGGACCTGGCTGGTGTCTGCTAAGACTGGTCTGTGTTATCCTGGAGTTTTTTGTTTGTGTTTTGTCTGGGTTTTTTTTGTTGTTGTTGTTTAATATCCAGAGTGTGCATACATTTGCCAGAGAGAGACAGAGAGGGAGAGGGAGAGGGAGAAAGCATTTCCCAATGGGGTATGGTCATGCCACAAAACCTTTTCCTCCATTTCTCCACCCAGTCAGAATTTTGGGCACACATGCCAGCATATTTTTCAAGTCTGCAGGGCTGGGGATGCAAACCATGATAGGCCATGTGGGATTTGGCTCCCTTAACAACTAGGCCACAGGGCTGGCTTTATTGGTGTTTTTTTTTTTTTTTTTTTGTTTTTTTTTTGTTTTTTTTTTTTTTTTTTTTTTTTTTTTTATAGTCTATCCATACACAGTCTTTTTCTTTCCTTCTTTTTTTAAGATAAAGACTCTCTCTTTTTTCTAAAGAAGTATTTGTTTAATTTTATTTGTTATTATGATTATTATTATATTTGAGCAGAGAGAGACAGGGAGAGAGGAAGAGTGAGAAAGCAAGTCGCCAGGCCCAGGACTTGAACTGCAGTCAGCCATGCGAGAGTCTAGCACCTTAAGTACTATGCCACCTGCTGGCCCCATACACAGTCTTATAGCATGGAGGCCTAGAGGCAAAAGGGCTGTGGCTCAGGTCAGAGAGCAAATGGGTAGATTGAAACTGTGGTCTCCTACTTCTTCACAAAAGATGGCCTCTTGGGCTTCTGCACAGAGGCTGGGAGGAGCTGGGGCTGACTCAGAGGCATGCACTTTCTCTGCTTAGATGGTGGAAATCTGGACTTGAGGCCCAGATCTGACACTGGAGAAAAATAATGGAGGTGAGCTCTCCTCAGCACTAATCTCCTCTGAATAAAGGCCTTTCTCCAGGGAGCTTGATGGTTCCAACTTGCCCAGCAGCCTGGGTCGTCCTTGCCCCTGGGCAATCCCCTGGAGGTGAGTCACAGGGAAGGAGAAGGTGGTTAGTTCCATTAGGGAAGGGGGCCACCCACTAGGTTTTATTATCTAGCATAATAGTAAAGTAATTGCTTCCATTTATCCAGTGCCTAATATGAACCTGGCACGGTGGTAGGTGCTTCCTATGCTTTATCCTGCTTAATACTCAGAGTAGCATAGCTTCAGGTAGGTGGCATTTGTATTTCACCAAAGAAGAAACTGAGGCTCAGAGAGTGAGGCAACTAATATGTATTCCCTGCCCGCTCCCTGCTGGCATCTTACTCAGGGCTCAGGACCCATCTGTTCTCCTCAGAGCCAGCTCAGTGCCTGCCTGCCACTGTCTCTGCCTGCCTCCCAGGACACTTCAGCTGTGGACTTTTGAGTCTGTGTCCATTTCCCCACTAAACTGAGAACTTCAAGGGCAGGAAGTTGGTCTTACTGGCCTCTCCAAGGCCTGATGGAATCATTGGATTGGCTCCCAATTTACAAAGTGGGTCGGTACCCACAGGTAATAATAAGGAGGAAAGATCAAAGTCAGCAGTGGTGAAAGTCATGATCCTCACTCTCCCCTCCATGAGTTGGAGATAAATGATCCCCACTAAAAAGTAATAAGGTGGGGCCAGCAGGTGGCATGTAGATTAAAGCTCTGGACTCCCACACGGTCAACCATGGTTCAGGTCCTGGACCTGGTGGCTTGAAAATCACACGTGTACGTGTGTGCCCAAAATCCTGAGAGGAAAATGGAGAAGAGACTGCAGAATGACCATCCCCTCCCACAAGTGAGTTCTCACTTTCCCTCTCTCAGTCTCTCTTCAGTCAATGTGCGCACCTATGGCAAAAAAACGAGAGAGAGAGAGACAGAGAGAGAGAGAGAGAGAGAGAACACTTTTACAACTCTTCTCCCCTCCCTCCTTGGTTACTGTCCATTTTGTCACAATGTTCAGAGGCTTCGAGAGTGAGTGCTGGAGGGGAGAGACTGAGAGAGCGTGCTGTGTCCACGAGCACCTGTGAGCCTGTGGTCACGAGTCCTGAGTCCTACAAGGGCTTTCGCTGCTCACATTTCATTAGCTAGAACTAGCCACATGGTGCTTTATGCAAGGAGCCAGAAGTGTAGACTCCCAAATGCCCAGGAATGAAAGAGAACCAGGTGAAGATAGGCAAATAAAATGACTCCTACACATCACTTCTCACATAATTCTTAACAGGGAAGGTACTAAACTATTTATCTTCTATAAATGAGGGCACTGAAGCCTTCAGAGGTAAATGGACCAAAGTCATAAAGATTGAAAGAAGTGGAGCCAGGATTTGAACCTAGGCAGTCGAGCTCCAGAGTACATGTATAAAAACCAATTTGAAAGGACCAGAAGTTAGCATAATGGCTATGTCACTGGACTCCCATATAGTAGACTGCGGTTCGGGTCCCAGACCAGGTGGCTTAAACTCACTCTGGGTACGTGTGCGTACGTGCCCAGGATCCCAAGAGGAGAATGGAGAAGGGATTACGGCGTGACCATCCCCCCTGGGGATGATTTCTTGCTTTCTGTCTCTCTGTCTCTGTCTTTCTGGTGAGCGCCCTATAGCAAAAACCTCTCCAAAAAAACCCCTAAAAAACCAAAAAACAAACAAACAAAAAAACCACAACCAATTGGAGTACTTAGCATACAGTCAGTGACTCGTCTATCTTCATTTGTTTTGGCAGCTGAAACAAATGATTTCATGTAGGACCCACCTAGACATTCCAGGATATTCTCTATATTACAATTCTTAATTTGATATGCAGAGCCCCTTTCCCATGCAAAGTAATTTCACAAGCTCCAGGGATTAGTTTGTGGACATCTTTGGTGTCGGTATTCAGCCTAGCACACTATCTCTGAGAGCTCTTATTACCTGGGTTCTGGTTGTCTTTGGTCTGTCCCTTTCTTGGGACCTACTTTCTGACATGCAGCGTAGCAATTTGTCATGGTTTATATATCCTGCTGGAATTCAAGCTCCCTGAGGGCAGAGATTTTGGCTGATTCATCTTCCTCTCCACAGAGTTGGGTACATACAAATAACATAATTGTGGAGGTGATTGAATTGAGTAAGCTAAAATTTCCCTTGAGGCATCAAAAACAGCTATGGCTAAGAAGGAGCCCATGAAAGGTGGTGCCTCACTGAGCCACGTTTCAGAGTGTGAAGAGGGGTAGCTAGCTGTCCTTCGTGCTCATGTGGATCTGATTTGGCCTGCAATTGCCTCACGCCTACATGCTGAGGAGGGGCTAGCTGAGGAGAATGGCTGGCCTCTCACCAAGGCTTTTGATCCATTGATTCACTTAGCGAGTATTTACTGCCTAGTCTACACATCAGTAACATCTTCAGCTGGGGTAGCCATGGCCTCTTGGTGCTATGTGGGAAGGCTGGGTCTCACCTATGTAAGCAGTGCACAGGCAAATTCCCCAGTCAATGGTGTGGAATAGGAAGAGGCTCAGGAGAGCTGGGTTCAAGATCTTACTTCGCTGCTCTCTCACCCAAGGCCTGTCTACCCTCTGGAGTGTCCACATATATCTCTGTTATTGCACTGATCACTTATTAAATTGTAATTTACATGGTTTCTGCATCCTCCTTTGCGTTCCTTGAGGAGAGGACAGTGTCTGTCATCTTTGTCTTTCCACTTATCATAAGGCCTGGTGTATCATAAACTCTTTTTCTTTCTTTCATGAGAAAAACAAGAACCCTCAATATGGCCTCACTCCACAATCCCCACAGCTCTCCCAGCAAGCCAGGACCATGACCCCTTGCACCCAGGGTGTACAAGTCAACTGGAGAACCTAACTTATGGTCTTCCATTTAGATCTGGCGTTGCTTGAGCAGGCTGTTACCGCTGTGCCACTGAGCTGGCCTCATAATCTGTTAGTAGTGATGATAATGATGATCAATGTTCTTCACTTGTGGAAAGTTAACCACATGTCAAGCACTGTTTTATATACTTTCTTTCATATTGTAACTCGTCCCATCCTTGTAACATTTCTATGAATTAAGTACTATTATTATCCACACTCTACAGAGGAAGCATATAGGGCGCAGGGAAAGGTTAAGTAACTTGCCCAAAGTCATACAACTAGTAAGTGTAGAGCCAGAATTTAAATTCAGGTTCTCTGTCCAGAGTTAATGGCTTATATCTCCTGTACAACATGGTTTGCTTGATGAATAGAACAAAAGGAGTACCTCCAATGTCTATTTTAGCTCTCGTTTCCTCTTGGCAGAGTAGAAAAAGGGGCATCGCCCTTCACATGAAAGTGTTGCTCAAGGAACACTTCTCACCTCCTGAGAGTGGGAGTTTGAATCCTAGCTTTGTCACTTACTGCTGTGATTTCAAGAAAAGTGGTTGAGGGACCAGCAGTTAGGGTAATGGCTATGTCGCTGGACTCCCATGTAGTCGACCACAGTTTGAGTCTTGGAACCGGCGGCTTAAACTCACACAGGGTGTATGTGCGCGCGTGCCCAAGATCCCAGAGGAGAATGGAGAAGTGATTGTGGCGTGGCTGTCCCCCCTGTGGGGGTGATTTCCTGCTTTCTGTCTCTCTGTCCCTCTCTGTCTTTCTGGCAAGCACACGCACCCTACAGCAAAAAAACTCTAAAAAAAAAAAAAAAAAAAAAGAAAAGAAAAGAAAAGAAAGTGGTTGAACCTTGAATCTCAGTTTCCTTTTAAAGCAAAAGAACACCAGTACCTACATTGTAGAATTATTGGAAGAATAAAATAGAAATATAAAAAATTAAAAATAAAAGAATAACTTATGGAGAAGTACTCAGCATAGAGGAAAGTTTCTTGAGAAAATAATGGGGTTTGGAATGTAATTGCTACAGAGTTGAATATTGTTCTTTAGAACAGAGCTTGGTGGGGGACTTAAGACGAGAGACCCCTATGGTAAGAAGTCAAGTGAATTCAAGGTTGACGTGCTTTCTGGATGTATAGACTTGAGGGAAGAATTGGTAGTCTGCCTGCCTCTCTCTCTCTGTCTCTGTCTCTCTCTCTCTCTGTGTGTGTGTAAGGACTCTTGGGGTCAATTGCTGGAGATGGGTAGGAGCATATAGTGGAATGAGCCGAGACTAGGGAAGAGTGGAAACATGTCTAAACTCCAGCTCTTCCTGCGTGATCTGGCAGGTTTGGTATGTCACTAATCATTTTTGGGTTTCCAATTCCCAAAATCCAAGGTAAGGGGGGGTAATCTCCATCTCCAAGGCCTTCACAGATAAGACCATCTAGAAATACCCAAGCTAAGTTCTTCAGTGAGTGAAAATCTCGCTAGTAACTGAGCAACTGGGTCTTTTTTTTTTCTTCTACAAGCATTGCTATCTATCTGTATCAGGTCCAGATAAGAGGCGTTTGGCCTTGGCACCCAGCCTCCTCCTCTCTCAAGCTGGCAAGGAACTCCAAGAGGCCCAACTGCCCCAGGCAGGTTGCTTCAGGCCTATGCTTAAGAACACCCAGTCAAGAACATTTATTTTATTTTTAAAAAGTCACATAATTAGAGTGCAAATACAAGAAGATATAGATAAGTAAAATGAACACAATTAAACTCCCCTATAATCTTATCACCCAGAGATGATCACTATTAAGATTTTGGCATAGGGCCAGCAGGTGGCATGGTGGTTGAAGCACTGAACTCCCACATGACCAACTGAATTTCAAGTCCTGGACCTGGCAGCTCACCTTCTCATTTTGTCTCTCTCTCCCTCTGTTTCTCTCTGATGTGTGCACATGCCCTATACCAAGTTTAAAAATAACGATAATATAATTAAATAAAAAATTATTTAAAAAATATAGACCCTAAAATCAACACTTCTCACGTCACTCTGCTATGATCTGAAAATACCTTTCCAGATAATTCTATGTGAATTTTAATTTAAAAATTACATCCATGCAATATATATCCAATATTTTGCAGTCCATTTTCCTCACCTAACCTTATATTGTGGGTGATTTTTTCTTAATTACATATTTTCCTACAGCTTTAATGTCTGCAAATTATTCTGTGTATGGGTATAATTTAATTTATTTAACTCAACCATTAATGGACATTTTGGTTGTTTCTTTTTTTCAGTCTGATAAATATTAGTGTTCTTAACTATTTGAATATATCTCTAAGGTTTTCTTGAATTTCTCTGAAGAGGACTTTCTGGATTGATGGATGTCAGCAAATGAAAGGATTTTGATACACATTTCCTTTTGCCCTCCCTCTAAAAAATTAGTATCAAGATTGCATAAAAGGGACCAGCAGTTAGCGTAATGGCTATGTCGGTGGACTCCCATATAGTCAGCTGCGGTTCGAGTCCTGGACCCAGTGGTTTAAACTCACGCTGGGTGCATGTGCATGCATGCCCAAGATCCCGAGAGGAGAGGAGAGGAGAAGGGATTGCAGCGTGGCCATCCCCTCTGGGGGGTGATTTCTTGCTTTCTGTCTCTCTGTCTCTCTCTGTCTCTCTGGCGAGCACACACACCCTATAGCAAAAAAAAAAAAAAAAAATCCTCTCAAAAAAAAAAAAAAGATTGCATAAAAAAGCCATGAGAATTCATGTATTCCTACTTTGAAAGCAAATAGGAGGAGTACCCAAGTTAGGGGTTGGGGATGTCAGGGAAACCAATGCAAGCATCTAGGTGGAGATTTGTGGGACAGTGGGTCAAACAAGAGGGGGTGTGAGTGTTCCCTACAGAGGGAACAGCATGTGAGAGGGCCTGGAGATGCAGGACCACGAGAACAGAGTAAGTACCATGTGGCTGATTTGAAAGGAAAGCAAGTAACGGGCAGTGAAGTGGAGAGATGAGGAAACAGATGTGGAATGTGTAGTAGTCTGTCTGGGCTGCTATTACAAAATACCTCAATGGGGTGGCTTGTTAACAATAGAAAACTGTTCCTTATGGTCCTACGGGCTGGGAAGAGCAAGAGCAACAGAACCAGTGTCTTGTTTAGATTGTCTCCTTGTTCAGAGATGCCCCTTCTTGCTCTGCCCTCATGTGGGCCTATTTATAAAGGGACCAATGGCTTTCCAAAAAGCCCCATCTCTTAATGCCATTACCTTGGGGTTAAGATTTCAACATGTGAATGGGAAGGGGATACAAACATTCAGATCATAGCAGAGAGACACGATCCATTTTTATTTTAGAAAGAGAATGGATCGAAGGTGGTAAGACTGGAGATAGGTGGACAAGTTAGGAAACTGCTGCAGTCTCCCAAGTGGGAAATGTGACATGGCCAAGACAAGATAGTGACCGTAGAAATGAAAAAGAGGTTGAAGGGCCATTCAGGGTAAAGGACCAGACTTATGGATTGTTTGGCTAGTAGGACAGAAGGAAGTCCTTACAAATGGCTCTCAGGGTGGCTAGACAGTGGCACAGTTGTAAAATGTGACACTCCACGAGTGGGGAGGTTCTGTGTTCACCTCCAGAGACCTCCCTGAACATGCTGGGCAAACTCTGGCCATTGATCTGGGATTTGCTGAGGCTTGAAGTGGGTTCAAGATTGTGGGTTGTTGTATGTCTCTCTTAAGGAATAAACAAACTTGAAAGAAACAAAGAAAGGAAGGAAGGAATAAACAAACTTGAAAGAAACAAATAAAGGAAGGAAGGAAGGAAGGAAGGAAGGAAGGAAGGAAGGAAGGAAGGAAGGAAAGAAAAGAGGAAAGGGAAGGGAAGGGAAAAAGGAGGGAGGGAGGGAGGGAGGGAGGAAGGAAGGAAGGAAGGAAGGAAGGAAGGAAGGAAGGAAGGAAGGAAGAGAGAAAGGAAGGAAGGAAGGAAGGAAGGAAGGAAGGAAGGAAGGAAGGAAGGAAGAAAGAGAGGAAGGAAGGAAGGAAGGG
>NW_006159568.1:927624-930117 GCF_000334495.1 Tupaia belangeri chinensis
CCTGCCACTGCTCGAGGCCTCGCCTGCATTATTTTTAATTCTCACAATCGTCAAGTACACGGGAGGAGCCTGGGGCCTCAAAGCAGCGTGTGACTTGTCTGACTTCACACACCCCAGCAGGTGGCAGGGCCAGGCTGGGAACTCAGGTCTCCCCCAGCCCCAGCGATAACCGTGCTGCCAAACACCGTTCCTTCCTGCGGAGGGGGGGGCGTCTCCAGCGGGAACACCCGAGGCGCCCCCTGGAACCCCGGCCCGCCCCTCGCCCCCGCGCGCATGCCTGTCCGCTGAGGCGTGAGAGCCACCGCCCGCGGCCTCCCTCCCGCGCGCCTTGCACAACCAGCCCAGATAAGTGCTGCGTCTCTGGGCAATTATCGTCCTCCCCCCGCTGCTGATGCCGCCGCCGCTGGGGCTGCCCGGGCAGGAGGCCAAAGGCCAAGGGACTCGCAGCCACCCAAGGAGAGCAGTGCCCGCCGGCAGGGTGGCCACCAGCGCACCCGGAGAGCGCACAAAGGAAGGACTTGGGGACCGGGAGGGCGGGGCGACGGCGAGGCGCGGTGTCGTCACACGCGGAAGCCACGCCCCGTGGAAGCCACGCCCCTCGCGTCTTGGGCCCAACCTGGGGGAGAAGGCGGTGCAATCCTACCTGTCGAAAGAAGCGGCTTCTCGCCTTACTTTCTCTCTCATCTCTTTAAAAAATTCCATTCCTCCCTCCCTATTCACCCTCTTTTCTTCCTTTTTCCCCTCTCCTTAGTTTTTTTCTCCCTCCCTCCTTCCTTCTCTCCCTCCCCTTTTCCGTGGTCTTTCTCTTCGTTCCTCTCTCCGTCCTTCCCTTCTTCTCCCCTCTTCCTTCCCTTCCTTTTTCCTCTCCCTCCTTTTGTTTCTTCTCTCTTTTTCATTAATAGCTTTATAAACATAATATAATCGTTTTTTAATTTTTAGGGGGGTCAGCAGGTGGCTTGGTGGTTAAGGTGAATGGATCCCACATAGCCGACAATGTGGTTCGAATCTGGATACAGTGGCTTGAAAAATGCGAGTGTGTGCCTGCTCCCACCCCCCAAATCCAGAAAGAATGGAAGGAAAGAGATTATGGTGTGACCATTCCCCGGGTGGGGACTTTCTACTTTCCTTCTCTCTGTCTCTGATGAGCACTCTCACCCTCATAGAAAATTAAAAATTAAAAAGGAAAAAATAAGAATAAAAAAGGAAAACAACTATTTTTAATTGTGGTGAAAAACACGTACCAAAATTTCCATTTTAACCATTATTTTAGATTTTTTTCCTTTGCCATATGGTGGATACACTCACAAGAGAGAAAAAAACGAGAAGTCAGCCGTGGAGGGGTTGACTGCAATCCTTTCTCCATTCTCTTCTCAGATTTTTGAGCATGCATACAGGCACCCAGCATAGCTTTCACGCTTCTGAGTCTGGGACTCCAACCATGGAATTGGCCACATGAGATCCAGTACCTTAACTACCACGCCATCTGCTGGAGCCCCATCTTAACCATATTTAAGTGTACAAATTAGTAGTATTAGAATAACTAGGACTCTAGAACTTTCTCATCTTGCAGCACAAACTCTGTACCCATGAACTTTCCAGCCGATGGCAGACACCAGTCTCCTTTTTGTTAATTCAGTTCTTCCTCTGCATTTTTGGTGCCTTTCTTTCTTTGCATTTATCTTTCTGCGTTCTTCCCCTCCCTCCTTTTGTCTTTCTCACTTTTGCTCCTAAAAAACCCAGGAGCCCCGCTGTGCCCTGGGCAGCCCTCTCCAGTCTCTGGGCTGGGCCAAGAGGCCTGTCAGCAAGGCTGTTAGAGCGCTGGTGAGTCATCATTCCTCCCCCGCGTGGCAGGGCCAGTGGGCGGCCCCTGGAAGCCTCACCTGGCTTTTTGCTGGTAGGCAAACATGTCCTGCAAGGAACTTCTGCCAGGAAGAGTTAATTAGAGAGAGGCCCCAGCTCCAGCAGAGTCAGAGGATCGGACTAGGAGCCCCTCTCTCCTGCGGTCCTCCCCTGACCCTGGGGCTCCCCTTCTAGACAGCACAGACAGCTATGATGCTGCTGATGGTGATGATAACTTGGACTGATACGGAACTTTGCAGTTTACAAAGAATTTCCATAGACATGATCTCATTCTTATTCTCACAACAATCCTGGGAGGTAGGCTTCATTATTCCCATTTTACAGGTGAGGAGACTGAGCCTCAGGAAGGTAAAGGGTTTTGCCTGTTGCCACAAAGCTGCTAAGCTGCAGAGCTGGCAGGGTGAGACCCAGATTTTTTTCTTTTCTTTTCTTTTCTTTTCTTTTCTTTTCTTTTCTTTTCTTTTCTTTTCTTTTCTTTTCTTTTCTTTTCTTTCCTTTCCTTTCCTTTTCTTTTCTTTTCTTTTCTTTTCTTTTCTTTTCTTTTCTTTTCTTTTCTTTTCTTTTCTTTTCTTTTCTTTTCTTTTCTTTTCTTTTCTTTTCTTTTCTTTTCTTTTCTTTTCTTTTCTTTTCTTT
>NW_006159568.1:930315-990988 GCF_000334495.1 Tupaia belangeri chinensis
AGCAAGAAATCACTCCACTGTGCTGCAGCTGTGAAGCTGGGGGAGGATAGCCACGCCACCATTCCTTTTCCTCCCACTCTCCTCTAGGGATGTTGGGCATGCTTGCTCATTCACCTGGCATGATTTTTTCTTTTTTGAGAGTATTTTTGCTATAGGGCGCGTGTGCTCGCCAGACAGAGAGAGACATAGAGACAGAAAGCGAGAAATCACCCCCCCAGGGGGGATGGTCACGCCACAATCCCTTCTCCTCCATTCTCCTCTTGGGATCTTGGGCATGCACGCACACGCGCCCGGCGTGAATTTTAAGCCACTGGGTCCGGGACACGGACCGCGGTCGACTACGTGGGTGCCTAGTGACATAGCCATTATGCTAACTGCTGATTCCCCACCTGGCATGATTTTTTAAGCCACTGGGTCTGGGACTCAAACTGCAGTCGGCCATGTGGGAGTTCAGAGACATAACCATTATGCCATCTGCTGGCTCTGAAACCTAGATTAGTGTCACAAAAGCAGAAAGGCTGCTAGGTCAGAGTTTAAAACATTTAAAAATCTGTTACTCCCTCTCCTGTGTAGCCATAGTGCCTTGTTTAAGTCCCATGGTGTGGTCTCCCTCTATGGATTCCTCTAGCAGCTGGGCACAGAGATGGATACTTTCTATGGTATGCATAGAGAATGGAGAAGAGCTGGTTTAAAGATTCTTTTTCCTTTGTTCATGAGGGAACGTGAACATGCGAGATAGGGTGAGAATGAGAGAGAGAGATGAGTACCCTCTAGGCCTGTCGTGCCTCGATTCCCTTCCTTCAGCCCTCCAACCTGTCTGATCTTGGGCGCTCATGCTTGTGCATTGACTATTTCAGGTCAGCAGCTCTGGTGGTTTGAATCGTGGTCACCGGATGAGGTCTGGCTTCTCTTGAATAGCGCTTCATGGCTGCAGTGCCCAACAGGCCTGAAGAAACTTTTCAATGAAATGAAGTTGCCACTCAGGTGTCTCTGGGTTATCTGGAATGTGGACTCTTCAGACAGGGAATGTATTGATAATAGGGGATTTCTAAGTGGGGCTGTAGTTACACTTCTCCCCGGTTTTCTGGGTAGAACCTCTAGTTCAAGGGACAATTTAAATGATTTTTTAAAATTAATTAATTTATTTATTATTTTAAATTTGCTATAGGGCACTTGTGCTCACCAGAAAAACGAATGAGAGAGAGAAAGAGAGAGAAAAGGTGAGAAAGCCAGCTGCCAGGTCTGCAACTCGAACTGAGGTCAGCCATGTGGGAATCCAGTGCCTTAACTGCCATGCTATCTGCTGGCTCCAACAATTTAAAATATTTGAGTATATTCTGTTTCAATCCCTTCATAATATGTTGGTGTGGGAATCATTTTTAGCATCATGGGTGATTGTGGCAGATTATTCATATTTATTAATACCCAGTTCTTCTCTATTTCTGGGTCCACGGAGTCATACCCTTCCCTTCCCTGTCCCCTTGAAGTAAAGCATGATCAGATGACTATTTTTGGCCAAAAATGTGGCTGTTCATGGTGTTTTGTCACTGAAGGTCTGGAGCACTGAATTGCTGCCACTCCCCTCTTTAGGTCTCTCTTCTCTAGCTGCACCCCCAAGGAGGCCATGTATTCCAGGATGAGCTTTATCGACCTGGGCCTCAGGGAGGCTACCATAAACATGACGCCGTCACCTGTTTTGAATGTATAGAGTGCATGAGAAAGAAACCTTAGTGGTCTTAAAGCAGTCAAGTTTGGACTGTTTGTTATAATAGCTTAATCTACCCTGGTCTGAGCAATACAGCAATGAACACAACTCAGTGAGTGCTTAGTCCGTTTTTTAAAATACAGCGTTCACCTTTTAGAACAAGATTTGAATTTTTAAATAAAAAACTGTAACTGTACAATCTAATGGAAAATACAAGTTTGATCCGCACAATCTTCTCTAATCATTTATCACATGTACTTTAAAAATGTTTTTAAGAGCTTCATTGTGATATAATTGACATGCAATAAACTCCACATATTTTAAGTATACGACTTGATTAGTTTGGGCGAACATACATACATGCAAAATAATTACCATAATCCTGACTGAATATATCCATTACCCACAAAAAGTTTTCTTGTATCCTTTTGAAATCCTTCTTTCTTTTTCTTTCCTACCCTCCTTACATGGTCACCAGGCAACCATTGATCTGCTTTTGTTACATATTGTAGTTTACCTTTCCTTAAATTTTGTATAGATGGAATCATACAATTTATACTCATTTTAGTCTGGCTTCTGGTCACTCAGCAGAATCTTTTTGAGAGTCATTTAGGTTTTTGCATGTGTCATTAGCTCATTCTTTTTTTAAAATAATTTTATTTAACTTTGTTTATTACTACTACTACTATTATTATTATTATTATTTTCAGTTTGGGTCAGAGAGAGAGAAAGCGAGAAAGCAAGCCACCAGGTCCAGGGCTTGAGCCACAGTTGGCCATGTGGGAGTCCAGCGCCTTTAACCACCACACCACCTGCTGGCCCCAGTTCATTCTTTCTATATTGCTGAGTAGTGTTCCATTGTTTGGCTATATCATAATTTACTCCTCTGTTAATGGACTTTGGTTGTTCTTAGTTTTGGAATCTTCTAGTAAGGTTGCTATGAATATAAGGCAAGAAAGACAAGCTCATGTGTGTGCCTGCCCCAGAACTGTCAGGGCAGAGAAGCGGATGACAAGTGATTGTAGCATGATCATTCCCTTTGAGGGTGGGAGCTGCTTTCTCTCCCTGTCTCTCTGAAGAGTGTGTGCATCTTCTGGCAGTTAAAAACCAGTGAGATATAATTTACATGCCATATAATTCATTCATTTAAATTATACAATTAAATGTATATTATTACTTATGTAGAATGGTGTGCATCATCAAAATTTTAGACCATTTTCATCATTCCAAACAGAAATGCTGTTCTTTCTAGTCATCACCTTCCACAGGTAACCACTAATAAATTAATGCTTTCTGTCCTTATAGATTTGCCTATTCTAGATATTTCAGAATCATACAATACATGGTCACTGGCTATTATTTTTTAAAATATCTTTTTCTGTCACTTCTCCTTTCTTTTGTTTTAAAATTATTTTGAAAACTATATTTTTGTGTGATTGGTTTCTTTTGTATTCATTTATATTTTATTTCATGCATTTAAAAACATTATTCTAAGATGTCCATAGGGTCGCTAGACTGCTAGAGAGGTCTTTGGCACAAAAATATTGTCTAGAATATCTCTATTTTAGATAATGTTCTAGGTGAGTGTTTCAAACTGGATTTTTGAAGAATTCTATTCTCTCTCTCTCTTTTTTTTTTTTTGAGAGGGAGATTTTTGCTGTAGGGCACATGTGCTCATCAAAGAGACAGAGAGAGAGAGAGACACAGAAAGTCAACCCCCAGGGGGACTGACTGTTTGTGTTGGCCACAACACAAATCCTTTTCCTTCAGTCTCCTCTTGGGATTTTGGGCACACATGCACACACGCCTGGTATGAGTTTTAAGCTGCCAGGTCTGGGACTTGAACCACAGTTGACTACATGGGAGTCCAGCAATGTAACCATTAGACCATCTGCTGGTCTCAGAATTATGTTCTTTAGGATATTGATAGCTGCTGTAGTGGAGGTGTTCTTTACTTAGATGAGCTTGGGAAACACTGAGTGAAATAGCATTTGGGATTTTTTCTACTGAATTTCTCAGTCTTTTATTCACTAAAATCCTTTGTGTATATGAGGTTCTTCAGAAGTTCATGGAAAATGAATACTATGAAAAAAAAAACACAGATTTTGAAATTTTTCACTGAACTAGATATTAGAGTTTTGGCATTTTATTTTGTTTGTTTTGTTTTCTTTGTTTATTCTTTTTTTTATTATAGTTTTACTGTAGGGGGCAGGCACTCACCAGACAGAGACAGAGAGAGGGAAGGTGAGAAATCACCCCCCAGAGTAGAATAGCCATCCTACAATCCTTTCTCTTCCATTTTCCTCTCAGGATTTGGGCACACACACACACATGCACCCAGCATGATTTTCAAGCTGCTAGGTCTGGGACTCTTAACAGTCAGTCATGTGGAACCCAGACTTCTTAACCTCTGTGCCACCTGCTGGCTCTAGAAGTTTTGGGTTTTTTTTTAAGTTTATTTATTTTTAAGAATTATTTTATTTATCTTTATTTGTTGTTATTATTATTATTATTATTATTTTACATTTGACCAGCAAGAAAGAGAGAAAGCGAGAAAGCAAGCTGCCAAGTCTGGGATGCGAACAGCAGTCAGTCATGTGGGAGTCCAGTGATACAACTGCTACGCCATCTGCTGGCCCCTGTTGCTTGACTTCTAAATGTCAAAGTGCTCTAGGTCTTGACCACAGAGCCAAGGTTCCTCCCCTACCAGATTTTTCTCCATTTCTTCTGAGAGAGAGATGGAGAAAGAGGGAGAGAGAGGAGCCCACCTCCCAGTAGGGTCTCCATGCCACGGTGCACTCCTAGCCGCTGCCATCCCAGATCATGGGCATGTGTGTGCACCTGGCATGTCCATGGAGACCCCAGGATGCAAACTGAGGATCTTCCCATGTGGATTCAGTTGCTCCACCACTGTGCCACCACTTGACTCCTGGTCAAAGGCCTTGAATCCACTCTACGTAGGAGTGCCTCCCCAGATCTACTCCAGCTCTGTCTACCTTTGGGAACTTCAGTCTCATATTTGTTCAGCCTCATGTTCAATATCTATATTTGGGTGTCTAATAGATATCTCAGGTTTATTTTGTTCCAGATCTCCTGCTTCTCTACCCACCTCCAAATGTGTTCCTCCACCAGTCTCAATCTTCTCCATCCCAGTAAATAACACTCATTTACATAGATAATTAGGCCAAAAACCTTGAACATATTTTTAGCTTCTTGATTTTCTTACCCCTCATATTCAATAGAATGTTCCTACTCGAGAATCTAAAACTTCTCTTCATCATCACTATTACACCCTTGTCCCATACTACATCCACTCTCACATAGATTACTGCAGTAGCCTCTTAACTGGTCTCCCTGCCTCTGTCCTGTTCCCTACTTTCTTTCTTTCTTTTTTTTAAATCTTTTTTATTTTATTACTATTATTTTTTGAGAGGTTTTTGCTATAGGGTACATGTGCTCGCCAGAAAGAGAGAGACAGAGAGACAAAAAGTGAGAAATCACACCCCGGGGGGGATGGCCAGGCTGCAGTCCCTTCTCCATTCTCCTCTCGGGATCTTGGGCACGCACGCACACATGCCCGGCATGAGTTTAAGCCACCAGGTCTGGGACTCAAATTGTGGTCGACTACATGGGAATCCAGGGACATAGCCATTACACCAACTGCTGGACCCCTGTTCCCCTACTTTCTATTTTCCACTTAGCAGCCAGTGCGGTTATTTAAAAGTGTACGTCATCTTGATGTACCTAAAGGATGCCCAGTCTGGAAAAGCATTATTTCTGGGTGTGTCTGTGAAGGTGTTTCCAGAAGAGATTAGCATTTAAACCACAAGGCAGGAAAGAAGATCCACTGTACCAATGGGGGTGGGCCTCATTCAATTAATTGAGGTAGCAAATAGAAGAAAAAGTTTGAGGAAGAGTGAACTTCCTTTCTCTTCTAGAGCTGGGACATCTATCTTCTCCTGTCCTTAGACATGGGTGCTCCTGGTTCTCAGGCCTTTGAATTTGGACTAGGACTTTACCATGGGCTCTTCTGGTTCTCAGTCTTTGGGCTTGGGTTAGAATGATATCACTGATTTTCCTTTTCTCCAGCTTGCAGATGGGAGGTCATGGGACTTTTCAGCTTCCCCGATCACATAAGCTAATCCGTCATAATAAATATTTTCCCATACATCTATATATACCCTATTGGTTTCGTTCTCTAGAAAACCCTAATAAACCAACTCTTCTGCTTAAGACCCTTACATGGATTTTCAACACACCAAGAATGAAGTCTGAACTCCTTTGGCCTACACAGCTCTCTGTGATCTCGCTCACAATGACTTCTCTAGCTTCTTTTTGAACCAGGCTCTTACTCATCTACTCAGCTCAGTTAATACTGACCTTTCTATCCCTTGAACACAAAACCTTTCCTGCCATAAGGCTTTTATACTAGCTGTTTCCTTTACCAGAAACTCTTTTCTTCTAGATTACCCCATGTGTAGCTCTTACACGTCCTGGTTCCTGACCTCAAAGGGAAGCCTTTGGAGATGGCATTTTTAGAAACAAACGGGAAACTAAATATTGAAAAGGTAACCTGATATCCTCATGTACACAGACTGAGGAGATCCACTCCCTTGCTGGACCGGGTCTGAGAATGAATAAAGTGATTATGGGTTTGGATATGTTGATAACGAACTTCTTGGGCGTATGCAGTTTGGAAGGCCAGGGGAGATTTGGACTGCGGATAGAGATGTGGGGATCGTCAACATTCGCCCAGTGGTGGACGCTGTGGTGGGTGATGAGATCACTCAGTAGCATTAGGGCTGTGGATATGATGGAGTCACGATCCCAGCTGACAACTTAGACCTCTGAGCTTCTGTGAGACTCTGACATGAGTCTATGTGACCAAAACTAAAGTCACTTGCTAATGTGTGCCAGTGGGAAACAGCAGCCATTAACGTGACCCAAAATGGGCGAATGAAGAATGAATGAACAGATTTATACCGGATGGCAAGAACTTAAAGGTGTTCCATTTTAGCTGGTCTCTTCATGTCACTTGACAATTTTTTTATGCATTATTCCACTTCCTTCAACAACTATTCATACCTCACTTTTAGTTTTCCTGTTTGTATGAAGAGACTTCAAACCAGTTTTTGGAAAAATGGAATTAAAGTACAAGTTTATTTTGGTGCAAAGAAATTTCTAAATCCATGCAAAGTTATTATTCTTTGTGTATAGCAGTTTTTGCCTTAGGGCACATACGCTTGTGGGGGGTGGGGGGAGAGACAGAGACAGTGAGAGGGAAAGTAAGAAATCACCCCCCCCCATAGGACAGGGCCCCTCTGCGCAATCCCTTCCCCTCCATTCTCCTCCCAGAATCTTGGGCACACGTGCACACACACCCAGTGTGAGTTTCAAGCAACTGGGTCTGGGACTAAAACCTCAGTCAGCCATGTGGGAGTCCATGACGTAACCACCACACCACCTGCTGGCCCCTGCAAAAAAAATTTTTATAATATGCACTTTCCACAAACTTTTTGAAGACACCCCTCAAATCCCGTGGCCCTAAGATTAAGGTGACCCAACTCATCTTTGTTTTCTTAGGATTGGCACTAAAAGGAAATCCCTCCATCCTGAGAAAGGCAGGATATTTGCTCACCCTACCTGAGACAGAGTGCATGGCTTCTTGGGGATGTTTCTTCGAGGGCGCGTGTGCGTGTGTGCCCAAAATCCTGAGAGGAGAATGAAGGAGAAGGGATTGTGGCTTGTCCATGTCCCCTGGGGGTGATTTCTCGCTTTCTGTCTCTCTGTCTCTCTCTGTCTTTCTGGCTAGCGCACGTGCCCTGTAGCAAAAACCTCTCAAAAAAAACCACACAAACAAAAAAAAGAGGCTGAATGATGAGGTACATTTGGCAGTGGGCCATCTCCACAACACACCCTTGTATCACACTGCCCCCACTTCCTGCTTCACTTCTGTTCACACCTGCTCCCCAATAAAATAGCAGCTCATCAGCCTCCTGCCTCAGGCTCTGCCTTCTGGGAGTCCCAGGCTAAGTCAAAGCAGTGCCTGACTCCTACTCTGATAATGCTCCTGCTCCTGGGTGTCACGTGTCAGGGCAGTAAGAGGACTGTAAGTATTGCAAGGAAGGAAGAGTTTCTCTGAAATTTACAGAAGTTTTGTTTGAGCCTATCCAAGGCCTTTTCTAGTCATGTGAGGTGTGTTCCTATTGGCCCATTTCTCTCACCGCCCCCAGCCTGCACTTTATCCCCCGGCAACACTGTGCTATATGTATTGGTAGTTCCCTGGGGCCCACAGGTGGCATGGTGGTTACGTGGCTGGACACCCACGTGATCAAATGCAATTCGAATCCCGGACCTGGTGATTTGAAACTCACACAGGTGCATGTGCATGCGTGCCCAAAATCCTGAGAGGAGAATGGAGCAAAAGGCATTGCAGCATAGCCATCCTCCCATCTTTCTGTGTCTCTGTCTCTCTGGCAAGTGCATGTGCCCTATAGCAAAACCTTTAAAAAAAAAAAAGATAGTTCCCTGTACATGCTTTGAACTCTGGCTTTGAGTTCCTGGAATGCCCTCCTGATCTTCTGTGATCAACTCCTACTCGTCCCTCATAACTTGGGTCAGGCACTTCTCCCTAACGGCCAGCCAACCTGCAGGCGAGGCTGGGGAGACCTCCCTCCTCTTCCCTTAGTCCTTAATTTAGAACTTTGTTTTCATTTTTTCTTTTTAAAAGAATTAATTAATTAATTAATTATTAATTAAAATCTGACCAGAGAGGGACAGAATGTGAGAGAGACAGAGAGAGGGAAACTGAGAAAGCAAGCTGCCAGGTCCAGGACTCGAACCACAGTCAGCCATGTGGGAGTCCAGTGCCTTTAACCACCACATCACCTGCTGACCCCATTCCTGTGTGTGTGTTGTGTGTGTGTGTGTGTATTTAAGTTTTTTCTCTTTTGAAATTGCCAACAGGTATATTTGCTCACCAGAGTAAGAGAAAGAGAGACAGGGAGAGAGAGAGAGAGCACTCCCACTTCCCAGTAGTGTGCTCGCACTTCAGTACCGTTTCCTCCATTTCAACATCTATCAAGACTTTGGGTGGGCCCGCACATGTGCCTGGCATGTTTCTCAAACCCCCGAGGCTGACATCCAAAGCACAGTCAACCATGCGAGCTGGCCCCCTCAACCACTGTGCTATGGGGCTGGCCCTCCACATTGTTTTACAGATACCTGTTAACACACTAGGATCTGAGCTCCTTGCAGGCAAGGATTTTTATCCCATTCAATTCCATATTCTAGCACTTTTCACACTCCCTGCTCAGTATGCATTGGTTGAGTGTCTGAATGAATTTTCCCAGCAACCTTGTGAGGTCAATTGCAGTGACTTTATTTCCATAAAAAGATGATAACATGGAAGCATACAGAAGGGAAGAAGAGGGACCAGCAGATGGTGTAATGGTTACGTTGCTGGACTCCCTCGTGGCTGACTGTGGTTCGAGTTGCAGACCTGGTGGCTTGACACTCATGCCAGGCACGTGCATGTGGCCCAAAATTCTGAGAGGAGAATGGTCTGTGGTGTGGCCATCCCCTCTGAAGGGTGATTTCTTGCTTTTCTGTCTCTCTCTGGTGAGTGCACAAGCCCTATAGCAAAATTCTCTCTTAAAGAAAAAAGAAGAAGGGAAGGAATTATGTGAGAAGTTAGCGGAAGATCCAGGTCAGGGCTCCTTCCACAGTACCAGCTGTTTCTCAGACAGAATACTTGGTGGCTTTTCCAAGCACAGTAAGCAGAGGGCTGCCGTGGACTCAAGAAGCACTGGCAGGAGGAGACTCTTGGGGCCCTAGCACAATCCAGGTTCCCTCCTGCTTCTGGTTCTACTGCTACCCTGCCTGCCCCTCCTTCACACTCTGAAATGTGCCACAGCCTTATACCTGCTCCCATTTCCGGCTTTCCCTTTGGTTTGACCTTGAGAATGCCCTGGCTTTCCTGGATAACTACATAGATTTAAAATGAATTTTTTTAACCTATTATTTCCGGGTGTTTTGGAGCAGAGAGCTTTTGGATTACTTAGTCTGCCACTTTACCAGCAGTTAACTTCTCCCTCAAGTAGCCTTCATTTTCTCCAAGACTCCCACTCCATCTTGGCATGGTTTCTCTAGAGGTGAAGGACAGTTGTATAGAGAAAGCTAAAGGTTTGCCCCTCTTGACCCTAAGTTGGCTGCTGAAGCCACTGTAGAAGTGATCCTGGGACTGAAGGCTGTAGAGCTGGGGCTGTCCACCATCTAGGAGGGTGCCACTGTCCCATGAAAGGTGCAGGCAGGTGTGGGGAGCACCACACACTCCCCCAGGGGCCTCTCCCAGGCCTAGCTGCAGTCCTCTGCTTTCTGCTGTCTGCCTGCTCAGGCCTGCTCTCTTGGCCTGACCCGAAAGCCTTTTACACCTGGCCCTGCTGCCCTTGCCAGCCTCTCCTCCACTCTCCAACGCCTGTGTGATCTTCCTGGACCCACCCAGCTGCAGCCCGTCTTCCCTGCCTTCAGAACCCCCCTGTGCTTTGCCCCTCAGATCTTCCCTATTTTCCAAGGACCAGGAGCAAGACCACTTTCCAGGAGTCAGACACACTTTTCCTGTCTCCCATAGCCCATCTCGGGCCCTTCCTGTGGCCTATTGACCGCACTTTGCTGTTGCCGGCGTCTGTGTCAATACAGTCCTGGCAAAAAGCCTCCTTTAATTTTCTTTTTCTTCATAGGATGCATGCACTCACCAGAGAGAGAGAAAGAGAAAGCACCTTTCAGGGTATGGCCGCACCATAATCCCTTCTTATTCTCCGCTCAGGGTTTGGGGCATGCATGCACATGTGCCTGTTGTGGTTTTCAAGCTGCTGAGTCCAGGACTCAAATTATGCAGCTGGCCATGTGGGATCCAGCCACCTTAAGCACCATGCCACCTGGCTGACCAGAAAGCCACCTTTGACTAGCTGCTCCTGTGGGTGCTCAGCCCAACACTTTGATCATGGTAGGTGCTCAGTACATTTTTAAAGCTTTTTATTTTATTTATTTATATATTTTTTCAATGAGTGTACACCAGAGAGAGCATCCCTGACAGGGTGCTGACACCGTGCTCCACCCGAGCTTTCTGCTAGTCCCAGATCAAGGGCACGCTCATGCCTAGGACACTCAGGGAGGGCTCCAAACCCGAACTGGAAGCCCTTTCATGTGGGATTGGCCTGCAGAGAATCATGCCTTTTTTTGAAGAATTATTTAATATTATTCATTGTCATTATTATTATTATTTTTAATTTTATTGAGGTTGACTAGAGAGAGACAGAAAGAGAGAAAGAAAGTGAGAAAGCAAGCTCCCACGTCCGGGACTTGAACCATGGTTAGCCATGTGGGAGTCCAGCCCTCTTAACTACCATGTCACCTGCTGGCCCCAAGAATCATGTTTTAATGCTGCTGTACCCTCAATACATTTTTTTAGAAAAAGGTTATTGAACCAGCAGTTAGCATAATGGCTATGTCGCTGGGCTCCCATGTAGTCGGCCGTGGTTCAAGTCCTGGACTTGGTGGCTTAAACTCACGCCAGGCGTGTGTGCGTGTGTGCCCAAGATCCTGAGAGGAGGATGGAGGAGAAGGGATTGTGGCATGGCCATCCCCCCGCCAGGGGGTGATTTCTCGCTTTCTGTCTATCTCTCTTTGTCTTTCTGGCAAGCGCATGCACCCTATAGCAAAAAAGCCTCTCCAAAAATAAAAAAAAAAAAGAAAGAAAGAAAGAAAAAGGTTATTTATTACAAAACAAAGAGACAGAGAGAGACACACAGAGAGAGAGAGAGAGGCCTCTGCAAGGTGTTCACGCCCAGCCTGTCTGCCTTGGGCCATAACTTCCCAGAATGTTCGGGAAGGTCTCTGGACCAAACCCGGAACCTTCCACATGGGTCAGCTCAGCTCACAAAGCATTGTGCTGTGCTTCCCCACTGTCCTACCCCGGTGGGGCTCAGTACAGTCGAGCGGGAATATGGGACTAGGTCACAGGGGCCTGACTGCTGCAGGGAGGTACAGAGAGGTACTAAGGCAGAGGCTTCCTGGTCGCTGGGCGATGACCAACTCCTGGCAACTCACAGCAACGCTGCACTTGATGTGAGGTGGCTACAGAGGCTGCTCTCCATTTCCCAGAGGCAAAGGCGGGAGCTCAGCTTTGCTCTGAGTGGAGAAGAGCCTTCATATTCCAGGTCCTGCGAGGAGACAGGATGCCAGATCCTGAAGGATGGTTCAACCACGGTTCTGCCATTGTCCAGGTCGTGCCAGCTCCCGGCTGCCCAGCAGCACCTCTGAATGGGGCAGCGAATGATTCAGAGGCCAGCTGAGAGTAAGGGGACAGAGTGAATGAGCTCTAACCAAGCAAAAGTGGCCATATGGTGATGAGGACGTGGAGTTTTAATAAACTGATATCTCTACCTGTTGCATGTAATGTACACGTCCATTAAAATAATCTAAGCAAATAGCTCCGGCCCAAAACAACTGTTTTTAAGTTGGGGGTATGTTTTTAGTGAAGCATCTCTGGGCAATTTGAGTGCAATAGAGATGTTCTTTACCTCGCCCCTCTAGCCAAATCCTCCTGCACTTACAGGACTAGACACCTAAAGAGGCAACAGCTAAAGTCACGTTTTAAGGATGCACAATGGAGGGGAGTTTGGAGAGGGAACAAAATTATCCAGGAGGATTATACTGTCACCACTCAACACAATGGGGATCGCTGCTCTTAACTGCCTGAAACAAGTCTTACTTCATACCAGAGTTGCAACTCAAGGAGGCGTTACCATGGGAAGTGCACACTGCCCGGGAGATCAAATCTTTCTTCCTGGCTGGGTCTTTGAGTGCAAGCTCCCTGCCCATACGCAAGAGCATGAATGTGGCTCTTAGAATGTGCTTGAAATTCTTTTTCCTCTTCATTGGTATCTTTGTGGCCAGGTGTCTTGGAAGGCCCAGGAATGAAGGCGCCTCTGAATAAAGTGGCCGTCTTGCCTTTGAGGGGCTGGGACACCCAGACAGGTTACTGCCTTCCTGTGTCTCTGTTTTCTCCAGATGCTACAAGGAGCAGGAGTGCATGGGGTTCGCCAGTGGTCTCTGGAGACAGCTGCTTCACCACTCACCAGACGTGTGACCTTAGGCTTAATAACCTCTTCATGCCTTATTCCCTATTCAGAAGGCAGGGAAGTCACTGAAAGGATAGAATATGTCTTCTGAGGCCATGTCCGAAAAAGGTCACTGCTTCTCCCTAAATCTCTTGGAACTGAATGTTGTTGAAAAGCTAAAATTCGGCAATGTACAGAGGCGGGCAGGTGGTGTACTGGTTAAGACACGGGACTCTCATGTGGTGAACTGCAGTTCGAGTCCCAGACCTGGCAACTTGCAACTCATGCTAGGTGCACATGTGTGTACCAAATATCCCAAGAGGAGAATGGAGAAGGGATTGTGGGGTGATTTTTTGCTTTCTGGTTCTGTCTCTCTCTGTCCCTCTGGTGAGTGCATGCACCCTATTAAAAATTTTAAAAATTAAAATAAAAACCCTAAAATAATTAGGTTGTGTACTCAGCAAGGTACTTAGCATAGAGTCAGTGCTCAATAAATCTCATTACTGTTATTTATAGCACCATAAAATGTATATTAGATCTAATGATCATTTAAGGATCTTCCTTAGTCTAATTTTTTTAATTGCTGGAAGACTTGTGCACTTGCTAGAGAGATGGAGAGAAAAGGAGAGAGAAGGAGAAAGACCGAGTAATTCCCAATAGAACACGGGAAGCCACAATCCCTTCTCCCTTTCTCCACCCTGTCAGGACATGGGGCATGCACACATGTCCAGATGTCTCTCGAGCCTGCAAGCCAGGTTTGGAACGACAGCCAGCCATGCAGGATCCAGCCGCCCTTAACCACTAGACTACAGGACCAGCCCCTAGTTCTAATATTTGAGAATTCATTCACACATACAAGTTGTACACCAGGTGCTGCCACTAAGGTAGAGACCTATCTGCTGTGGGAGTTAGGACTAAAGTCAGCATATTAAACCAAAACTCGGCACATTAAAAATTACTCTTGAAAATTACTCTTGAAATTTACTTTGAATTACTTCAAAGGAAATCCAAGACATATTTGGGATGCATGTATCTTTGATCTCTAAATACATCTTTTAATGGATTTATTTTGTAATTGCTAAAGGGCACATGCACATACCAAGGAGAAAGAGAAAGCACCCCCCAATGGGGCGTGGTCACACTGCAACTGTTTTTTCCCTTCATTTCTCCATCCCATTGGGATTTGGGGCACATATGCACAGGTGCCTAGTGTGTTTTTCAAACTGCTGGGGCTGGGATTTCAACCACAGTGGGTCATGGAGGTTCTAGCTCCCTATAACCATCACTTATGTGCTACGCTAGGGAGCTGGCCCTCTATGTAATCTTTTTATTAGTTTTTTTTTTTTTTAAGAGAAATTTTTGGTATAGGGCATGTATGCTTGCCAGAGAGACAGAGATAGACAGAAAGAAAGAGATCACCCTCCAGGGGGATGGCCACACCTCAATCCCTTCTCTTCCAGTCTTCTCTTGGGATCTTGGGCACACACACACACACACACACACACACACACGCTCCCAGTTTTAAGCCACCGGGTCCAGGATTCAAACTGTGGTCGACTACATGGGAGTCCAGCAACATAACCATTAATGTGCATTACCAAATCACTATCTTTTGTCTAATGATTTTAGCATTATTAGTGGTTATTGCCTATGGTTTCATCTGAGCTGATATGACACTCTAATTCTAATCTTTCTTCTTCTTTTACTAACTGCAACTCTTCTGTAAAGAAGAACTTGATCTTGTCAACTATTTGGTCACTGCTGAACTGAATTGCAGTTTATAAAGGAAAGGCAGGATAGATTTTCTTAATCTTTGTTCACCTGTTTTTGGAGACTGCAGTTTAATTTCCCACCCAATCTAAAAAGAGTGAGGGGTGACGGTGTGCATTTGTAGTCCCAGACCAGACTCATAGGAGTCTGAGGCACAAGGGTCACAAATGTTATACATATATCTATCTCAGAATTGAATTTTGGATCTTGATGTATATTACCAAATTGCTTTCCAAAGAAGTGAACAATTTGTATTCCAACATACTGTGTGCATAAACTTGTTTCTATACCCTCAACAGCACTGAGTTATGACTTTTAAATGTTTTTGCTACTTTTGTTGGTGTAAAACTGAGCTTAACATCGCTTTCTTTTATTTTCCTGTTCTGTTCTAAGTTCTCAGTTCTTCCTTCTTATATCAACAATATAAAGGACCAATTGGTTAGATTTGTATCAATTTGGTGTTCCTTGCTTAAGTGAAACATAGATTGTTTCCAGTAGTGCCTCTAGTACAATTTGTTTCAAGGGTTCTTTTATTTATTTATTTATTTATTTATTTAGATTTTGCTATAAGGCGCATACCTGTGCTTGCTAGGGAGACAAAGAAAGAGAAACAGAAAGCACACCGCAATCCCTTCTCCATTCTCCTCTTGGGATTTTGGGCCTGCACGCACAAGCGTCCGGTGTGTTTTAAACTGCCAGGTCTGGGATTCAAACTGCGGTTGACTGTATGGAGTCCAGTGACGTAACCATTACACCATCTGCTGGTCCCACTCTTAGTTATTTTTAAATAAAACTTTTAACTTCTAAATATCAGAGATGAGTAGTAGAAACTTTTTTTTCTTGGATTCTATATCTACAGGAAATTTACAAGTAGGAGTAATACCTCATTATATCTAAAATTACCCACAGGCAATGTCAAAAACATTAAAAATAACTCCTAACCTCTATAAAACAAGCAAGAAGTTATAAAGAGTTTCTCATTTGTTACCCCTTTGATTTTTCTTTTTTTAATACGGCACCTGCGCTTGCCAGAAAAACAGAGAGACAGAGAGACAGAAAGTGAGAAATCACCCCCCAGGGTGGATGGCCATGCCACAATACCTTCTCCATTCTCCTCTCGGGATCTTGGGCACACACGCACTTAGCGTGAGTTTAGGCCACCGGGTCCAGGACTTGAACTGTGGTTGACTACATGGGAATCCAGCTACGTAGCCATTATGAAATCTGCCAGTTCCCCCCCTCCCCCCCGCTTTTGATTCTTATACAACTATGGAGGTAGATGGGACAGGAATTATTAGAACCATTTCTCATATGAGAAGAATGAGAACAGAAGGGAGACAGAGAAAGCAGAAAGGTAGTCCAGATGGAGGTCGAATTATTTATTCTAATCACAGAGGCATATTCTTTTTCTTTTTCTTTTTTTAAAGCAATGGTGATAGCCTTCCAATAACCATCCAATAACCATCCTGTTCTTTTTTGCTTGTCTTTTGCTTAAGTTGGAATTGAATTTCTGTTACTTAAAGCCAGAGTGTAGCCCAGAGTTTCTCAGCGGCTACACTGTTGACAGATTGGACTAGATAATTCTGTGTTGGCAAGAGCCATGCTGTGCATTGAGGGTGCTTAGCAGCAGCCTTGACCTCTACCCCACCAGGTGCCAGTAGCACCCACCTGAATTATGACCACAAAAAATGTCCCCAGACATTGACACATGTCTTCTAGGGGTGGGAGTAAAGTTGAAACCCACTGGTCCAGTCCAGTACCCACAGTAGCTCTTATTATTAATAATAATAAGTAAACAAAAGAAAACGAAGAGCAAAAACCAAAACGGAAAAACAGAAGCTCAGTGAGATGGGGGTATTTTTTTTTTTCGAGGCAGCAAAGGTAGACAGAACTGCAAAATCAAGCAAAAGAAGATCCAGATCCAGGAAGCAATCCTACAAAGAGATGTTGGTACATGCAGACATTGGCTCGCTTACAGCCGTTGGAACGATAACAAACTTCACAAAATGATTTGGGCTTTTACCCATGACACAGGCAGTAACTTTCTACTGAAGAATTCTCACGCATCTCAAGAGATGCTGAGACAAAGCAATGCCAATGAGTTTTCCTTCTGTTGTTTTAGATCTTTCTGGTGAATGACTTGGAGGATTGGGTTCAGTGAGCTTTGACTGGGTGTCTCCAGAAAGCTCACCACATGCCCTTCTGAAGTAGATATCCAGGAAGCCAAACCTTGCTACAATGAAAATAATAATAAGACTTATTGCACAAGGACATCTGTGGGAGATCAGTACAATACCATGAAGAATCAGCCTCACTTTTTTTTTGGAGAGGTTTTTGCCATAGGGCGCATGTGCTCACCAGAAAGACAGAGAGAGACAGAGAGACAGAAAGCAAGAAATCACCTCCCAGGGGGGATGGCCATGCTGCAATCCCTTCTCCTCCATTCTCTTCTCTGGATCTTGGGCATGCATGCACACACGCCCGACGTGAGTTTAAGCCACCAGGTCCAGGACTTGAACCGCAGTTGGCTACATGGGAGTTCAGCAACATAGCCATCACACTAACTGCTGGTCCCAAGAATCAGCCTCACTTTTCTTAGAACTGTTTCTAAGGAAGTACTCTTCAGAGAAAGCATTCTGAGGAAAAGAAGACTGGCACAGGAATCCAGAGGCCCGGGTGTGATCTCCGTTCTGCCGCTAATACTGTGTGACCTTGTGCAAGTGTTTGCCTCACTTGTGGCCCGTTTCCTTGTCTATTGAGGTGTTGGATCAGACAAACTCGAAGGTGCCTGCCCTTCAATGATTTTTGTAAACAGATACTATGTCTGTCTTGGTTCCCCCATTCCCAACCCAGGTTCTAGAGCAACACTAGAAACAAAATAGGTACTAAGCTAATGAAATGCAGAGTGCTGGGGCCAGCAGGTGGCTTGGTGTTTAGGGTCCTCAATTCATACATGGCCGATCATGGTCAACCGTGGTTCAAATCCTGGACCTGGTGGCTTGCTTTCTCACTTTCCCTCTCTCGCTGGTGAGTGCACATTCCCTATAGCAAGTTTTTAAATAATAATAACACATAAAATTACATTTAAAAATTATTTTTAAAAAAGCACAACTTAGGGAACCAGCAGTTAGCGTAATGGCTATGTCGCTGGACTCCCACGTAGTCGACCGCGGTTCGCGTCCTGGACCCGGCGGCTTAAAACTCACGCCGGGCGCGTGTGCGTGCGTGCCCAAGATCCCGAGAGGAGAATGGAGGAGAAGGGATTGCGGCGTGACCATCCCCCCTGGGGGGTGATTTCTCGCTTTCTGTCTCTATGTCTCTCTCTGTCTGTCTGGCGAGCGCACGCGCCCTATAGCGAAAATCTCTCCAAAAAAAAAAAAAAAAAAGCACAACTTACTTAGGAGATAAATGACAATGTAACACCCCAGGTTCCAGAGATGCAAAGACTTGAAAGAGGTCTTAGAGTAGAGAAGGATGGGGAAGCTCATTTAGTCCAATTTCTCAACCACAGCTGGTATGCTCTACCTTATTTCTGATAGACTACATATATCGTTCCAATTTAAATACTTCTCTTATAGTGATGGAGCTCATTATTTGCAGGGGCAGCCAGTTTGCTGCTGAATAGATCTAGAGTTAGAAAGCTCTTCCTTATCTGGAACTTCAGTTAGTCACCTTGTTGTGTCACCTGCTCTGGTTTACTTTTTAAAAATAATTATTTATTTAATTTTATTTATTATCATTATTATTTTTTAATTTGACCAGAGGAAGATGAGGGGATGAGGTGGCAGTGAGAAAGCAAGCCTCAAAGGGATTAGCAGATGGCCTAATGGTTACGTCACTGGACTCCCCATAATCGACCGAAGTTTGAGTCCCGGACCTGGTGGCTTGAAACTCGCACCAAGCATGTGTGTGCGCATGCCCAAGATCCTGAGACGAAATGAAGAAGGGACTGCAGCATGGCCATTCACCTGGGGGATGATTTCTTGCCTTCTGTCTCTCTGACAAGTGCACACACCCTATAGCAAAAATCTCTCAATAAATAAATAAACAAATAAATAAATAAATAAAGCCTCTAGGTTTGTTTGGGACTCTAACCACAGTCAGCCATGTGGAAATCCAGCACCTTAATCACCATGCCACCTGCTGGCCCCTCTAGTTTAATTTTAAATCATTTTAATCCAAGAAATACATGTACAAAGTTTGAAGAGTCAATACTAAATGTCTATTTATAATGAAAAAATAACTCTCTTCCTCACTCTTTTTCAGTCCCAGGACTGATCCTTGCAGACTACCACTTTTCACTCTTTCAGTGGTTTTTTTTTTTTTTTTTCTGACTCTATTTGTATTTCAAAATGATATGCTTACATTGTTATTTATTGATTTATCAATTTTAGATACTATCTCTTGACTTCCTGTTTTTACGGAAGAGGGTTTAGCCTTCTTAATTAGCTTTCCCCTTCACCCTCACTATACTGTTACAATTTTTGGTTTAATCAGTATTCAATGTTGACATGGCTATGTAAATATTGTTTAACGCTGAGCCAAGGAAAATATTGTGCCTATTGTGTACCTCTTTTTTTTTTTTCCGGAGTTAATAATTGCTTTGATGAGTTTTCTGTGTACTTTTCTTTAATTTCTCCCAAATGTCTCTTCTCGACTATATAAAACATTTCTACCAGAACAGCATTTGTTCAAAGTTTTTGTTTTGATCAAAGTTATACATATACATAGTCTAAAGATCATTTTTTTTTTTTTTTTTTTTTTTTTGCTGTAGGGTGAGTGTGCTCACCAGAAAGACTCAGAAAGAGACAGAGGAACAGAAAGTGATAAATCACTCCCCCGGGGGATGGCCACACTGCAATCCCTTCTCCTCCATTCTCCTCTGGGGATCTTGGAAAAACACACACACGAGACCAGCGTGCGATTTTTAGCCCCCGGGTCCGGGACTCGAACCTTGGTTAACTACATGGGAGTCCTGTGATATAGCCATTACACCATCAGCTGGTCCCTCTACAAGTTTTAATAACAGAAAAACAAACAAACAAAACACCTGTCCTTTTGCTTCCCCTTCTTCCATTTCTCCCAGCTTTAATGCAAATGTTTTTCTAACTTTTTACCTGATACTTTTGGTAGTTCTCTTCTGCATTTCTTCTTTTTTTCATTTTTTCCCAGAGAGATTTTTGCAGTAGGGCACATGCGCTTGTCAGAGAGACAAAGAGAGACAGACAGAAAGTGAGAAGTCACCCCCCAGGGGGATCCCCATACCACAATCCTTTCTCTTCCATTCTCCTCTCAGGATTTTGTTTGGCTAGAGCCATCATCTTTGTTTGCATTTGCTTAGTTAAAAAAAATTTTTTTTAATTGCCAGTTAGTTCTAAATTTTCTCCTTTCAGTGTTTTCATATGAATTTATCAATTCCCCACCTTTTAAAATTTTTTTCTCTTTTTTTGGAGAGGTTTTTGCTCTAGGGTGTGTGCGCTCTCCAGACAGAGAGAGACAGAGAGATAGAAAGCGAGAAATCACCCCCCAGGGGGGATGGCCATGCCGCAATCCCTTCTCCTCCATTCTCCTCTCAGGATCTTGGGCACGCACGCACACGTGCCCGGTGTGAGTTTTAAGCCACCGGGTCCGGGACGCGAACCACAGTTGACTATGAGGGAGTCCAGTGACATAGCCATTACGCTAACTGCTGGTTCCCTCTTTCTTTCTTTAAAATAATTTTTCATCTTCTGTTTTTTAATTTGGTTTGAATTACTGCTAGTTAATCTCCTGAATCAGTCTCTAATTTTCTTATATTTGCTTCACTATTTTAATCTTTTTTCCGTTTTGTTCTATTTTCCAAGAGGTTGCCTTGTTGGTGAGGAAAGAGGTACAGTTTTGCAGATCCACCTTCTCTTGTGATTTTGAAAATCAAAACACTTAATGTCACCCCAATGCTTGTTACTTCCTTCTCACTGTGAGTTGTTCGCTAAGATTAAGGGAGTATTTTTGAGATTGTAGTTACAGCTTCCTTTGGTACATTGAAACGGAGTTTATCTAGACATGGAGAGAAACTTATTGCCTTATTAAAACACAAATGCCTATAAACAATAATGGGTAATATATATTGAATACTTAGCATGTGTCAAACTCATTCTAAGTGGTTTACATGGATTAGTGTATTTAATCCTCAAAGCAAGTCTGTGAGTAGGTGCTATTATTATCTCCATCTTCCAGATAAACCAACTAAGGTCCAGTGAGGTTAAGAGCTGACAAATGGCAGAACTAGACCTTGACCCTAGCTGGCAAGACTCCAGAGTTCATGCTCTTAACCACATCACGCTGCCTCTCGAGCCCTGCATATAACCTAAAAATCTACTTTTAGAAGCCACTTCCCTGCTGCTTTAGGGCATGTGCACTCGCTGAAGAGAGACAGTGAGAAAGTGAGAGATTGAGAAATCACCCTGCAGGGCGGATGGTCATGCCACAACCTCTTCTCCAATCTCCTCCCGGGATCTTGAGCACACAAGCACACACAGGCAGAGTGATTTTCAAGCCACCCAGTCTAGGACTTGAACCATGATCGGCCATGTGGGAGTGCAGGGACATAACGGTCACACCATCTGCTGGCCCCCCAGGAGCCACTTGCTGATAGGGATTGGAGTGAATGGCGTAACCACCCCCTGACTGTAACAGCTGTTATGTCACCGCTTAACGATTGCACTGCCTGAAATGCCAGTTTACTAGTCTTAATCTTGGCCCTTTAAACCAATGGCTCTCAGACTTTGGGGTTGACCTATATTCCAAGTGAAAATGGGGAGGAGCTGCATGTCTAAATGTTTGTTTTCAAAGTCAGGACAAAGAAGCTTAAAAACCAGCAAAGACTATGATTTGCCCGGGCCTAATGATGGCTCAGTGGTAATGCAATGCTCTGTGAGGCTGATCCATATGGGAAGGTTCCAGGTTCATACCTGGAGACCGCCCTGAACACACTGAGTGTGCATATCCCCGTGATCCGGGGCTGGCTGAAGCTGGGGATGGATTGCAGCGTGAAAACTCTATTTGTGGTGTCTCTCTCTCTTTCTCTCTCTCTCATGAAAGAAATTCTAAAAACAAACAACATCAAAATCTACTATTATTTTGTAAGAGGACATTTTTAACAACAAAAATCAGGGAAGATGTAAATTCAGAGTGAAGACCATGCAGCCCTTCCAGATACCGACCGTCTTACTACTTTACACCACCCTTCCCACTATGGACTAATGTTTAGCAGACATTGTGCCAAGCGCTTCTCTTTTTCAGAAGACAATGCTACATTCTTAAATTTGTGTCCCAAAATACATTTCAGAAAACTCCTTCGCCTCACCGTGAACATCAGACATAACTGAAAGTTATGTTTTGGTAATGAGCTTGCAAATGGAAGCCCAGAGAGGGAAAAGGGCCTCCATAAGGTTACACCGCAAGCACCTGCAGGAACAGAGCCTTCCACACAGACCCAGCATTTTCTCACGTACATTTGTGTCTGGAAACACTCCTTGGGTTTGCACTGGTCCTTGGCTGAATATGCTCTGCAGAAAGAGGGTACCTGGGATGTTAGTCACTTCAAATACACTGGGATAAATAAATCACCTCTGTCCAAAGTGGAGCTCAGCCCCTGGGAAGATCGAGTAGGGTTGGCAGGCATCTGAAGCCTCAGCGTGAAAGGCTAGGATGTCGCTACACCCTATAATCCCAGAAATAGGGTCTCTGTTTTTTAAGACTCCTGAAGGGTGTTATGCATAACCCTGCGGCTCAGCTCAGGCAGGTAGCTAACACTATAACCTTAATCCCCGCGAGGCAGATCTCTTCTTACTCGGGGTGGGAATCAGAAGGCAAGGAGTTTAAAATTGCCCCAGGCCCAAAGCCAAAGCCTTCCCGTTTTTTCAGAAGTGAGCTTTATGTCGCGGAAAGGGAGCTGCTTTCAGAAAAGACTATCGGATCTCTGTGCAATTAGGGCTGTGGTGAGGGCCCCTTGGTCACATGACTGAGGGGCTCAATGGAGACGTCTCCTAAATCTTCTGGAGGGAGGCAGATGCCTGTGTCTCCAGCTGTGTGAACCTGAATAAGATAGGAAAGATTTGTCTCTCCTCACCCATAGAGCAGCACTGCCAGGGAAGAGGGGCGTGATGCTCTTCCTTGAGCCCCCAAATATTCCTGACCCTCCTCTTCAGCCCTTAATTGTCAAGTTCTCCCCAGCTCTTCGAGGCCCATGGTCTCATACTTTGCAGTCACATACAAACCTTTTGCATGTCTCCAGGAGTGACTCAACAGCAGCTGTGGGAGGGACAGACTGGCTGCTGCGTGGACGCACACCTGGAACATCCTGCAGCAGGTGTGTGGAGCCCCGAGTTGGGGCAAGGGCCTGGCTAGAATGGGAAATGGAAAAGTGATACACACACTCCCGCCCCATTTTCCTGATTTGGGGTCCATAGTTCGATCTGGGTTGAGAAGTGGAGATGCCTTGTGAAGTTAGAAGAAATCTTAACTCTAAAAAAACAAGTTGGCAGAAACAGCCTTTGAGTATACTTTTTTAAATGAATAGTATTTAATATTTTTATAAAGTATTGTAATATTGTTGTGTGGATAATCAAAATTAAAGTTCTCATTAAGTGCACAAAAAAAGAAAGAAAGAAAGAAAGAAAGAAAAATATATATATAAAAAGAAATCTTGGTAACATCTCACTTGGAGAGAAACAGCAAGGTTGAGGGCTTGCCCAGGGCCACCCTGCAGCTAGAGCCGGAGTTGCTACTGGCAACAGCAGTCACTGGGTGCTTGCTCCATGCCAGCACAGGGCAAAATGTCTGCCTCGGTCACCTCTCCCACTCCATGAGAGTGCTACCATGATTTCTCCCGTTTTAGAGCTCAGCAAACAGGCTCAGAGTGGTGAAGTGGTTCACCAAAACCATGGTGCTGGAAAAAGGTAGAAGCAGGATTTGCACCCAGGCCTCTGCTGCCACAGCCTGGGCCTGGGCTCAGTGAGATTCCAGGTAGGACTGTACCTTGGGTAGGAATTAGAGCACTGCATTTCCCTCCGTTGCAGGGTTCACGTGTCCCCTGGCACTCAGTTAAGGGAGACATGGGAGATGCGATAGAGTGGAAGGAGGTCTAGGGTCCTGGTGACTTGGGACAAGGTCGTCCTTTCCTTCTCAGAAGGTCGTTTCCTCATCTTGAGGCTATGCGATGAAAGTGAACCCTGTACACAAAGGAGGAAGGGCGCGTGTTGTGGACACTTGTCTGTCCAGCCCTCAGTGGCAAAAGGAGGACAGGCCACCAGAGGAGATTCCAGGCGGTGCCTGGGGGCCTGGCCTCCCAAGAGGCTGGGCTGCTTCTAGCCCACCAGCTGGGCCAACACAAAACCTGAACTTTTGTTTGACTTGGCTTCTTGCTCCTTGTTTAGTCTGCAGAGCAGGGAGCTTATCCCGCTGCCTTTGTCACAGGCCATTAGTACACACATAATCCCCGGGGGTTTACAGCTGGCTGCTTTCTCTAGGAATTCAGGGAGGGCCACAGAGGAAGCCCGGTTCTTAGGAGCCAGCCCCAAGCCCCCGTCAGAACAGTCTCAGATGTGCGTGCAACTGGGCACTCCTGGTCTGCAATATTAGCTGTGTGACTCTGAGCCAGTCTCTCCCCCTCTCTGGGCCTTCGTCCTCCCATCTGAGAGCTGGCTCAGTTGCCCTTGAAGGAACTTCAACTCCATGAAGATCAGAAACATATTCCGGTATGCTTCCTCTCCCCCTAGGCCTCCCTCCCCGCTCTGCCACCCCCTCCTCTAATCCTGAAGCAATTTGTAGTGTCTGCCAGGTCTTCACTGATCCCATCCCTGCCCCACGCCTGGGGCCAATCCCTCTCTAGATCCCTTTCTCATTCAACCTCCAGCTTGTAAATTGGGGATAATAGTACCTGATAACTCACCCTGCTGCTGCGGGGATTAACTAATTAGTGGTTATTAAGGGATGGAGCAACACAGAACTCTGTTCCCATTTGAGACAATTTCCCTCTGATTTCCTGATCCCGTCTGCACAATCTCAGGGTGCTGGAGTCAGGACACCCAGCGTGTGGATGGAGACACTGAGGCCAAGGACAGGAAGGAGTAGCCCGAGGCCTTGCAGATGTCTTGCAGCAGAGAGGGGACCAGAAAGAACTCAGGACCCTGGACTGCCGTGGGATGGGGATCTGTGGTCTTGCCAGGGTGGAGTACGAACCAAAAGTCCCCGCAGCTAGGGCCTGCTCACAGGGGATCCGCAGCTTGGTTTTTAGGGAACACAATTTGTTTTTGTCCAGACCTGGCAACTTGGCTTACTGGGTGATCTTGGACACGTCATCCCTGTTTCCCGCTTACTGTCACTTTGTTCCCTTGTAAGTGGGGGTTCATGACACCTTCCTCCAAGGTGGCTGTGAGGGTTGGCCCAACGCAGCTCTTCGGGAAACAGTGGGCATTATGTTGTCATTATGTTGTTGCTGTTTGTAATGCCAGAGGGCATGTACACTCAGGAGGAAGCTCTCTGCCGTGGGGGCGTGGGCACGCCACAATCCTCCCTGCCAGGATTTTGGATGCCACGTGGGATCCAGATCCTGACATACAGTGCTTCACCGCTGCGCGAGGGGCCAGCCCTGTTGTTCTGATGGGCTGCCATGCTGGGCAAAGCTCGTGATCCCAAGGGCGCCTGCGTGCCACACCCTGTGTGCCACACCTCCCTTCATCTTCGCCCCAAGGCAGCAAGAGAACATTGCTACCCCGTTTGACATGACTTGCACATGGAGGCTCAGATGGAAAATAACTTGCCCAGAACAGGGCTTGCTTTATTTTGTCTCTTTTCTGTCCATCCCCTCATGGCCCCCCACCCTTTATTTCCTGTCCGGTTCCCTCTCTTTCCTGTACAGAAGTGCAGGCAATTCCCAGCTCACCACAGAGGCACGTACCCTCATGGTTCCTCACTCCCCTCCCCCATCAGCTCATCTGGACTCTTTTCAGGGTTCAGGTGTTTGCTGCAAGCCACATGGGATACAGGAAGCCATTGGGTCTGACCAGGCTCTGTGGGAGAGCAAGACTGAAATACACCAGCCTTGGGCCAGTCGGTGGCATAGTGGGTAAGGCAGTTACATCCCTCATGATTGACAGCGTGGTTTGAGTCCTGGACCTGGTAGTCTGAAAAATACGCCGGGTGCCTATGTGTGTGTGCCCAAAATCCCAAGAGCAGACATGAAGGAGGAGGGCTTGCAGCGTGGCTGTGCTCCATACGGATGGGGGTGGGGGTTGGGGTCAGGGTCCTTTTTCACTCTCTTTCTCTCTCTCTCTTTCTGGCAAGTATGTGCAACCTCTGGCAAAATTAAACAAAACAGAAGAACATTGGGGCCAGCAAGTGCATGGTACCTAAGGTGCTGGACTTCTACATGGCCAGTTGTGGTTCAAGTCCTGGACCTGGCAACTTGCTTTCTCACTTTCTCTCTCTCTCTCTTTCTCTCTCTCTCTCTTTCTGGTGAGCACATGAGCTGTATAGCAAACTAAAACAAAATAATAATGATAAATCAAATTAAATAATTTTTAAAGAAGGAAAAACAAGAAAACCCTGGCGTCAGCCCTGGGTACCGTCTCTAGAATATTGGTGGTAACCTTGGTGATGGCCCGTTCCTGAGCACTTACTCGTGCCAGGCACAGTACTAAGTGTCCGCCGTCCCCTCGCTGCAACCCTCGGCTCAGTCCTCATGCTGCTAGCTCCATCTTACACATGGACTGGAGGCTCAGAGAGATGAAGTGACTTGCCCGAGGTCGCGCGGCTGGTGTGTGGCTACAGTTTAAACCCAAGTGTAAGGAACTGGATTGTACGTTTTAATTAGTTCATTCACATTTCAGTAGCTATGTGTGATGAATGGCTGCCCTTTCTCCCCTCCTCTCCTGTCCTTGCTCCCTAAGGCGGGGGGGGTGGGGGCTGTGGCCTTTCACAGAGCAGGGTACTGCGGAGCTCACGAAGATGAACAAGACACAGTCCCAGCCCCTGAAGAGCTCCCAGCATGTACTGCAAGACGGCCGGACTAGCAGGTGGAGAGGAGTTACACTCCAGATGCCTGGGAGTAAGCGGAGGAGGCCGCTCACTCAGTGGGAGCTCCAGAGGCTGTGCTGTGAAGGAGGAACCGGGGAGATCTGGGCAGGAAAAAGCCTTTCTAATGAGTGAACTGCATAGGCAAAGGCTTGATGTAAGAAAGAGCCTAGGAGCCACCAGGTGGTATGACGGTTAAGGCACCGGATTCCCACATGGCTGACTGTGGTTCAAGTCCTGGATCTGGCAGCTTGCTTTTGAATTCTCCCTTATTCTCTCTTTCTCTAGTCATATTAAACAATAATGATAAATAAATAAAATTAAATTAATAATTATTTAAAAGAAAAAAAAAAAAAAAGAAAGCCTGGAATGTTCAGAGAAGGGAGGTTGGAACGTGGAGGGAGGCAAGCCCGTGGCAGGAATCAAACCCCAGAATCCCTGTTGTGATCACCCAAGGAATGCTTGGTGAGCTGACGGGGTAGAGACCACTGGGGCAGTCCTGGTAAGTGTGTCTGTCCAGCCTGCCTGGCGCCATGCAGGACAAGAGGAAGGCATGGCTTTGGGGCTTCCTCCCTCCACCCCTTACTCATAGTCTTGCCTCCCTGCCTTGCCCTCATGGAAGGACTCAGGGCTCTGACGTCCTCCTTTGGCTGAATCCCCGAGAGTTCCTCCTTTGAGAGCACACCCTTCTTGTCCTCAGCCTTCCCACCGAAATCTTGTGACTCATGCTCGGCATTGCTGGGCTGGGCTGTCTCCCGGTTTCTCAGGTCCTGGGTTGACAGCTGGACTGACTTTCTAACTGGTGTCCCGACCTCCAGCTCCCTCCGACCACCACCCCCATCAGTCAATGTGACTAGAGGGACAGACGTGGACACCCAAAGGCTGGTTCTAGGCAAGGTGCGTGGATATCTTAGTGCAGAGCTGAGTGGGCTAGTGCATCTTGCCTAAGGGTTTCATGTGGCCTAAGTTTAAGAAGAGCTTTGGCCAGTTTTTTTTTTTTTTTTTTAGAGGTTTTTGCCCTTGGTGCTTGCATTCACTGGAGAGAGGCAGAGACAGTGAAAGAGAAAGTGAGAAATCACCCCAACCCCCTCTCCTCCATCCTCCTCCCGGGATCTTGGGCAAGCATACACAGGTGTGCACAGTGTGATTTTCAAACCACCAGGTCCGGGACTTGAACCGTGGTTGGCCATGTGGGAGTCCGGTGACATAACTGCTATGCCATCTGCGGGCACTGAGCTTTGGCCAGTTTAAGGAGAGCTTTGTGCAGTGCACATCGTTGGCTTCCTGCCAATGCACTTTCTCCTTTTGTTCCTGCCTAGCAAGGGAGGAACAAAATATGACTGAGGGAGTCGCATACACGGCAGTGGCCATCTGCCTCTGATACTCCGACTGCATCCCCAACCTCAGAGGAGAGCCTGACTGGTCGAAGGAAGATCCCATGCTGCCTGCCATTTTCCCTGTCCCAGCTTTTTGGGAAAGACCTGAGACCCAACTGTGGCCAATGAAACACAAGAGACACCTGCTGAGGACTTTGGGGGAGGTTTCCTTTACTTACCCCTGAGAGAGACAGTAAGAAAGAATCCTACTACCTCAGGCAGGTGTCACATGGACGCGATGCCCGAGATTGCTGTGGTCTTGTTCCTGGGCAAAGCGGGGAGGTTGGACGGACTCTCAAGACCTCATGAAACCCTTTCCTCAAACCACCCTGAAGACCCCCCCATCTCTGATCTCTCTGCCTTGTGAGATAATGTCTGTTATTTGCTGCGAAGCTTAACTATTGGGAGGTATGGTGCGTCAGTCAGAACTCTTCATTTTAACTAATAAATTCAATTCCGACTGACTTCAGCAAGAAAGTGGACAGATAAGGCGACCTCCGTGCAGGCAGGGGATCCGTGCAGCTTAGTTTAGAAAAAGGTTTTCTTCTATCTGACCCTGAGAATTACTGTTTGGCTTTGGCAGAGTGTGTGTACACCTGCGTGTGTGTGTATGTGTGTGTTCAAAACATTACCATTTGGGAGGTGGTGGGAAAATGAGTTGGCATTTTAATTTCATATTGATAGAGACACATTGAAGACCGTCTTTCGAATACCAAAGTCCACCCAGGTTGCTTGGCCATGCCCTGCCTGGTAATTCTAGACTGGTCTTCAGGACATGTGCTGCAGGAGGGTGGTTGTAGACTATGGATTGCCCTGACTTTGGGTTAGTTCCAACCCCAGATCAGGGGAACTTCCCTAACTGGTGGACGTTGGAAGGAGGACTGAAGAGATTTCTACCTCAGAGAAGGCAAAGGAAAGTGATCTTCAAGATGTGACCTGAGAAGACGCCCTGTGCAGGGTTTGGTTCTTTGTTTTAATCCTGAAAGAGTCATACTGAATCCAGTTTTAGAGCTGCATGGCCTGCCGTTCTCTCTGACCCTCAGCAGAGGCTCGTAGACCTACACAGCCTTGTGGGATGGTTGGGTGTAGTTGACGGTGGGCTGAGGGTAAAAGGGGGCCTTTTCAAAGCTCCTGCATGAGGCCTTGCAGTGGCAGCTATGTGGCCTGGCATATGCCAGAGCTAATGTCGAGGTGGGAGCAGCAGGCAATTGAGGCTCTTTGAGATTGAGTGCTCAGCCCCTAGTAGGTCTGTAGGTAAAGACCTTAATGGGCCTTGATGAGGGTGGGTCTTGATGATCTAAGAAGATGCATTCCCCACTCAGCAGCCCCTCTGGCCTCTTGAGCCTATCCTGCCCCCAGGACTAGGGTCCTACTTCCCCCATGGGGTCTGAGCTGGGGCCCAAGGAGGCTGCAGACTAGGTGCCTGTCCTCTGCAGGAGCAGCGATCCTGTTACCTCCTCCCCTGTGCTGGGTGGCTTAGGGACTTAGAGCAGCTGTTGAGAAATAAAGCTATTTAAGTGGTGAGCATTATATTTTGATCCACAAACCTGTCTGTTTCCAAAACTCCCTTATAGACACCAGCAAGGAAAGCCTGGCAAGTTTTGTTTTCTCCCAAAAAAAGATTGCTAACATTGTTTGGTTAAAATAACATGAGTTCTGCTCTACTCTTTCCATTGACGTTACCAGGTTGGAAGATTTCTGAGTGTAATGGGAAGAAGCTGTTTCTTTATTGTCGTTGTTTTTGTTTTTGGAGAGGTTTTTACTATAGGGCGCGTGCACTTGCCAGAAAGAGAGAGACAGAGAGACAGAAAGCAAGAAATCACCCCCCCACACACACACACCAGGGGGATGGCCATGCCACAATCCCTTCTCCTCCATTCTCCTCTCAGGATCTTGGGCACGCACGCACACGCGCCTGGCGTGAGTTTTAAGCCACTGGGTCCGGGATGCAAACCGCGGTCGACTACGTGGGAGTTTAGTGACAGCCATTACACCAACTGCTGGTCCCAGAAGCTGTTTCTTAACTCTCCTTCCTTAGGCTGGCATTTGACACTTTTCTTTGTTTTTTAGATTTTTGCCATAGACTGTGTGTGCTCAAGAGAGAGAGACAGAGAGAGACAAAGAGAGAAGGAAAGTGAGAAAATCGCTCCCAAGGGGGTATAGCCATGCCACAGTCCCTTCTCCTCCATTTTTCTCTTGTGATTCGGGCATGCACACACATGCTTGGTATGTTTTTCAAGCCACTTGATCCAGGACTCAAACCACAGAGTTGGCCATGAAATCCAGTGCCTTAACCATCATGCCACATGTTGGCTCTATGCTCTTTTAATTTAATTTAATTTAATTTAATTTAATTTAATTTAATTTATTTATTTTGAGAGATTGTTGCTATAGGGTACATGCACTCTCCAGAGAGACAGAGACAGACAGAAAGCAAGAAATTATGCCCCCTGGGGGGATGGCCATGCTGCAACCCCTTCTCCTCCACTCTTCTCTCAGGACTTTGGGCACACATGCACATGTACCTGGCATGACTTTCAAGCCACTGGGTCCAGGACTCAGATTATGGTCAACCACATGGAAGTCCAGCTCCTTAACCACTATGCCACCTGCCAGCCCCTCGACACTCTTTTTCAAGAGAATGATCCTAACTGGCTTTCTCAGACTTAGCTCCAGCTTAATCCTCAGCTGTTCTTTTTTTTTTTTTTAATCAAAAGCATCTGTTTTTAAATTCAGCGACCCTCAATTACCTTCCCTATATCCCCCTGCCCCGCCCCACTAGTCTCTTCCCTCTACCTCAGATACATTTTGTTCCCTTTCCTGTCCCAACCTAACTTCTACGTGTCCCAAGTTCACCTAGCTCTTCAAGCCTAATGTAAATGCTGCCTATCCCTCAGTCCGTGCTCTGGCATGGCTGTAAGTTAGCAGCGAGGCCTAGGTTCAAGTCTCAGTTCTACTACTGCTACTGGATTGTTGGAAAAGTCATGACATGTTTTTGCATAGAAAAATACTCATGACTTTTCAGACAAGATTTGTATGACTTCCAACAAGTTACTCAATCTCCCTGAATTTCTTTTTCCGTGTCTGAAAAGTAGAGATAACTCCCTTCTCACAACGTTGCTGAGCCGCGTAGACATGGTGCAGGCACAGTGCCTGCACATAGTAATTACTTCCTAACGGGGCTTCCTCTCTTTCCCCTTCTAGGAGAGTGGTTTGCTCAAAGATATACTTGCCTCTAATCCCTTGGGACTCCCTCTAAGCATGATGGGCCAAGTATGTCTCAGGCCAACCTGGGACAGTTGGCCCCTGCTGCTTCCTGGAGGTTTGGGACTCATATGGCAGCCACGCTACCCCTCAGTGTTGACCAGAAGGTTCCTCGTGCTCCCCTTCTCTGGCCCTGGGTAGAAAGGAGGGAGCTGGCCCACGAGGTATGCCAGTCCTGAGTCATCTCATTCCCCTTGAGACGGGAAGAAGTTCCTAGCAGGCTTCTGGGAGACTGTGAGGGTGAAGGTGCATGGACTGAGATGAGCCTGGTAGCAAAGGCAAAGAAAGCTCAAGACTCGCGTGGGCAAGACAGTTGAACACGGCTGGGGTACTCAGTGGCCCACGGAGATGATGAGAAGGAGGCTGGGGCTTTAGGGTGGTGTCAGATCATGATGGAACTGGAGATCTGGCTGCCCCAAAGACAGGGGGGGGCACCAAATGTCTTTGTGTAAGGGAATTGCAGTGTTCCCAGTGCGTTTTGGAAGAGCACTTGGGGGCAGCTTGGAGGTTAAGTTGAAGGAAGCGGGAATCGGACGGACATCCATCCCGCAGTTGGGAGCCCAGGAAGAGGGGCTCAGAAGCTGCAGGTGTTGCTGGTGGGGCCCGAGCACATGAACTCCTTCGTAGCCTTCTATCTCTTTGGGTTTCCCAGTTTCCAGACTCCCGCCAGGCTCAGCCTCTCATCTGGGCACCAGGAACGTGGGTTTCCTCTGTTCCCCTGTCTTCTGGCCTTACTTGGGCCCGCCTCACAGCCTTGGTTGCTCTTTTGCTGGTACGGCTAACTCCATCTGTGCTGAACACAGAGTCAGAGTAATCCTGTCTGAACTACTGAGCTGGCCTCTAAACTACTCTTTTGCCTCCATTCTTACCCCAACAATCTGATGCCCGCCCAGCAGTCGAAGAGATTCTGGGAAAATCATGTCACTCCCCTGTCACATTCCCCCATGGCTCTCCATTTCACGCAGAGGAAAAGCCAGTTCTTACAATGGCTCAGTATGCCCTGACCTCCCTGCTATGTCTCGGGGTCCTGCTATCCCACCCCAGCCTCTCACAAAGCATCCAACGTCCAGCAGTGCCTTCGTTCTCCAGCATCATGGACCACGTCCCTCAGGTTCCTTCTGCCTGAAGTACCCTTCCCTAAGACACCCAAAAAAATTCCCACCCCTATCCACATCACTGAGATGGCACCTTCTCTGCCCCTCGCTCCCCTACTTGTACTCCTGAAACCCTTCCTTACTGTATTCACTCCCTTCACTTATCTTTTTTTTTTTTTTTAGAGAGAGTTTTTTTGCTATAGGGCTTCTGTGCTCACTGGAGAGACAGAGAGACAGAAAGTGAGAAATCACGCCTTAGGGGGGCTGGTCACACTGCAATCCCTTCTCCTGCATGCTGCTCTCAGGATTTGGGGCACACACTCACACGCCCAGCATGAGATTTAAGCCATTGGGTCCGGGACTCAAACCGCAGTCAACTACGTGGGAGTCCAGCGACATAGCCATTACGCTAACTGCTGGTTCCCCCATCATCTTTTAATAGAATGTATCATTGGGGTTTTTTCATGTGCTGTCTTTTCTACTAGAAGGTAACAGAATTTTGCCTGTTTCGTTTTCTGAGGTATCCCCCAGAGGCCAGAACATGCTCAGAACGTAGCAGGCACTCACCAGGTACTTGGAGAATGACTGAGCGAATGATCTCTGGTGCTGCCTTGCCTGGCCCTTCTCTGTCCTCTCAGCAGCCCTGCACTGACCATGGCTTGCCTGGTCATCATCAGCCCCTCTGGCTCTGGTCCCTGGACTCACTACCCCACTGCTGACGCAGCCAGAGGAAAGATGCAGAACCCAAGACATAAATGAAGGGTATGAGGACCCTATGATCACACACCCTTAGGATCAAGTCCAGACTCCTCCGCGTGCGCCTCAGGCTCACCTCGCCTTCTCCAGCCAGTCCTTGGGCCCTTGCTTCCCACTGCCTGTGTGCCTGGTGTCTTTCCTTGGATGGTATGTTCTGTTCTGTTCCTTGGACATTTTTGACTCCAGACTGCACGTTGTTCCCAACTTCTTGTTTGACCAACACCCAGTCTTCCGATGTCTCTGGAAGGTCTTGCTTGGTTCCCAGATAAGGTTTGCACTCCCACGGGACCCTGGCTCTCCCGTTTGGCAAGAGTTATGCTTGCAGTTGTTCCCATTGTCTTGTCCTCCCTGCTGGACTGGGAGTCTATGGAGAGAGGCTGCAGGTCTGTTTTGCTTTCCTGTGTGTGTTCAAAGCCTCGCACGATATTTGGCAGAAGGAAAGAATCATTGCTCTGTGAAAGAGTGGAGAAAAAAAGAGAAGCAATCCAAACGAAGGAAAGAAGGAAGGAAGGAGCCTAAGGCTGATCCCATGACTTGATGATTAAGATAGCTGGATCCCGGAACTAGCAGTTAGCGTAATGGCTATGTCGCTGGATTCCCACATAGTCGACCATGGTTCGCGTCCCAGACCCAGTGGCTTAGAACTCATGCCGGGCGCGTGTACGTGCGTGCCCAAGATCCTGAGAGGAGAATGGAGGAGAAGGGATTGCAGTGTGACTATCCCCCCTGGGGGAGGTGATTTCTCGCTTTCTGTCTCTACGTCTCTCTCTGTCTGTCTGGTGAGCGCACGCACCCTATAGTGAAAACCTCTCAAAAAAAAAAAAAAAAAAAAAAAGATAGCTGGATCCCACCAGTCCTCCTAGGAGGTTCAAATCTCAGCTGTGATGGCTTGAAAAATATGCCAGCACATGTGTGAGTGTGTTGCAACCCCTACAGGGTGGAGAAACAAAAGAGAAGGAATTGTGGCATGACCACATCCCTTTGGGGGAAATGCTTTCTCCCACTCCCTCTGTTTTTCTCTCTGTGTCTCTCTCTGGTGAGTACATGAGCTCTCTGGCAAAAAAAAAAAAAAAAGAGAGAGAGAGAGAAAGTGGGAAGAAAGGAATGAGGGAGGGAGAGAAGGAAGGAAGAAAAAGAAAGCCGTCTAGAAAGAACATAGACTCTAGAGTCCAAATGACCTGGTTCCAGTCTCTACAATTCACTTACAAGCTGCGTGACCATGGGTAAGATACTTGCCCTCTCTGTGTCTCCATTTCTCACCTTTCACAGAGAACCACACAGCCGTACAAGGAAGTAGGAATACTCACATGCGATACTGATGACTTGTACTTGGGAAGGTGCTGAATAAATGGCATGTACATCAATGATGACATTATGAAACTCTCCCTGTTCACCTCTGTCTGCAAAGGACTTTCAACCTAGTGTCTTATTTCATCTTCAGAATAGCTCTTTGAGGAAGGAAAGGTAGATGCGGAAACAGAGTAGAGAGATTGAGCAATTTGACCAAGGTCACCCAGCCCTGTAGGGCTGAGCTGAGACCGGACTAGGCAGTGTGATTCTGGAGTCCGAGAAGCCCTGCCATGCTCTGTTTTGTATTTGGCTCTTTGGGCCCAGAGCTTCACAGATTGTCAAGGGCAAACATAGTGGCAGAGTGAGCACAGGACCCCCCCCCCCCCCCAGTCCCTACGCGGAATGTGACAGAGAGCAGGTCATCAGCGAATGTCTGTTCTGTTGAGCAAGGAAGAATGAGTTTAGCCATAACTCATGCAGTACCCCCAGCTCCTGCTGGCTGCTCAGTTCCGGGCAGGACCCCCTGACTACTTCTCACAGGCAGCTTTGGGCAGGGCCCAAGGCAGCTTCAGGGAGGCAGAGTGCCCTGTGAGGAAGCAGCTCTGGACATCACTGGAGCGTGTCCCTGGCTCCACTGAGAGGCAAGTCAAGTGTGCCCTGGAGCCCTGGCTCCTCTCAGCCACCCCGGCCACCTCTCTTTCCCAGCGCCTGCTTGGGTATCCATTCACCTATGACAACCGGGTCAAGAGCAGGGCTAGAGAGCATGCTCTGTGCATCCAGGCACGCTGGGGTCCCCACGCTTGGTTCCATCCATCACATGCCACCCTTGAGTCTCTCTGGCAGCAGCAGGGCAGTCAGACCCAGACTTCTGAAAAATATTCAGCCTCAGTGTCTTCAGGGAGGCAGAACATTGGGCTTGGAAAGTGCTCCAGAAGGGGAGAGGAGTTTGGTTTGCCCTCTAGGAAGGAATTTGATTTGCTGGGGGTCTGAGGGCCTGAAATCATTCTCTCATTTTGCTAGTCCCAGGTATGCTTTGCTTTAAATCTATCTCCTGTTCTCCCCTATTTAAAAATGTTGTAATTTCTTATTTATATTCAATCATTGCCCACCTTTATAGTGCATAATATGGCTTTGGAAAGTATGCATGCAGTATGTGACAATCCGATCTCTATTTCCTTTTTAATCTAAGGCACAAAGCAGAATGGAATATCGCAAGGAAAAGAACTGGAAAACCTGGATTTCTGTCCCGATTCACTTCCCACTGTGGTGCACCCTGACAAGAACCCCTTTGGAGGTTGACAGAAGCAATACTGGGAGGCAAGCTCAGGGATGCGCCTTCGTTCCCAATAGAAGACAGAGATGCAGGCTTTTAGAATGTAAAGACCCCTGAATTCTGAATCAGGACACTTCTGTGGCTTTTGACAAGTCACCTAGCCTCACTCTTTTTCATCCACAAAATGGGGATAACCTATATGTGGGATCTCCAAAAAGTGAATAAAAAATGCATAGTGTGATAAAGATGGCATGGATTTCAAAATGCTTTTGCATCAAACTAAACTTGTACTTTAATTCCATTTTTTCCCCTATGACCTTTTTTAGAGTCTTCTCAGACTTTGCTAACTCCCTCCACTGTGAGCTCGGGTGACTTCATACACGTCAAAGCGCCTAGTAAGTGTACGTATGGAGAGTAGAGGGGACAACCTCAATCTTCTACATTTTTTTTTTTTTTTTGATTGCCAGAGGGTGCATAGACTCACCAGGACAGAAAGCAGAGAGGGAAGGAGAAAGCGCCCCCGGTGGGGTATGGTCACACCACAATCCCTCCTATGTTTTCCATCCTGTCAGGATTTGGGGCGCATGTAGCTGTCCTGCTTTTCAAGCTGCCAGGACTGAATCCACAGTTAGTCCTGTGGAATCTGGCTCTCTTGACCACTAGGCTATTGGGTCAGCCCAGTCATCTGCATTTTAAATAGTTAAGTCAGCTACTATTCTTAGCAGCGGCCACGTTTGCAACTCTGTATTGAATGCTGAGACACACAGGTTCAAGGAGTTAGAATGTAAGGTTTCTGGGCCTTTTGCTTTATCCAGCATATCCTAAATGTAGTGATTCTTAGATGCCATTGCTATAATCACCCAGAAGACCTCAATCTGGACTAGGTTTCCCAGCGTACTGAAAGAAGTCAAAGACTGTGTTGGGAGAATGTGAAACAAGCAGAGGGGCAGACAGTCAGCCATTGCTGAGCACCTACTGTGTGCCGGACACTAGACTTGCCTTCTCTTGTAACCCCCCAAGACAACTTCCAGGCAAGCAGCAACAGTCCATTCTACAAGTGAGGAAACTGAGACCCAGCAAGGGGAATTAGTTCAAGCCTGCAGTCTGATGCCCAGCTCCGATGTTTCAGTGGATTCATTAACCAGTCATCCCTCCTTTTATTCTGCGAATATCCGTTGTATTTACATTCAAGTGGAAGGATTTGATTTTTTTTTTTTTCTGGTGTGCCTAAATCTTGGTTTTTGTTTCTTCTTCACTGGGCTCCTCAAAATGATTTGGTGTTTCCCTTTTCACAAGGAGACATGTCAGGCCTGGGCGTAGTCTCAGTGATACTGGCTGGCTTCAGGAAGAGAGGGAGTGGAGGCTGTTTGCTGCAGCTCGACAAGGAAAGGGGTGGTCGGGGCAGATTTTACTCCACCCTCAGTAATATCACTTTACATCGTTCAAGATCCTCGCTAAGTTAATTAGGGAATTTATAAGCCTGAGTGGCACTTCTATTTAGAAGCAGGAAGACTTTTGTGGGCATTGGTGTGGCAGAGCCCTTGCTGGTGAAGGGACAGGGTATGTGGTGAGAAATGCACTGGACCTGGAGCTGGGAGACCTGGTTTAGTGTCAGTTCAGAACTCACGGACTGTGTGACCCTGGGCAAGGCGCTTTGTCTCTCTGAATCATATTATCTCATCTGTAGAGGAGTAATGTATGTGTTACATAATCCCACGTATAAAGACCTGAATTATTTGGCAAAGGAGCTTAGTGCATGTTAGCCATTTTTATAAGGTGGGGTGGAAGTTCCGTGTGGTTGACATCACATGAGGAAATTTTGGGTGTCCATGCACAGTTCCTTTATTCAGAAATGACGAGAGAAAATGACCAATTACATTACCCAAGGCTCACCTCTACTTTGGGGTCAAGACATGAAAATGATCTCTGGAGAGGTTTTTTTAAGAGAAATTTTTGCTATAGGGCATGTGTGTTCGCTGGGGAGACGGAGAGACAGAAAGCAAGAAATCACCCCTCCGGGGGAAGACCATTCTGCAATCCCTTCTCCTCCATTCTTTTCTCAGGATTTTGGGCATGCATGCATGCGAGCCCTGCGTGAGTTTTTTATTAACCACCGGCTCCAGGACTTGAACTGCAGTCGACTATGTGGGAGTCCAGTGACATAACCATTATGCCATCTGCTGCTCCCAATCTCTGGAGATTTATTGGCAGCAAATTTTGCCCATTCATCCTCTGCCCATGCTTTAAGAACCTATGGAGGTGGGGGACCAGCAGTTGGTGTAATGGCTGTGTCGTTAGACTCCCATGTAGTTGACCACAGTTCGAATCCTGGACCCGGAGGCTTAAACTCACACTGGCGCATGTGCGTAAATGCCCAAGACTCCATGATTGCAGCGTGGCCATCCCCCCTGGTGGGGGGGATAATTTCTTGCTTTCTATGTCTTTGTCTCTTTCTGTCTTTCTGGTGAGTACACATGCCCTATAGCAAAAACCTCTCCCCCCAAAAAATATAAGAACCGATGGAGAGCCTCCAGTGGGAAGCATGGTGGATTGGGTGCTGGACTTCCACATGTCCAACCACAGTTTGAATCCCAGACCTGGCAGCTTGCTTTCTCACTTTCCCTCTCTCTTTTTAGTGAATGAGCATGCCCTATAGCAAATAAAATAATAATAATAATAAATAAATAAATAAAATTAAATGAATAATTTAAAAAAACCTATTGAGATCATTTAGCCTTGGTCATAAATTCTAATAATGATGATGATGATGATAATAGGTGATAATAAAATTAGATAATAATAAAATTTTGTTTATCTGGGACCAGCAGATGGCGTATGGTTGCATCACTGGACTCCCACATGGCCTACAGTGGTTTGAGTTCCAGACCCAGCGACTTGAAACTCATGTCGGGTGTGGGTGTGTGGGTGTGTGTGTGTGTGTGTGTGTGCATGCCCAAAATCTTGAGAGGAGAATGGAGAAGGGATTGCAGCGTGGCCATCCCCCCAGGAGGTGAATTCTCTCTTTCTGTCTCTGTGTCTCTGGTGAGCGCACATGCCCTATAGCAAAAAATCTCTCTTAAAAAAAACTATTTATCGATTCCATAAGTGAGAAAGAGAGAGAGACAGAGACACAGCACTCCCGGCTAGGTCTTGCCACTACAATCCACTTGTAGCTTCAGCCAGCCTAGATCTTGGGCACACCCGGCTTGGCAGGGAAGGACCTACTCAGCAGGTCTCCGGATGCACATAGGTTACTTCTCATGTGGGTTTGCCTCACAGAGCATCGTGTTTCACCGCTGTTACCATGCAGCCCTGATTATGATAATATTCATGAATAGCCATTGAGCCCTCACGTAGGCCAGGCACTGAGCTAGGCATCATACGTACATTTTGTCATTTAGTTGCCACACCCTCACTATAAAGTGAGCATTACTGTGATTCCCATTTTCAGAGGAGGAGGCCAAGGCATGAAGAGAATAAGCAACGTGATGCATCCGTCTTGGTGGGAAGAAGAATCCAGCCAGGTGATTCAAATAAAGAGACTTCAATGAAAGGACCAGATAGTGAGAGAGGGTATAGGGGAACTCTATACTTTCTGCTCAATTCTTCTTAAACCTAAAACTGTTCTAAACTATGCAATCTATTAATTTTTTATTTAAAAAAAATTTTAGAGAGATTCTTGCCAGAGAGAAAGAGACAGAAAGTGAGAAATCACCCCACAGGGGGATGTCCATGCTGCACTATTCTTAGGATTTTGGGGGCATGCACACACACGTGCCTGGCATGAGTTTTAAGTCTGAGACTTGAACCATGGTCGACTATGCCGGAGCCCAGCAATGTAACCATTATGCCATCTACTGGTCCCTTAAAATTTTTTTAAAGAATTATTTATTCCGGGGACCAGCTTGTGGTGTGGTGGTTAAGGCACTGGACACTCCCATATGGACGACCACAGTTCGAGTCCCGGACCTGGTGATTAGCCTTCTGACTTTCTCTCTCTCTCTCAGTGTCTCTCTCTGGTCAAATTAAAATAAATGAATGAGTAAATACATTTAAATTTTTAAAAAATTCTTTAATTTAAAAAGAATTATTTATTTCATTTATTAATTATTATTATCTAATTTGCTATATGACAGGTGCACTCACCAGAGAGAAACAGAGAGAAAAAGAAAGAGAAAAGCAAGCCACCAGGTCTGGGGCCATAGCCGTGGTTAACATGTGGCAATCCAGAGCCTTAACTACCAAGCCACCGGCTGGCCCTAAAATCTATTATTATTTTTTTTAAACATGCTCACTGGGTCTAGCGGGTGGCATGGTGGTTAAAGTTCCAGATTCACACGTGGCAGACCATAGTTCAAGTTCAGGATCTGGCTTGAAAATCATGCCAGGCATGTGTGCGTGTATGCACAAAATTCCAGGAGGAGAATGGAAAAGAAGAGATTGTGGTGTGTCCATTCTCTGTGGGTGGAGATTGTGGTATACCCATTCTCCATGAGGGGTTAATTTCTCACTTTCTCTTTCACTATCTCTCTGGTGAGCGCATGTACCCCATGGTAAAAACCTAAAAACAAAAACAAAACAAGACATACTTACTGAGAATGCTCTGTCGGCTAAATGGAACACGTGGCTGGGGCTCCATCTACCAGTTTGTGGTTTCTGACCTACCGCACCACTCTCATTTTACAGATAGGGAAATTGAGGGTGAAAGAAAGGAAGGGGCCTTGCCAGCTTGCAACACAGAGTGTGAGCGAAGCTTCCCATCTCAAGGTGCTGGGGAACTTCCCAAGAAGGCCAGAAGCCAGCCAGGAAGTTGTGCTGCTAATGGACGAAGAGGCAGCTGAGGGCAGAGGTCAATGGTGGGCTTTGGCTCTGGCCAAGCTGGCTGGGTTGCAATGCTCCAGTAGGTAGAGAGAGCCTCCAAGAGCCCAGAGCAGCTCTTACTCTGTGTTTATTTAGCCTGAGACCAGCCTCCCTCACAGCTTGGCTGGGTCAGGCTCACTGGGTTGGATACAGAAAGGAGTGGACACTTGTGTGCCTGGTATGTGTCTTAGAGCAGGGCAGGACTCAGAGGGCAGGAGCTGCTATCCACAGGACCCAGGTCTAGAGCTCGGTGACTATGAGGTCCTGACGACACAGCATTTTAAGAGCGCCAGGCGATTTCCTTGAGCCGAGAGCGAATTATCCTTACTGTATAGAGGAACAAACAGAGAGCAAAGTGAGTCCTGCACCCACACAGTCGAGTGGCCGAGCTGAGGCCTGAATTTAGGCCTTCCTTTAACTGTCACTTGTGGGAACCAGCAGTTAGTGTAATGGCTATGTTGCTGGACTCCCATGTAGTCGACCACGGTTGGCATCCTGGACCTGGTGGCTTAAAACTCACGCTGGGCGCGTGTGCATGCGTGCCCAAGATCCTGAGAGGAGAATGGAGGAGAAGGGATTGCGGCGTGACCATCCCCCCTGGGGGGTGATTTCTCGCTTTCTGTCTCTATGTCTCTCTCTGTCTGTCTGGTGAGCACACGCGCCCTATAGTGGAAATCTCTCCAACTTGGAAATAATGTCATAGAGGCTTTTTAATAAGTTCATTTATTTCTTCCATGATCAAGAGAGACTCAGAGAAACAGGGATTCTCAACAAAGTCTTTGCTAAAGGATGTGTGTGCTTGCCAGAATGATTGCTTGCTTTCTGTCTCTTTGTCTCTGTCTCTCTGGTAAGCACACGTGCCCTATAGCAAAAATCTCTAAAACAACAACACAAAACCAAACAGGCTTTGTCTCATATTTGACATTTGGAAGAAAACTATAAGGTTTATGTAAGCCACTGAATCATTGAATGTCTGCCCATAGGCCTCTGTTTGAATATATTAGCTGTGGATAATCTACCTATTTAAATGGCCCCTGTTTGAACTCTCATTCTTTGAAACTGTTCTTCCAGAGGAAAGTGCCACATCTTACTTTGGTGTGATTTCTTTTCTTTTCTTTTTTTAATTAAAATACTAGTTTATTTTGGTGCAAAAAATTGAAATAGATGCATAGTTTTTTCATAATATGCATTTTCTATAAACTTTTTAAAGATTATTTCTTTTTTTGTTTTGTTTTTATTTTTCAAATTTTTAACATTTATTTATTTATTTTTACATTTTCCCGCATTTACTTTACATATCAAAAAGCTTTTGCTCATACTGCATAGTTCTTGGCAGTTAACAAACAACTTTTAAAACTTCAAGAAATTTCAAAATAATTATCAAAATATTTGTTATGGGCCGGCAGGTGGCATGGTGGATAAGGGTGCTGGACTCCCACGTGGCCAACCACAGTTCAAGTCTCGGACCTGGTGGCTTGCTTTCTTCCCTCTCTCACTCTCTCTCTCTCTGTGTCTTTCTGGTCAAATTTTAAAATAAAATGAATAAATAAATAAAATTAAATAAATAATTCTTTAAAAAATGTTTGTTATAATTTTGTTTGTGGCTCTATAACAGAGGCAGTATGGTTTTAAATATTTTTGAGAAAATATTTACATGTCAACTACTCAGACTATTGAAAAGCAAATGCCCTGGGACCAGCAGTTATCATAATGGCTATGTTGCTGAACTCCTACATAGTAGACCGCAGTTCGAGTCCCGGACCCGGTGGCTTAACTTCACGCTGGGCACTCACGTGCGCGTGCACGGGCACGTGTGTGTGTGTGTGTCCAAGATCCCGAGAGGAGAGTGGAGGAGAAGGGATTGCAGTGCGGCCATCCCCCCAGGGGGTGATTTCTCGCTTTCTGTCTCTCTGTCTCTCTGTCTTTCTGGGGAGCACACGTGCCCTATAGCAAAAACCTCCCCCCCCCAAAAAAAAAAAGAAAAGCAAATGCCCAGGACTCAATTCACACAGGAGCCTTCTCAATTCAGCCCTGCCTACCAAGTATTCTGTGATATACCATCTGCTAACAAAGATCAGTCTCTTTTTCTTCCCTCAAAGTCTTCCTCAAGATAAACCTCTGGTTATGGCTTCTCTTTTTATTTTTTTTTTTTTTGGAGAGGTTTTGCTATAGGCCAGAAAGACAGAGAGAGACAGAGACAGAGAGACAGAGAGACAGAAAGCGAGAAATCACCTGCCAGGGGGTTGGCCACACCACAATCTCTTCTCTATTCTCCTCTTAGGATCTTGGGCACACATGCCTGGTGTGAGTTTAAGCCACCAGGTCTGGAACTTGAACCACGGTCAACTAGATAGGAGTCCAGTGACATAGCCATTATGCTAGTTGCTGGTCCCTGTGGCTGCTCTTTTGCAGTCTCTAATGATTATAATGCAGGACTGGAAAAGTCCAGATTATTTTATGATACAGATTCTTTCTTATAAATTCTCTAATCCTCTCTGTCAGGCAGTACTGTTAATGGTGCCAGGCCATCTATCCAAGAGCTTCCATTGGCTTACTTGAAATCTTTTTTAGTTCTATAGTTTTCTGGTTTAATCTTCAGAGATGACATTCCAGTCAAAGCCTTGTCCAGTAAGGAGTATTTCCAATTTCTGATTCAAGGCAACAGGTATTATTGAACTTATTCAAATAATCATTCTGCCACAAAATAAGAAAACTCCCAAATATTTTCCAATTCCAGAAGGGTCAGGAAGGGAGAAAAGTTTATGTTTCCACATTTTTTTTTTTTGAGAGGTTTTTGCTGTAGTGCGAGTGCGCTCGCCAGACAGACAGAGAGAGAGACAGAGAGACAGAAAGCAAGAAATCACCCCCCAGGGGGAAGGCCATGCTGCAATCCCTTCTCCTCCATTCTCCTCTTGGGATCCTGGGCACACATGCACACACGCCCGGCGTGAGTTTTAAGCCACTGGGTCCAGAACGTGAACCATGGTCGACCACATGGGAATCCAGCAACATAGCCATTATGCTAGCTGGTGGTCCCTATGTTTCCATTTAAAGAAACAAACAAACAAGAAGAATAAACATTTTAACAAATTGCTAAACCTATCAATAGATCAAAAGAAAGCAAAATCCTTAAAAAGGGAAAACAAAGTATAGTAAAGAAAAAAACAGTAATGTTTTACTCAAAAGTTATAAATTTCTATGTCCCTAGTTCAGTTTTATGTAATTAATCTTTCTTTTAAATTTGTAGTGTGGGGACCAGCAGTTAGCGTAACGGCTATGTCGCTGGACTCCCATGTAGTCGACCGCAGTTCGCATCCCAGACCTGGTGGCTTAAAACTCACGCCGGGCGTGTGTGCATGTGTGCCCAGGATCCCAAGAGGAGAATGGAGGAGAAGGGATTGCAGCATGGCCATCCCCCCTGGGGGGTGATTTCTCGCTCTCTGTCTCTCTGTCTCTCTCTGTCTGGCGAGCGCACGCGCCCTATAGTGAAAAAATCTCTCAAAAAAGAAAAAAAATTTATAGTGTGACTGTGGTCTGATCTCTGTTTAAATTCTAGAAGTTAACATTCAATATTATTCTTGATATTTCTTTTTATTTTTATTTTTTAGAGGTTTTTACTGTAGGGTGTGTGCAACCGCCAAAAAGAGAGAGACACACAAAAAGCGAGAAATCACCCACCCACCCCCGGGGGAGAATGGCCACACTGCAATCCCTTCTCTTTTATTCTCCTCTTGGGATCTTGAGCACGCACACACATGTGCCTGGCGTGAGTTAAAGCCAGCAGGTCCAGGACTCGAATCGCGGTGAACTACATAGGAGTCCAGTGACATAGCCATTATGTCAACTGCTGGTCCCCTTGATATTTCTTGTCCCTAGCAATAAGTTGGTTATTTTCTTGGTTGCTTTTCGTTCTCTTATTTCTGTATGTGTGTCTTTAGTTTTCCCGGCAAAGCACTCCTTTTAGAAGTTCTTGAAGAGCTGGTCTGGTGTTGGTAAATTCTTTCAGATTTTGTTTATCTGAGAATGTTTTTATCTTTTCTTCCCATATGAGGGATAATCTTGCCAGGTATAGTATTCTTGGTTGAAACTGTTTTTCACTGAACACTTTGACTATATTTTCCCATTCTTTCCTTGCTTGCATTATTTCCCATGAGAGGTCTGAGGTTAGCCTGATTGGATAACCTTTGTAAGTAATCTGATGTTTCTCTCTTGCCAATTTTAGTATCTTATCTTTGTGGATTTGGTCCATCTGGCTATGATGTGCCTTGGAGAAGATCTTCTTGGGTCCTTTGTATTTCTTGGGTCTGGATATTTAAATGCCTCTCTAGGCTTGCAAAATTTTCTTTCAGGATTTCATGAAATAGATTATCAATGCCCTGATTAGTTTTTTCACCTTCTGGGATACCAATTATCCAGATGTTTGGGCGCTTAATGGTAACTAGTATTTCTTGTATAGTATTCTCATCTTTGAGAGATTTTCACTATAGGGCGCGTGCGCTCGCCAGACAGACAGAGAGAGACATAGAGACAGAAAGTGAGAAATCACCCCCCAGGGAGGATGGTCACGCTGCAATCCCTTCTCCTCCATTCTCCTCTCGGGATCTTGGGCACTCACACATACACGCCCAGCGTGAGTTCTAAGCCACCGGGTCCGGGACACGAACCGCAGTCAACTACGTGGGAGTCCAGTGACATAGCCATTATGCTAACTGCTGGTTCCCAATATTCTCATTTTTGCTGGTTATTTTCTCAGTTTGTTTTGGTTGTTTTTTCTAGATCAGAGGTTTTGCCTTCAACATCCGAGATTCAGTCTTCTGCATAGACTAATCTGCTTTTAATACTTTTGAGGGAGGATTTGATTTCTTGTATTGCAACCTTCATCTCTAACAGCTCCATCTGATTCTTTTTTATGATGTATAGTTCGTCTTTCAGATCGTGCAAGAGCTTCCTCCCCTCCTGGAACTCACTGTCTCTTTCCTCCTGCATCTTCTGGAGTTCATCATCTCTCAGCTCTTGCATCTCATTTAGTTTTGTCACTATGAATATTCTGAATTCTCTTATCAGACATTTCCATGGGTTCCACTGTACTGTCTGTGGATGGTGAAGGATTGTTTTTTTCACTTATGGGAGAGATATTTCCTTGATTTCTCATAATTCTTAAGGCTTTGCGATGATTCCTGGTCATTCTGTGACAAAATCTCTCCTCTATTGTGTTTTGCAATGTGGTATCCACAGAGAGAAATTATGAGTTCAGATATATAAAATTTCTTCCTTAGAGCAGGAAGGCCAATAAATGTTGAGGATTTCAGTAACCCTGAAAGTATTCAGATGCTTGGCTACTGTGCACCTAGGCCTGTCTAGACGGTCACTGTGAAGAGCAGAGGAAGAAAGTGAATTTAAAATTAAAAAAAAAAAAAAGGAAAAGAAAAGAAAAGAAAAAACTAGACAAAATAACTGAAAAAAAGGAAAAAAATTAAAAGGTAAAAATGAAAATAGAGCGCTAGAGTGCTGTGCGAACATGCCAGGACACACTTCAGATTTAAAGTGGCTTCTGAAATTAGCAAGAGAAAGAAAAGGCCCAAGGTGACAAGTGGTATAAAGTTAAAAAAAGAAAAGAAAAGAAAAAAATGTAAAGAGAGACTGACAGAGACAGAGAGAGGACAGAGATCGCCTCGCCTTGTCCGAGTGTTTTGGGAGTCTAGAAGATGAGGTTTAGAGCATAACTTTAGTTGCCCTGGTACCTGAACACGCCAGGACACACCTCAGATTTACAATGGCTTCTTGTCTGAGTGTTTCGGGAGTCCAGCACTTTGGTGTGATTTCTGCCATGGCACTCTGGGGCTGTTTTAGCTAAGGCATCTTTTTTTTTTTTTTAATAATTATTTATTAATTATTTTATTTATTCATTCATTTATTTTTTAGTTTGACCAGAGAGGGTGAGAGTGAGAGAGAGAGGAAGTGAGAAAGCAAGCTACCAGATTCAGGACTCGAACCCCGGTCGCCCATGTGGGAGTGTCCAGCACCTTAACCACCACGCCACCTACTGGTCCCGCTAAGGCATCTTAAACATAACATTTATTAGGCTGTGGCTTCTGTTGGGTACTGAGTTACCAATTCTTTGAAGAAATCAATTTTGAAGAAGTGTGGGAGGAAATACATTTTATAAAATGTTACAATGAAGCCACATGGTGTGACTAGTAGAAATTTTCAGTATATTGTTAAAAATCTGTCATGGATAGCTAAGGGAATTACCAGAGAAAGAAGCTATGAGTTCACCAAACGAGGATTTGAGTGGAGATTCTGACTTTCCCAAATGAACGTAAAGGAATAAGTTGGAGTCAAAGTTTGAATGAAAGAGCTTGCAGTTGTTCCCCATCTGGTTGCTGCTGTTCACATTCCTGTGTTGAGGCTACATCTCCATATTCATAAGCTCCTTAGCAGGTCTATATTGAACCCTTGTTTTCTTTCTTTCTTTCTTTTCTTTTCTTTTTTTTTCTTTTTTTTTTTTTTTTTTTTTTTTTTGAGGATTTTTTTTTTAAGGCTTGTGGTTTCAGAAAGACAGAGAGAGACAGAGAGACAGAAAGCGGGAAATCACCCCTCGGGTGGATGGCCATGCCGCAATCCCTTCTCCTCCATTCTCCTCTCAGGATCTTGGGCACGCATGCACACGCTCCGGCATGAGTTATAGCCACCAGGTCTGGGACTCGAACCACGGTCGACTACATGGGAGTTCTGTGACATAGCCACTATGCCAACTGCTAGTTCCTTGAACCTTTGTTTTCATGGTCAGGACAGAATCGGGCCATGGATCCTGACAACAAACTAGTTTGTTTTCTGTCTTCTTCCATGACTGGATATATTGCTTCTTCTCAATTTATGAGCAAAACCTGGAGAACTTAGGAAAATTAGTGGTTCGTATTTTTCCTAGAAATAAAGCAGAAAATATTGCTGTTTTTTTTTTTTTGGTGAAGAAAATCAGTTTTGTATAGATCATTTCAATCTAAATAAAATGTAAATTTTGTTTAAAAAAATCAGAGTTGGTGGGCCAGCAGGTGGCATAGTGGCTGTGGCACTGAGCTCCCACATGGCCGACTACAATTCAGGTCCTGCACTCGACAGCTTGAAACTCATGTTGGGCACATGCGCATGTGTGCCCAAAATCCTGAGAAGAGAAAGGAGAAGGAATCGTGGTGTGGCCATCCTCCCTGAGGGCTGGTTTCTCACCATCTGTCTCTCTGTCTCTTGGCAAGCATACATGTCCTATAGCAAAAACAAACAAACAAAAACAAAACAAAACAAAAACTCTCTTAATAAACATATATAATATATATATATAAATTTGGTGAAAGACAGAAAGGACAGCTTATAACCACTGTACTCTAGTGTGCACATGTGTTTCTCGAAAGGGTTCGGTTAGCCTTCTGAATAGTGAAAAGGTAAAAAAATAGGAGATAAATTACATCTGTTGTACAAACAGGTTAATAGCTACCTCCACCCTGTTGGGGATTCAGATTTGTTTTCAGATCTAGTTGACTTGACATTACTTTATGTTGACATTTCTTTTTATTATTACTAATTTTTTAGAGAGTTTTTTATAATTATTTTATTTAACTTTATTTATTTATTTTAATTTGCTCAGAGAGGGATAGAGTGAAAGAAAGAGAGAAAGTAAGTGAGAAAGCAAGCTGCTAGTTCCGGGACTTGGTGGCCATGTCTCGGACATGCGGTTGGCCATGTGGGAGTCCAGCACCCTTAACTACCATGCCACCTGCCAGCACCCTTTAGAGATATTTTTGCTATAGGGTATGTGCACTCACCAGAGAGAGAGAGAGAAAATGAGAAATCAGCCCTCAGGGGGATGGTCATACTGTAATGCCTTCTCCATCCTCCTCTCGGGATTTTGGGCATGCACACATATGTGCCTGGGGTGAGTTTTAAGCCTCTAGGTCCGAGACTTGAACTGCAGTTGGCCATGTGGGAATCCAGTGTCTTAATCACATTATGCCACCTGCTGGCCCCCATATTGATCTTTCTAAGAACCAGGAGGGTGAAACCAGCCCTTTACTGTAGCATAGATCACACAGATGAGGAAACTGAGGCACGGATCACAGTATCACATCTCAATGGATACAGGAGACTTAGGCCTCTGGGCCTGTAGGAGGTGGAGGAACCCACCCAGGACTAGAACTCCTGTGTCCACATTCTTCACTTGGTCTTAGCCAAAAGGCCGAGAGTTCACCTTCTTAAAACTCTCTTGGCTGTTTTTACAGGGCAGTTGCAGACTATGTTTAAATTTGGACTATTGAAGAGAGTAATTCTCATCTTGCCCCCACCCCCTTCTCACCTTTGAGTTAAGCAATAAAGCTGAAAAGATCCTTCAACAAACAAATCCCTCCTCATTATAGAATCCATGTGCACATCAGCTCTTAGGAAACCTGAAAGGCAGGATCCTGAGGGAGGGCTGTTCGTACACGCCTGTCCGGGTGCCCTCTTCCTGATCACGCTCAAGAAGGCAGAATATCTGCTTGGGGAACAGCTGTGCAGTGGGCAGTCAGGTCCCCAGGTCGTCATGGTGGGACTGGTCATGGACTTCCAAGACTAGCCTTCTGGGAGACTCATCAACAAGTGCACTGCTCTTTTCCAAAGCTGGATTCAGGCAGGTGTTGAGAAATACTCCCAAGCTCCTTGTTAATAGAAAAAGACATTTACTTGTAGGGGTCAGATCCCTACAGGTGATCAGATAAAGAAGGTCCCCAGACCAGAAGATGAACCAGAAAAGATGAGTCTCTTTCTTTCTTTCTTTCCTTCTTTTTCTTTCTTTTAAGAATTATTTTATTTAACTTTTTTTATTTACTTTTTTAAAAATTTGACCCGAGAGAGACAGAGGGAGAGGGAGAAAGAGAGAGAGAGAGGGAGAAAGAGAAAGCAAACCGCCCGGTCTGGGACTCAAACTGTGGTTGGCCATGTGCGAGCCTAGCGCCCTTAACCACCATGCCACCTGCTGGCCCGAGTCCTTTTCTTGTGAAGCTCCATGGGCCCTTTCAAAGTGAGAAAGCTGGATTAATAGGAAGTGGTTTTGCTCATAAAATTGAAGCCAGGACTCTGGGCAAGGTTCCATTGAACCAAAAGGTGGAACTGCCTTAGAAGGAAAATGTTTGTTTAAATCTTAGAATGATGGAGCAAAGACCCCACTTGGGATTTTACTTGAAAAATAGTGAATCGTTTCTCCATTTGCATAAGCAGAATATTAGAGTTTTTTATTCAAGAAACCTATATCTCAGGGGAAAGGAATGTGATCATTCCAGTAATTAACAATTCCCCCAAGAAGTGTGGTTTGCATCATACCTGGTCTTCTCATTTTCATACTCTTGTTTCCCAGAAAATGCAGTGTTTCTTCTCCAGGGCCTCATGGAGGAGAGATGGCATTGACAAGAAGATTGTGCATACCTATGATGTCAGGGTCCAACATTTCAACTCCGGGCTGATCGGCATTGAAGATTAGAATATACATTGAGCAGGGCGAGATTCTGAGTGTTGTCACACCAACCTGGCTTGAATCCTGGTCCTACTTGGTAGCTGTGTGGCTGACCTTTACAGACTGGGTCAATCTGGGACTAGCAGAGAGCATTAAGGTTAAGTCTCTGGACTCCCACATAGTTGACCGTGTTTTGAGTCCTGGATCCAATGACTTAAAACTCACATCAGGGGACTAGCAGTTGGCGTAATGGATATATCGCTGGACTCCCATGTAGTCAACCGCAGTTCGAGTCCCGGACCCGGTGGCTTAAAATCATGCCAGGCACGTGTGCGTGCGTGCCCAAGATCCCAAGAGGAAAATGGAGGAGAAGAGATTGTGGCGTGGCCATACCCCTTGGGGGGTGATTTCTTGCTTTCTGTCTCTCTGTCTTTCTCTGTCTCTTTGGCAAGCACACATGCCCAACAGCAAAAAAACTCTCCAAAAACAAACAAACAAACAAACAAACAAAAAAACCTCACGTCAGGACAAAAAAAAAAAAAAAAAAAAAACAAGAGAAAAAAAAAAAAAAAAAAAAAAAAAAAAAAGACTCAGATCAGACGCATGTACATGCGTGCCCAAAATCCCAAGAGGAGAAGAGATGGTATCATGGCCATTCCCCCCACCACCACCGAGGGGTGATTTCTTGCTTTCTGTCTGTCTGTCTGTCTCTGTCTCTCCAGTGAGTGCACACACCCTATAACAAAAATCTCTCTCTCAAAATAAATAAATAAATAAAGGTTATTCTTGAGTAACCTCTCTAATTTGTGAAGAGTCTTGTTTTTCCAGGAATACGTGTTGACCAAGGATTTCTTTTATTTCTGTCAGATATACAAGAACTTATTCCTTCCTATTCCCTTTTTAATAATTGCTATATGGTCTATGGAAGTTTGTTTTAATGACGGCTTTCAAAAGTTTCAGCAAATTAACCAACACTTTCTACTCTGATCGAGCTAATCACACGTCAGTCTCTCTAGCTCTCCTTTGTAGCAATTACCACCATTTTAATTGGCTAATTAATTGTGACATGAATTGTTTAATGATGCTTTCTTACCAGGAGGTAAGCTTTATGAAGGCAGGGAGAGTGTCTACTATGTTTACAGCTGTATGCCTCACACCACGGCCTTGCTGGTGTGTGTGTGAGTGTGCGTGCGCGTGCATGTGCACACATACGTGGCACAATGTGTTACTGTTATTCTTTGGTAGCAAAGGCTTATCCTTTGATTGTCCTTGAAGGGACAAGAACCTTTGAAGGGACAATTTCAGAAGTAGCCAGAATTTAATCCCAGCCATGTAAATGAACAAGCTGAGAAATAGAGGTTTTGGTAAAAATCATGTGTTTTATTTATTTATTCACTTAATCTATATCTATATATAAAGTTTATTCATTTGCTCCTTCCATGAGACAGAGACACACGGTCACCCCTAACAAGGTCTGCACCCTGCCTCAGCTGGCCTGGATTCTGGGTATGACTGGTATGTTTACGGAGGACCTGGGATGTGAACCCAGGAGCTTTCCCATGTGGGTTTATTCCTGACCCAGCTCCCACTTACTCAATATTTCTTTAGCCCAAAATGTCAGGAAAGCAAAGATGTTCCTTTTGCTCTCCGCAGTGTTCACCAAGCTAAGGAGACAGACACACGTATCAGTGATGGGAGGGACGGCCATGCAGAACCTTGGGCCAACAGGCTGGAGCTGGAGGCAGGAAGTTCGGGTTCTGTTTCCAGCTGTGCTTTGAGCTTGCTGTGTGGCGTGAACAAGTTCTTCCCCTCTCTGTCTGCTGTGTTGGAGGAGTGCCATGTGAGGCGATCTATAGAACTACCTAGCTTTGTGGTCCTTGGGTCTTACGCTGTTTTCAGCGAGACGAAGCTCCTTCCAGCAGTTTCCATCTCCCAGAGCCTGTGCGGCCTCTACAGGAAGATGTGTGAATTCCGCCTGCTGAGATTTCCACACTCAGTCCCAGCAGCCTGTTTGGAAAAAAGACCTTTCTTGGCTCTGAGGAGGGAGTCGCTACCTCCCCTCCTTGGCTGTGCAAGCTGAGCAGAGCCCTGCGGCTCTCCTCTGGGCCTCAGACTCCCTTATGCAGAACAGAAAGACTCCCCACTGAGGGCTGGGGGTGGGGTGCTCCATTCACCTCCTCCATCCTGTGCACCACTACTGTTAGGAAAAAAAACAGCTGATGTTTTCTAGTGCAGCATTGTGTGAACTGTGTCCAGTGAAACATTCATATTTTGTGGAATAGGAATAGGCCTCAGCAAGATGAAAGGTTGGGGTGGGTTGGTAGTTGTTATGGTTTCAAATTAAATGTAGGAAATGTTTAGTTAAGTTTAAACAAGAATCCTCAGGATGTCAAGGAGCAATGCGGTGGATAAAAAGGCAGACTCGCAGAGGGACCAAGAACACAGACTGGGTTCTGAATCTGGTTCTACGATTTCTTTCTTTCTTTTTTTTAAATTTTATTTATTTATTTTAATTTGACCAGAGAGAGACAGAGTAAGAGAGCAAGAGAGAAAGTGAGAAAGCAAGCTGCCAGGAACCAATGTTGGCCATGTTGGAGTCCAGTGCCCTTAACCACCACGCCACCTACTGGCTCCTGGTTCTACTATTTCTGGCTGTACAACTACAGAGATCAGCCGTTCTGATCTGCAGTTTCCCCATTCGTAGTTTGGAGAGAAAATGGAATCTGCTCTTTCGGCCTGCTGTGGTGCTGAAATACAGCATCACATGTTAGATACGCCACACAGCGCCGCGCTACGTGGCAAGCATTATTGTTCTATTAGCCAAGGGGTCCTCTTCTGGGGGACTAGCTGTCAACCACTCTCAGGATTGTAATAGTCCATGTAAATTGTTTGGGAGTGTGCATCCACTTGCTTGTCCTGAGTCAGTTCTTCACTGCTTTGTCACCCTCATGTTGGAAGACTTCTGGGAATATCCATCCTGCCTCTTCACCCTGTTGCACTGATCATGAAGTCCCAGTTCATGATGCAGTCTGGCCACCAAGCACAGGGTTCTGAAAGCTCCAGTGACCCCGAGAATTGTGAGTAGGCAGGTGCGGCTCAGCGGGGGCCTCTGAGAAGTTGTGATGAATGAGGTGGGACATATGGGCCTGCAGAAGGTTGTCAGAGGTCCTTGTGCTAGGAGGGCTTTCCCTGAGCCAACAAGGAATAGTGCTGGACGTGTTTGAGCCCGGCCGTAGCTCCAAAGTGCACTGACGCATTGGCTTCTGCTCCACCTTGTCACAGCTACTCCTGCCTGGACATCCAGGACTGGCGTGGGAGGACAGCAGCTGGTAGGGCTCACTGGACCAGGCAGCAGGAGACATAGGTATGAGGTTGACCCCCAACTCAACACTGGATGCTGGCACATGTCACTTGACCTCTGTGTCTCAGCCTCCGCTTCTAGAGAATGGGAAGAAGCATGAACTCCCCATAGCCTAACCCTGGAGCTGCAGTGAGTGTTCAGTGAGATATAGTGTTTTTGTTTGTTTGTTTGTTTGTTTGTTTGTTTGTTTTAAGAATTATTTCAATTTAGCTTTATTTATTAATTATCATTTTTATTAGTTCAATTTGGCCAGAGAGAGAGGAAAAGTGAGAAAGCAAGCCTCCACGTCCAAGACTTGAACCATGGTCAGCCATATGGGAGTCCAGCGCCCCCAGCCACCACTCCACCTGCCAGCCCCAGATATAGTGTTTCAATGAGCACCTTACATCTAGATCTTACTATGTGTCCTGTTAAGCCTGGGGAAGATTGAGACAAGCAACACATGATCCTTGCCCATGAGGGGCTCCCGATCTACAGGTTATAATACCCTGAAATAAGTTAAGCCCATGACAGGACGCTTCATCTAACATAACAGGTGGGAAGGCTGATGAAGGGAAGGAGGCATTTAGAGAGTTCCTCCGAAGGAGGTGATATTTCAGTTGAGTCCTGAGGCATACCTGGTAATTAGCAGATGAAGAAGGAAGAAATCAGGTTCCAGGCAGAAGTAAAGGCATGTCCTAAATTAAGAAGAAATGGAATGTCATGGTCACATGGGCAAATGAGTAGCAAGTGGTGTTATTAGGACATTAAACCTAAGGTATGGAAGAAGAATTTATGAACATCGTTCGCCAGAATGATACTTGCATTTAAACAGAGAACAGAGTCAAAAGCTAAAGAAGTGAAGCTCTAACTGGAGAGGTCTAGGAAGAAGTCAATATAAAGTCCTTTTTCTTTTGTCTTTTCTAAAATTACACCTTGGTCTCCTTGGTATCTACAGGTTCCATCGGTTCCCTTGGGCAGAACACAAGCCTTGAATGCCAGGCCAATGGGTCTGCCCTGTAGCCTGCAGACTAATGGAAGAATTAGCTATAAGAGCCAGGGGATTTAGGATGGAATCCTTGGCATTCTCCTTATGTGCAGGGCTGGCTATGCAAGGTGATTCCCAGAAAAAAAGCAGAGAGACCTTTGCCCTCCTCCTGCACTTAGGTGAAAAGCAGAATTAGAATAGGGTCAACCAAGTGATCCAGCTATTGATCCAGCCCTTCAGGCTTCAGTATCCAATCTGCCATAGTGCAGGGGGCTTAAGGACGGTGCCCAGGAGGCCAGGTGGTAAGCTCCAGCCACTGCCTAGGCTTTAGGGAGCTACTGCATGCAAACAGGTCTGTGCTGGAAAGTTAGTCCTACTGTTAGCCAGAGAAAGGAGCTTGGCTATAGCTCCCCTGGGAGCATGCACTACCTAGCCTGCTGACATTGGTGGAGATCTCTCAGCCTGCTGTCCCAGGATCCCCTCACCCCTGGAGCCTCTGAGTTTGATGGCTGGAACCTCTCATCACAAGGTCCTTGGGTTGAACAGAGATGAAGACTAGGAGACAGGGAGCAGGGGTCAGGGGCTGGCTCTCCTCTAACCTGTTAGGTGACCTTGGGTAAGTCCATTCAGCTCTCTGATCCTTGGTTACCTCTTTTCAGAAGGAGGCATATCCTGCCCTGTGGACCTCCAACGGCAGATGTGAGTATTACACAAGATAATGTGTGTGTGTGTGTGTGGGGGGAAGACCAGCAGGTGGCATGGTGGTTAAGGTGTTAGACACTCCCACATGGCTGACCACAGTTCGAGTCCTGGGCCTGGCTGCTTGCTTTTTCACTTTCTTGCTCTCTCTTGGTGTCTCTCTCTGGTCAAACTGAAATAAAATGAATGAATAAATAAAATTAAACAATTCTAAAAAAAGATAATGTATGTGTGGAAGGGCTCTGCAGTGGAAGGAGCATCATCATCTCTACTAAAAGCAGCAGCAGGAGAAAGCAGAAGAACCTAGCAATGATTGGAAATGTGAAAAGAACGTGCTGGCTTCTCATCTGGTGATCTGAAGAAAAAGTCTTAAGATATAGTAATAGCATTCTTGCTATGTTTTTAAGATTAACTTCATCCTGTAAAGGTATATACTGAAATATTTATGGGCAAAACTATATGGTGTTCACGATATGCCTCCAGATAAGGAAAGGATGAATTGCACGTGGATAGAGGTGAAACAAGATTGGCCAAAAGTGGATCAGTGAGTGACAGGTGCACGGGTCCATTAGACTTTTCTGTCTACGGTTCTATATGTTTAAGTTTTCCCATAGTTAAATCAAACAGCATGGCATTTAGAGGCAGAATGACCTGTCTTCACCTCTTAATACATGTGTAACTCAGGGAACGTCACTTCATCTCCATGAACTTCTATGTTCACCTGTTAAATGGGTGTACTACTACTATTAATAGTATCTGCTTCATAGGGTTCTCAAGAAAACCATGCTGATAATGCACACAAAATGCTCAGCTTATGCCTGGAACAGCAGGTGCATGGAGAATTATGATTCCATCCTCCCCTGCTCTCAGCCAGTCATCATCTGTCATCTGTCACCTCATGTCCCTGCTGAATATAACCAATCTCCTGGGCCAGGGTCTGTCTCCTCTGGTAGGAGAGGAGCCCCCCATGCCCATTGGTTTCTGCAGTAGTGAGTGGGCAGTCAGCATGCCTGGCTCTGCTGGTGGAGGTGAAGGGAGCTAACGAGGTGTCCCCACCTGTCCTCCTTGCCATTTGGGAGAAATGGGAAGGAGTGAGCAGAACTCATTTGGATTGGGCATCTTCTCATGTCTACCACTGAGCTTTGCAGCCACCCCCGTGAGTTAGAGCTTTCACTCAGAGAGGTTTAAGAAACCTGCAAGTGGTTGCACAGCTAGTAAGTGAGGAAGAGAGAAGAAAGAGAAAGAAGGAGTAGAGGTAGAGGGAGGTGGAAAGCGAGTGAATACGTAGGAATGGAGGGAAGGCTGGAAGGGGGTAAGAACAGAGGAAAAGAACGAATGAGAAAAAAATGTCACCAAGGGGCATGGAGTGGGAGAAAGCAAGTGGGAAGCAAAAGCCACCAGCCCCCTCTTCTTCTCCCAGCCCTTCTCTTCCCAGGTGAGGAAGTGTCTCCAACCTCTCAGCCGCTGGCCCTGGAAGGTGGGAGATGGAAGGGCCAAACCCCGCTCCCTGGAGATCTGCCCCCCCTCCCCACCCGCCCCTCCCCGTGAAGAGGGAGTGGTCAGCACTGCGGGGCGGACAGCGCCCTGGCCACGCCCTCGGCCCTCTGGGGCGTCGCCCTCCCTCCCTAGATTTTTCAGCGTCTGCAGGGCTGAACCCCGCTTCCGTGCCCCCCACCCCGTTTTCAATTCCTCTCCTTTAGGCTGTTCTCAGGTAACTTGGGATCCGACCTAAAGGACCAGGCGGAGGGCGGGGGGCGTGGTCTCTCCTGGGAGCGCCTCACTTCTTTGTGGCAGGACATCTTTCCAGGTCAGACCGTAGGTACCCAAGGCTTCCTGAAAAGTGTGAGAAGACACTTCCCACAAACTCACTGTGCTTGGAGAGCTAAGTCGATGTGTAGAACCAAACAAGACATGGATTACGAACCGAGCCGCCTGCGTTCCAGAGACCTGCTCTCAAAGCCACTCAGCAGCTGTGGGACCTTGGAACAATCTCTTTATCTCTGTGAGCCTCGGTTTTTAAGAAAAGCTTGCCAGAGGGCACATGCACTCATCAGAGAATGAGCGAGAGAGGAGAGAGAGAAAGGGAGACAGAGAGAGTGGAAGAGGTGGAGGTAGAGGAGGGAAGCACCTTCTCCCCCAGTGGGGCCTGGTCACACCGCAATTCCATCTCCATATCTCCCTCCGTTCCAGACTTTAGGAACCCACATACACGTGCCTGGTGTGTTTTTCAAGCTGCAGGGGCTGGAATTCAAACCGTGGGATCAACCTTGTGGGATTCAGCTCCCTTAACCACTAGGCCACAGGGCCAGCCCAAGCGTCCGTTTCTACATCTGCAGGGTGAAGATTACACACTTGCTCTGTCTGGCTCCCGAGAACAGTGGGGTGCATGGAGGATGATGGATGGGAAAGTGTTCTGTGAACTTTGGTGCTCCATGTCTACATGAGGCTTATTCCTGGGTGCCAGCCTGGTGGTCAGGATGTGAACTGTGTCTCTCTGTCTCAGGGATGACAAGAAACTTCCACATGACAGCGGCTCTGGATCGTCACTAAGGCACTGCCGAATATTCTTTTTTAAAAAAAAAAAATTATTTTATTTATTTATTTATTTATTTTAATTTGACCAGGGAGAGACAGAGTGAGTGAGAGAGAGAGAGAGTGAGAAAGCAAGTCGCCAGGTCCGGGACTCGAACCATGGTCGGCCATGTGGGAGTCCAGCGTCCTTAGCCACCACGCCACCTGCCGGCACCCTCACTGTCAAATATTCTATCTCTTGCCTTTTTCAGTGCTTGTGGTGGGAGACAAACTTGCTCACTCATTCCTAGAATATAACGCGAAGGAAAGATGTGCTTCTTGATGAACAGAACTGATTCCTTTCTTATCGGAAAATGAAAGTGATATAATCCACCCCAATTCTCATTTTGCCTCAGCTATCAGGAGGCTTAAAGTTAAACCTAAGAAACGCAATGATGGGACCAGCAGTTAGTGTAATGGCTATGTCGCTGGACTCCCATGTAGTCGACCGTAGTTCGCATCCCGGACCAGGTGGCTTATAAAACTTGCGCTGGGTGTGTGTGCGTACATGCCCAAGATCCTGAGAGGAGAATGGAGGAGAAGGGATTGCAGCGTGGCCATCCGTCTGGGGGGTGATTTCTCGCTTTCTGTCTCTCTGTCTCTCTTTGACTGTCTGGCGAGCACACGCGCCCTATAGCAAAAAAAAAAAAAAGAAACGCAAGGATAATAACAATTTACTGGATTTTACTATTATTATTTTTGTAGTGATATTTTGTAGCAATGTTTCAAAGTAAGTTGATGTCAAAGACAAGAGTCAGGAAATTTCCTGTGGGGTTGTAACAAATGATTACAAATGTGGTGATTTGAAACTACAGAAGCCTATTCTTTCACAGTTCTGGAGGCCCGAAGTCCCAGATCAAGGTGTCAGCAGGGCTGCACTTCCTCCTGAGGCTGGCAGGAGGAGACTGCTCCTTGCCTTTCCAGATGCAGGCTGCCATCACCATTCCTTTGCCTGTGGCTACACCACCACCATCTCTGCCTCTGTCCTCACATCACCTGCTCTTTGGTGATACCTCTTCTTCTGTCTGTGTCAAAACTCTCTTTGCAAAGAATATCTGTGAGTGCATGTAGAGCCTACCCGGATAATGCAGGGTGAGCTTCTTCTCTCAAGATCTTTCACTTAATCACGTCGTTTGCCATATAAAGTAATGTTAACAGGTTCTGAAAATAACAACAGGACTATTTTGGGGCGTCAGCATTAGCTCACCACATCATCTACGAACTCTAGATGCATAGACTCACCCAGTATCTCTCCTTCATGATATCGCCTAATTGTGTAGGAGCGTAACACTCTGCAGTCTGACTCCAGGATTCCTATCCTAGTTCTGTCATTTGCGGGATGTGAGACAAAGACTTAATCTCTCAGTGCCTCAGTTTTCTTGTACGAAAAATCAAGGTTATCTACCTTGCTGGGTTGTAAGAGAGATTAAACAAAACATTTGGTAGAAACACAAGGTACAGCACTGGGCACGTAGAAAGTACTCACACTCAGTAAATGCTAGCTACTATTAGTGAAGGTTTTTGGGACTTTTTTAGAGGTCTTTGTTTTAGGGCATATGTACTGGTGGGAAGAGGGAGAGACAGAGATAGTGAGAAGGAAAATGAGATATCCCCCCCCCCCGAGTGGGGGATGGCCATGCCACAGTCCTTTCTCCTCTGTTCTCCTCCTGGGATCTTGAGCACGCACACATTTAAATGTATTTATATTTTCATGAGCATGAGAGACAGAGAGAGAAACACCTTTAACAGAGTCTCATGCCATGATCCCCTCTCAGCCTTCCTGCCAGCCAGGCTCATAGACATGATGACTGGTATGTGATAGGTCAACTGGGAACCAAACTTAAATCTTCCAGCACGTTCTACAGTTATTCTATTTTTTTTTTGGAGAGGTTTTCACTATAGGGCGCGTGCGCTTGCCAGACAGACAGAGAGAGACTTAGAGACAGAAAGCAAGAAATCACCCCTCAGGGGGGATGGTCACACCGCAATCCCTTCTCCATTCTCCTCTCGGGATCTTGGGCATGCACGCACACGCACCCGGCGTGAGTTCTAAGCCACCGGGTCCCGGACGCGAACTGCGGTTGACTACGTGGGAGTCCAGCGACATAGCCATTACGCTAACTGCTGGTTCCGGTTCTACAGTTATGCTTAAGAACTACAACAGGAAAGGGAGAGAACTGGGTTGGTTCAAGGTCACCTGGAGAACTGTCCTGTCCAGGTGGTACAGATATGACTGAAACTAGGAATGGGCTGCATTCCAGGCACTCCACAGCACCCAAAGCACAAATCTCAACAGGATCCCCTTTATGGCCTGGGTGTGGCAGGGCAGCGTCAGAGTCTATGTCCAGCTGGATCTGGACCATCAGCCTTTGGGAACCAACAAGGACATCTGTAACTTAAGAGTAGCCTTCAAGTCAGATCCAGCTTGTCTTAGTTAAAGATGGGATGGTGGGGCTCTAATAACGCAGAGAAAAGGAACATGCCGGTCCCCAGAGGCCTTTAGGAGCCTCACTGCTCAGGGAAGAACTTGTCCTCACCCGTCTGCCTGCGTGCCTGCCTGCCTGTGTACAGGTCTCTACATTGTCCCGAAGAAAGGCGTCTGCACGCAAGTTGAAGGTTCATGGCAAATGACGGGGACTGTGTCATAGAGGCACTGGCAGGGATGGCACCCGTCATGCCCCTGCGAGCCTGGAGCTGCCCACCGTAGGCAGAGAAAGAGCAACGCTGGTCACCCCATGAGGGCTCAGCCTCTAGCTAGGCCAACGGGCGGGAACAGCTCTGCAGCCGGGCGGGATTCCCGCCGGGACGCGGCCTTTCCCGACGGGCTGGGCCTCCCTTTGTGCGAGTCGGCAGCACAAAGCGCATAATCCCGCAGACCTGCCCAGCAGAGGCGGGCGGGCAGGAGCGCGCACGGCTTCCTGTGCTGCTGAATGGCTTGAATTAGCGCTGGGCCCGCTCTTAATCCCCCAGCGGCTGACTGTCCCGGCAGGGGGCGGAGGAGGCCGGCGGCCCTCACGGCGGCCCCCCAGGCGTGAGGG
>NW_006159568.1:992266-1009072 GCF_000334495.1 Tupaia belangeri chinensis
GGAGGCAGGAGGCAGGAGGCGAGCGGCCCCGCCTCGCTCGGCTCTGCCTACCTTTTCGAAGGCAAGACGCGTCCAGCAATGGGACCGCTGGCAGCCATGCGCCCTCTTGGAACACCGCGCCAGGCTCCCAGGAAGGTCGGTGGTCAGAGCTGGTGTGCTCAGTTACAGGCAGGGGCTGCCGAGGGAGGAGAGGAACTGCAAGGTCCCATCTCGACAGAACTGAGAGCTCCCTTAGGGATTCCATGTTCCCCTCTGGTTTTACAAATGGAAAAGGGAAACTCACATGGGCCAGGAACGTGGCTAAGGTCACCCCACCAGTAAATGGCAGACATTAAAATACAAAGCCAAAGGCCGTTGACTACAGTAGGCCCCCAACAGGGTCTCCCAGTGACATGATTCTTGCCTACCTGGAGCACCCCCAGCTGCTGGGAGGTATTTAGGGCTCTTGGTGAAAAGTTAGATTTCCCAGTATGTGGAGAAATGTTGTCCAAGCACAAAGTATATTAAGAAGCAGGGGCCCTGAAGTCCTTCCACCTGTCAGGTTGGTCTGCATTAACGCAATCCTTTCCAGACTTACTTGGTATGCTTTGTTTTACACGTGGTGCCTTTCCTCACAGAGAAGCTATGCTCTGAAGCACAGCCTGGAAATTCCGCGATAGACCCTGCTATAAACGTTCTAGACCTCTTTATGAAGCGGAGAGGGTATTTCTGTTTAACCTTCACCTGGGGGGGTGTAACATGGAAGGGATCTCTAGATTTAGAGTCACCCGATGTTTATTGGACATCTATTATTACCTGGTGCTTTCCAGCTCAGTTATATCTGCTAAGCCCCCCTAAGAACCCTGTCAGATAGTTGGGTAATAGGTCCTCAAGTTTAGAATGGTGAAAATGGAGGCACATGGAACTGAATAACGTGCTTAAGGCTACACAATCAAGAGTCAGCAAAAGTGGGTTTCAAGCCACAGTCTGCCTAGCCTTAAATCCACAGTCCTTGCTCCTCTGCCATGCTGCCCTCTCCTCTCTCCATATCTGATGATAAGGGATGGCAAAAACACTGTACTGGATGGAGATAGAAAGCCCCGCATTCATGTCTCGTTACAGTCCTGTTGCACTGTGACTTTGGACAATGCCCTGTCCACCCAGGTCTAAATACTCCTCTCAGCAATGGAAGGGTTTGACAGGCGCCCAGTCCTTACACGTCTCCAGCGTTCTCTGAGTGCCCTGCTCCCATACTCTAGGACTCCATGACTATGGCCCTCAGACCCAGTGGTCTGGAGATCGTGCTACCAGAAACATAGGCCATCCGGGTCAGTTCAGGAACCAGATGACATGAAGCTGGGCTCTTGTGTGGCACAGGGTTGAACCAGCAGCCTGTCTGAGAAGGCAGAACACATGCCAACTCACTCCTGGCACCTTGTCAGAGCCACGGGAAACTGTCACCAGGGCTCAGGAATGGAGTCAGGTCCTGCATGGTGCCAGTTCTCAGTAGCATGACCTATGACACCCTCACAGGTGCCCACCTCCTTAATGGGTGGTGGAGAAACTTGCAAGACTGGTGAGGGTGGGGCTGGCAAAGGAGCAGGTGGAGCAATAAGGCATGGAAGCACTCCAGACCTGACTTGGATTTACTTTCTTTTTCTTTTTTAAATAATTATTTTATTTATTGTTATTATTTTTTATTTGGAGAGAGAGAGAAAGAGAGAGAGAGAAAGAAAAAGTGAGAAAGCAAGTTTTCAGGTCCAGGACTTGAACTGCAGTTGACTATGTGGGAGTCCAGCACCTTAATCACCATACTATCTGTTGGTCCCCTTTTTTCTTTTTAAATTTATTTATTTCTTCAATGAGAGAGAGGGAGACAGAGGTAGCACCCCAACAAGATCTTGGTGACATCATTCACGCCTACCTGGAGTATTCAGGGAGGTCTCCTGACTCAAACTGGAAACCTTCCCACCCTGGATTAATTTTATTTAAAAATAGCTATAGCTAGCTTATTAATTAGTTACCCAGCTGGCTGGCCCACCCCTGTTATAAATAAATAAATGAATTTTAAAAAGTGGATGTCAAAGTTGTTACACCAGAAATAGATTCTAAGAAAAAAATTCAAATGCAGGGACCAGCAGGTGGCATGGTGTTTAACATGCTGATTCCCACGTGGTCAACCACAGTTCAAGTCCCAGACCTGGCAGCTTGAAACAGCAGATGTATATGCATGCATGCCCAAAATCCCAAGAAGAGAATGAAGGTGAAAGGATTGCAGCATGGCCATCCCCACCAGGGAGTGACTTCTCGCTTTCTTTCTCTCTGTCTCTCTCTCTGTCTCTCCAGCAAGCACATGCACCCTATAGCAAAACTCTCTTTCAAAACAAAAAGAAAAGGATTCAAATGCAAGTAGTTTATTTGGGAGGGGATCTGAGGAAATGCTGTTAGGGGAGCATGGGGTAAAACAAAAAAGAGAAAGAACAAGAAATGGTTTGTTAAAGTGTCAGCAACTCTTGTGGGTGACAAGAGCTTAATCTTCTTTGGGACTATGAGAGTCAGCATGGTTCATGTGTACAGCCTTGGACTCATCTAAGGGGGCAGGCAACTGGAAAAAGGGCCCACCAACCCCTGTCAGGTAGCAGTTAAGGACAGCACCCTAGGAGGACCAGCAAGACAATGCCCTAGGTAGAGCAGCAGGTACTGAGGGCTTGCAGAAAAGGCCCCGGATATCTGCTGTAGAGGGTTAATAAGCCAGAAACTGCCCCACCAGGAAGGGTCTAGGATCCTCCAGTACTGATCAAGGGTAGTTCAGTAGGTCACCTGCTATCTTTCAGCTTCAGAAGAACTTTGAACTTTCTTGTCCATCAGATTGGGAATGGCATGCTGCCCTGCTCATCACACACAGGACCACATCACAAAGTATAAAAAGGCAATGAGGGGAACCAGCAGTTAGCGTAATGGCTATGTCACTGAACTCCCACATAGTCGACCGCGGTTCACATCCTGGACCCGGTGGCTTAAAACTCATGCCGGGCGCGTGTGCGTGCGTGACCAAGATCCCAAGAGGAGAATGGAGGAGAAGGGATTGCAGCGTGACCATCTCCCCTGGGGGGTGATTTCTCACTTTCTGCCTCTATGTCTCTGTCTGTCTGGTGAGCGCACGCGCCCTATAGAGAAAATCTCTCCAAAAAAAAAAAAAAAGCAATGAGCATATTCTTGCTCTCTCTAATCTACTCCTCCCTCCTGTCCTCCTCAACACCACAAGCAGTTCTCATTCACTTCACCTATGACTGTGAGCATTGATGTCATCTCAGCCCCTGCCCATCCTGGGCAGAATCCATCTCTCTTAGAATGGGAAGAGACTTTAGATCTGAAAATTATGATTTTGAGGTTCAAGGGGAAGTAGAATGATATAGCAGAAATAATATGGGCTTGGGAATCACAAAGTTTGGATTTAGATTTCAGCTCATTCATTCATTCACCCAATATTCACTGAGGACTTAGGGTGCACCAAGAGCTGAAGGTATTTGATGGAAAAGACATAGACTCAAAGCAGCTCTGTGTCCTTGGGTAGGCTGATCCCTTGCCCTCTCTGTGAAATCAGCCAAGTGGTTTCTGAGGTCCCTGCAAACACTATCATTTTTTTCTTTCTTCAAGGATGGTGCCCTTAGCTTCCTTGAGCTCTGCAGGGGTTGGCAGAGGAAATGAGCACCAGGGTCTTACTATAGCTAGGAACTATACTATAGATTGGGGTAAGGGAAGCTCCTTGTTGAGGGCTCCAGTGAGACTGCCACAGAGCTGGGGCTTCGTCTGCTGTAGGCGCTGAGTCAGCTCTGCAAACAGCAGCCAAGGATGGCGGATTTGGTCAGCATTAAGCTGCATTAAGTTGAGCTGTTTCTACAAAGAGCACATTTTAGGATAAACATGGTGCCAAAGCCATGCTAAGAGGATGTGGCATTTGTTAGAAGTGGCTTCATGCCACCCTAGCGTGTCGTGAGGAAGACTGTTCTCCTAGCCCACCAACATCCTGCACTCTCTGAAGAGAGTTGCCCATCATCCCCTTACTCTGTTCTTTCTAGGAGCACACCTCTAGACCTAGGTATAGGCACAGAGAACGTCATTCTCCTGGATGCCATGATTAGTGCAGGAATGGTCACTTGACACCAATAGGGAAACTACAGTCATTTTGGGGGCATTTCATAGCTCAAAAGAGTCCTCTCCTGATGGATCATGGAGATGTAAACCTGTAGGGAGTGGCTCAATCTGAGCAAACATGGTTACCTTTAGGCACATGCAGAATCACAGTTCCCTGAGCCTCATTTGCATAGCATGAAAGCAATTGCCATTCAAATATGCTAGCTGCCTGTTGTTGTTGAAACTGCAGAGCACTATTGGGCTAAAGGAAGTCACATGTGTTTATCAGATTTTGCCCCAAAAGATGAGAAAAATTATATGGTGCCAGTCGTTTTCACATCTTTAGATGATTAACTTCCAAGTACAACTGGCTTTGCATTCCATTTCCTCTTCCCCCATTTTTTGCCCTCTAAAAGAATAAACCTGAGGGAACAGCAATTGGTGTAATGGCTATGTTGCTGGTCAACCACATAGTTGACCATGGTTCGAGTCCCAAACCCGGTGATTTAAACCCACTCTGGGCGCGTGTACGTGCATGCCCAAGATCCCGAGAGGAGAATGGAGGAGAAGGGATTGCAGTGTGTCCATCCCTCCTGGAAGGTGATTTCTCAGTTTCTGTCTCTCTGTCTCTCTCTGTTTTTCTGGTGAGCACATATGTCCTATAGCAAAAACCTCTTAAAAAAAAAAAGAATAAATCTGAGGCCAGTTTGGGGTTGCAGCTTTCTCCATTAGAGAAGTTAGGTCCACCCAATCCTCACTTTTCTATACTTGTATGTCTTTTTTGTTTTTATTTTTATGTTTATTCCTAATCCACAGCCCCTCCCCTCCCCATTCAGAAAAAACACGTTCTGCTGAGCAGGTCCTGGCAAAGTGAGGCCAATGAGGGGCCTGAACCCATAACCCTGGTATTAAGAGTTCTATGCTCTTTTGAGAGTTAATTGTCTGAAGAGGCAAAAACAACTGGGACCATGTAGTTTCTCTGATCTTTTGGTGTGAAATCTGATAAACACATGTGACTTCCATTAACCTGATATTGCTCTGAAGTTTCAACAACAACAGGCAGTTAGTGTATTCACATGGCAATTGCTTTCATGCTATGCAAATGAAGCTCACAGAACCACATTTCTGCATGTGTCTAAAGGTCACCACCATGTTTGCTCAAATTGGGCTGCTTCCTACATAAACCAAGAGCTGTTGGCAGCCATGACCTCACTCATTGAGAACCTCTGGCAGGACAGAATGATGCCAATAGCTAGAGATGAGAAGAGAGAGTCCTGCTGTTGTCTGAGTCCCTGGTTCCGGACTCATTAAGGCCAGCTCCACTTCTGCTTTTCTTGGTTCCTTAAAATAATATAACATCTGTGTCCTTAAGCTAGTGTGAGTTTGATTTCTATCACCCTATACTAAAACAGTCCTAAATGATGTGATCAACATCTTTCATTTCATCTTTCTGATAGCTTTTCACTATATCATAATCTACACAAGCCACAAGCCCATTTCACAGACAAGGAGTTGAGACTCAGAACAGATAGAGGAAAGTATCTAAGGTCACCCAGCTGTTAGCAAGTGGCTGAGAAGGGTTCAAGTCCAGGTATGCTTAACACGTAAATTCACATCCTTGACCCTTTTGCTATGCTCATTCATATCATGCCCTGAAGCTTCTCTCATTCTCTTGGGTGACCACATTCAGAATGGACACAGTTTTCATGACTTGACCTTTTGTGTTTTGATTTCTTATGCTGTGTTTGAACTGCAAATAAAATTACTCTCCTATGAAACTTCTCAGTAAAGAACCTTTTAAAAAATACTATAGAGTGTATGTGCTCATTGGAGAGAGACAGAGACAGGGAGAGATAGTGAGAAAGCTCACCCCTCCCAATGGGGATACTCATGATGCAATCCCTTCTCCATTCTCCATCTAGTTGCCTTAAACACTAAGCCACAGGCTGACCCAATAATGAGCTCTTATAATGGCTCTTAGCAACTTAGCAAGTTAGATTAGAAGTCTCTGGGCTTGATCTCTACTCAGAACCTCACCAAGTTAAACAAGAAGACCTCTTTTTTCCTTCCTATTTTTCTTGTTTTTGTTTATGTTTTGAGAGATTTTTGTTATAGGGCACATGCACTTGGCCAGAGAGACAGAGAGCGAGATAGAGACAAAAAGCAAGAAATTGCCCCCTAGGGAGGATGGCCACACCACAATTCCTTCTCTTCTGTTCTTCTCTTGGGATTATGGGCATGCATTCACACATGCCCAGTGTGAGTTTCAAGTTGCCAGTCCAGCACTCAACACCTTAACCACTATGCCACCTGCTGGCCCATTCCAGTCCTTTTTCTGATAAATTTCTGGGTCCTTACGGCCTCCAATGTTCCAAACTCTCTGCGATAAGACCTCTGCATACAAGTACAGATGACAGTGGTAACTCTAGCATTGGTCAAGGGTGCTATAGAGAGTCCTACCTCTTTTCTTTTAACCAGTGAAAACTTGAACTTCCCTCCTGAAAACTTCCTGTGGGAGCTGTGGGCAGGAAACTGAGCCAGAGGACCAGTCCATCCCTGCTACAATAGAGATTTTCCTCAAAGACAGTGTAGACTGGAGGAGCCATGGGAGAGCTCAAGACTAACTTTGGCACTGACAGCGAATCACTGAGTGACCCTGAGTCATCACCACCTACTCCTCGTCTAAGAAGAAAACATAACAACCACTTTTACTGAACAGTTTAGTGTGTGCAGACATTCACAACTGCCCATGGAGTAGAAGTGACTGCCCACCTTCATCAGACAAACCTGGCACAGAGCAATTCAATACCATGCCCAAGGCTATGCACCACCGCTAGTAAGTAGTAGAACTGAGATTTGAACCTAGGTATTCTGGTGCCAGAGTCTGGGGGGTGCTCCACCCCCCCCAAGGAAAGAGCATGCAACCTCTGGCAATTAAAGAAAAAAACAAAAATGTTTGGCTTTTTACTATTCCAGTGGGCAGATTGGATGTGTTTTCTTAGTAGGGTGTTCCAGTACGTTGCAGTTTGCCAAACAAAGTTTCATGTTTCTGAAGTCTAAGGATCTTTGGCAAAGCAAAGATAGCTGTCTTCCATTTTACTGATGAGGAAACTGAGGCCAAAGAGGGAAAGACAGTGTGTGTCTGTGTGTGTGTGTGTGTGTGTGTGCACGTGCGCACGTGTGCGTGCGCATGTGTGTGCACATATACCCATGCATTGTTGTGTGCAAGAAGGGCCGTCAATGCTCCTACAGGCCTGGATCCCAGTTGTGCGCAGAGGTTGTCAGCTCTGCTCCTCAGAGCGGAGCGTTCCGGCCCACTGCCTGTGTATGGAGTCACTCAGACTTAGCTAAGTACACAGCAGCCAGAGCCTGTGTTTCAGGAGATGAAATCAGTGGGCAGCACAAAAATGTAGGTGTAGCTCCCTTCCCCCTCCCCAGCCCTCCATCTGCCCCCCCCCCACCTCGGGGTGGAACTGTCTGGAACTGGCCCAGCCTGGCCAACAAGTCTGCACATGCAGCAACCAGAGAATAAGCACAGGGCAGCTCTGAGGCACATGTGGAGGCATGCACCCTCGTCTACACGCACATATGTACCCGCACACGTTTGTGTGGGTGACTTTCTTGGGGATATACTCATCACGCTAACTGCTGGTCCCTTGGGGATATACTCATAAAAGGTGTGGGGCTCTGGGTTCAGATCCGGCTCAGCCTCTGACCTGGTAACCTTTGACTCTTCCCTCCTCTGATCTTTGACTCGCCATCCATAAAGTGGGAGTGATGGTGTCTACCCTCAAGGGTAGTTGCAAGTGTATTTTTAAGAAATGGCAGGATTCAAGAACTCTGGATCTGAAAGAGCCCTCAGAAACAATGAGCTTTCATTTCTCAGATGGGGATGCTGAGGCCCAGAGAGGGATGGGGAATTACCCAGTTCACAGAGTAACCTGGTCACAGAGGCACTAGCACACGGGCCTCCTGACTCCCAGGACCAGGTGCCAAGCCCAAGGCATGGCCCTACCAAGAGTAATGTGCTGTCAAAGAAGACCCTGTGCTCTTGCACCTGAATTTCCATGTGGATGTCTGTTTTATGTTTTTCATTTAATTTTATTTAGCATTATTATTTTTTAATTCGCTATAGGCACTCACTAGAGAGAGACAAAGAGAGAGAGGGAAAGTGAGAAAGCAAGCCGCCAGGTCTGGGGTTCAAACTGTGGTCAGTAATGTGGAAGTCCAGCTCCTTAACCACTACGCCACCTGCTCCCCCCACACCATGTGGCTGTTATTTTGGGATCATATACTTCATAAACACCTCTAACTAATGCAGATGCACATGGACTCTGCCGAGGGGGTGTCCTTTGTAAACTATTAGCTCAGCTAGACATTCAAAGGACTTTAGGACTGCCAGTTGACTTAACATATATGATTTGTTTTATGCCTACGAGTTCATACTAAGCTCTTGCATATCCACCGACCTCTTTATTGACACTGTATCAGTTCAATTTCTCCTAAAAAATGAGCTACAAAATAGATGGAGAGCTGGAGCACTGGATGGGAGGGGAGCTGCATGGCTACTGGGAGGAAACCACAGTAAAAGGCATGTAACAGAAAAGGCAGGTTTTTGTAATTTTCAGTCTGACTAGGATTCAAATAATGGCAGAATCAGGCAGGAAATGAATGTGATTGGGCTTGAGTGTACGTCTTTGGAAGGCACAGGTCCCCAACGGGGTGTGCCAAGGGCTCTGGAGCCATTCCACCTGCCTCTCTGCCTGCCCAGTCTTTCCCTTTTGGGGCTTTGACTTAGAGAGGGTTGTCCCTTGTGGGAAGGAATATTTTGGCTCTCTTAGTTCGGCTGTCTCCACCTCAGGGATGTTTTGAAGACTCAGGGTCCCCTCTCTCCAATGGCCCCAGGCATTTCCTCCTGGGGTGGTCCAACATAGCACAGTTTCCTATCAGGCTCACACAGTGGGAGGTTGGGAGCGGCCTTATCCCATGCCTCTTTCTTCTTGAGAATGGTTTGGGCCAGGGACCGGGGCCAGAGGAATCTAGGACACTAAGGATGCTGACCTCAGGAGGTAGCAGCCACCTCATCTACGGTGTCACACTGCTATAGAACTCATAATCCCTATGGGGCCCTCCTCTACCCACTTCTGCTCTGTCACTTCTTGCCTGAGTCCTTTCTAGTGATGTGTTGGTAAATGCTTAACAATGGCTCTCCCAAAGGATGTGCGTGTCTGTATCCTCTACATAAATTTATTATACATTTCCCAATGTAAAGAATGGATGGCACCCGATTTACAAATAATAATAATACGCAATACTCTTTATTGTAAATCTCATGTCCCTTTAATTTCAGGGCTGCTAGTCTTTGTGAACTCTTTTATCAGTTTTAGAAATCCTGTCACCAGGGACCAGCGGAGGGCATAATGTTTACATTCTCTGGACTTCCACCTAGTCAATGGTGATTCGAGTCCCAGACCCAGTGGTTTAAAACTCACTCTGGGCACATGTGCATGCATACCCAAAATCCCAAGAGAGAAAGGGTTGTGGCATGGCCATTGCCCCTGGGGCGAGGGGGTGATTTCTCTCTCTCTGCCTCTCTGCCTCTCTATCTCTCTGGCGAGCACACACATATCTCTAAAAAAAGAAATCCTGGGGCTGGCAAGTGGCATGGAGGCTAAGGGCGCTGGACTCCCACATGGCTGACCACCATTCAAGTCTCAGACCTGGTGACTTGCTTTCTCACTTCCTTTCTCTTTCTCTCTCTGTCTCTCTCTGATCAAACTGGAAAATAACAATGATAATAATAAATAAAGTTAAGTAAAATAATTCTTAAAAAAAAGAGAAATCCTATTGCCGATAATAGAGTTACAAAATCAAGCCATGCATAAATACTTGTTTACCATAGAACTCAGCAAAAGAAGTCTTGTATGTCATGAGTGTAGTTCTTTCATGAATATTGATTACTTTTTTCATTTACACTAAAGAGTAAGATAAAATGAATTAATGAAGGCATACAATGAGACTTCACTTATTCATCAATGACATGGGTAACTTTTTGACTGAGTCAGAAAACAATTTCAAATACTAGAATTACCTCATTTTTTGTGCCATTCATAATACACAGAAACTATAGATGTGACAGATTTTTAAAATAATTATTTATTTTATTTTTATTATCATGATGATTTTTAATTTGCTTTAGGGCACATACACTCATGAGTGGGGAGTGGTTAGGAAGTGAGAAAGCAAGCCACCAGGCCTGGGACTCAGACTACGGTCAGCCATGTGGGAAGCTAGCGTCTTAACCAACACGTCACCTGTTGGCCCCAGATGTGACAGACCTTTTATTGTTGTTGTTGAGATTGTTGCTATAGGGCATGTGCACTCCCTGGAAAGGCAGAGAGTCAGGAAGCAAGAAGTCACCCCCTGGGGGAATGGCTACACAGCAATCCCTTCTCCTCCATTCTCCTCTTGGGATTTTGGGTACACATGCACATGTACCTGGTGTGAGTTTCAAGCCTCCACGTCTGGGAATTGAACCATGATTGGCCAGGTGGGATTCCAGTGTTTTAATCACTACACCACCTACTGGCTCCATGACAGACTTTTAAGCTTAGTCTGCTTATAAGCATTTTCTCTATCCTTTATGTAAGTCCAGAATCTAGATGTTAGACAGACAATATTAAGTCCTAATCAAGTCTTGTTGTATAACATTTGCCCATTTCCGTAGTGTAAATAGTCCCATCATAGCCAGTTTCAAGCTACCAACATGATGTGACTGAATACAGAGTTGGAAAGAAAGGTGCAATAGAATCATTGGCATAATGGTTATGTCCCTGTACTTCCACGTAGTTGACCAAGGTTGAAGTTGCAAATGTGTAGTTAAACCTCATGCCAGGCGTGTTTGTGTGTGTATACCCAGGATCCCAAGCAGAGATTGGAGGAGAAAGGATTGCCCTCATCCCCCTTGGGGGGTGATTTCTGGCTTTCTGTCTCTCTGTCTCTTCGATGAGCACACACACCCTATAGCAAAAAAACTCTCTCCAAAAAAGGGAAAAAAAGTATTATTTATTTCATCTTATTTTTTATTGTTTTTAAATTTACTATAGGGCATGTGCACTCACTAGACACACACACACACACACACACACACACACACACACACACGGGGGAGGGGGGAGGGGAGGGAGAAAGCAAGGTACCAGGTCTGAGACTTCAAACAAGGTCAGCCATCTGGAAGGAAGCCCAGCACCTTAACCACTATGCTACCTGCTTGCCCTATCCATCCCTCTCAAATAGAGAGCACAGATCACAGGGAACTCGATTCTTAGTGTCTTGAATCATCAATCCCGGGGGCTCCTGGAATGTGTAGGTGTTCAACCCAGACCTTGCTTCAGAGTGAATGCAGCTGCCATTTATATTCTTTTGGGAATTTCTCCTGTCAGGCTGTTAAATATTGCTTTTGCTGGGGTCAGTGGGTCAACTTCAGGTTTTTGTTTGCTTCTACTCTGAGAAGGCAGACACAATAACTAAGATTTTTAGAAAGTCTAGGAAACACACACACACACACACACACACACACACAGAGTGTTAGAGTCTGGCTGCTTCATTATACGGAAGGTGTGCAGATTCATATTATCTCGTACAGCTGCCCAGAGGCCTCCCAAATTTATTTCTTGGATGGGATCTTAGTGTCTAGGGGATATCAGATCAATGATCTTGCAAAAAAAGAAGAGACTGCATTTTGTTTTATAACAATCATGTTGATGGGAGGCCAGATAGCCGCACAGCAGTAAAACAATGTTCCGCAAGGCAATCCTACATGGGAGGGTTCTCAGTTTAAGTCTGGAGACCTCCCTGAATACTCTAGGCATGTGCTTGCCCATGATCCAGGGCTGGCTGAGGTTCAGCATCCATTGCAGTCCCTGGATCCAGCAGGACTTCCTCTCTCTTTCTCTGTCTCTTATGCTCATGGAGTAAATAATAAATAAACACTGAAAAATGCTAGAAGAACAAGTGTATTAATACCTTTACTTGTGCATTGAGCCTGGTTTATTTTTTATTTTTTTTATTTTTTTTTCTCAGAGAGACAGAATGCTATATGGCGTGTATGCTCATTGGAGAAACAGAGAGAGACAGAGAGACAGAAAGTGAGAAATCACCCCCTGGGGGGGGGATGGCCACACCACAATCTTTTGTCCTCCATTCTTCTCTCAGAATTTTGGCCATGCACATACATGTGCTTGGCATGGATTTCAAGCTGCCAAGTTTGGGACTCGAACTGCAGTCAGCCACATGGGATTCCAATGCCTTAATCACTATGCCACCTGCTGGCCCCAAGCCTGATATTTGACAAAGCCCTTTAGGTCATTGATCCTCATGAGAACATTATGGAGTAGGTTTGGCCTTACTAATTTATGCATGAGAGTGCGTAGACCTGGAGAGATTATGCATCTTACCCAAGATCCTTTAGCTAGCCCGTGGCAGGGCCAGCCTTTGAGCTAGGGCTCTGGCCCATTGCTCCCCAGCTAGATGTGAGGTCTGCGTGACTTGAGCTCCTGTGAGTCTGGCTCCTTCACATGTTTGCTCATGTTCAAAACACAGGATGTGGGAAACTTGCCTTTAAGTACAATAAAGGAGAAAGAAGCCGATGAGCTCACAAGGCTTTTTGTTTGAAATGGTACCTGTTTATCTAACCGACTCTCCCCAAATCACTAATACTGTCTTTGCAGCCAGAAGATGGGCCACCCGGTGTCTGAGACATAGCGTCTCTGCAGTTCACAAGGTCATGATTCAATCCATCTTGGTGCCTTGTTTTGGACAAATTCTAAAGGGTAGAGCTGACCATGAGGAAAAGGCTGCTAATCCATCCTGAGGGCACCCATGGGGGCTCTGGGATCTCGGAGAGAGATAAGGTCTATAAGATTCTGTGACACATGAAGGATTCCCTGTGGGTGGCCCACCAGAGACAAGGCATTGGCTCCAGTGTAGTGAACAATATTGCATAGAAACGGCTTCACAGGCTTTGGAGTTGGACAGACCAGGGCTGGAATGCCAACTGTCATTTATGTGACCGTGGGCAGGCAACTCAACTTCTATGGGCTCCGTCTCCACGCACTCACTGTGGAGCCTCCAAGGCTTGTCCTTTGTGTGACACTGGCTTTTACTCTTTTGCTTTGTTTGGAACACCCAGCTTCAAAGGAATTAGGTTCTTCTTTGGGCTGGTGTGATCAATTCTCTAGTCATAGTTTCTCAGACCCCTCTACCATTTGGGCACCTACCTGCAGCCAGCATCTGCTTCACTTGGTCTGAGGACAGAACTCAGAGCTGCCGGAATCTGCTTGGCCTACACACAGGAGAGCTGGAAGGACCGGGAAATGGCCTATGCCTCAACTCTTCTTCCTGTGACTAATGGGGACTGAAGTATAAATACTCCAGCTCCTTCACTCCTGACCAGGACAATCTTGGTTATTTGAATATCATCCCTATTTTAAAAACATGTGACATGTGTATGATTGTGCCCCAAATCCTAATGGGGTAGAGAAATGGAGGAGAGGGGATTGTATCATGCCATACGCTACCAGGGGGTACTTTGTCTCTGTCTCTGGCTATCACACACACCCTTTGGCAGTAAAAAAAAAAAAAAAGAAAAAGAGGGCGTTGGCATGTGGCATAGTGGTTAAGGCGCTGAACTCCCCCATGGCCAACTGCGATTTGAATTCCAGACACAGTGGCTTGAAACTCACGCTCGACATGTGTGCGTGCATGCCCAAAATCCCAACAGAAGAGATTGCAGTGTGACTCCCCCCGGGGGGTGTAATTTTTCACTTTCTGTCTCTGTGTCTCTCTGATGAGTACATGCACCTTATAGCAAAAAAACTCTCAAAAAAAAAAAAAAAGAAAGAAAGAAAAGAAAAAAGAAATAGAAAAGTTCTTTAAGAAAACTAATTACCTTTGTAGCATTTTCAAGTTTTCATATATATGGTTTTATTTAAACTTCCTTACATTGCTGATCTAGAAAGAAATTATTATGAATTTTTTAGGTTAGGAAAATAAGGTTCAAACTGATGAAGTGATTAACTTGAAGTTACAAAGTAGGTAAGGACAAAACCAGCTGTGAAAACTAGTTTTCCAACGCTGGTTCAACACAAGTTTGCAGCAGATCTTTGATTTTGATAGTTAATTGATAAATATAAAGTGTTTTTGGCAAATTTGTATCAGTGTTTGTTAATATATTTATTGATACTGTTGTAACATTTTCAGAATGTTATTCTTGAAAAGTAAAACCTTAGAGTCAGCAGATGGTATAATACATCACTAGACTCCCACCTGCCCGACCTTGGTTTGAGTCCCAGACCCAGCGGCTTCAAGATCACTCTGGGCACATGCATGTGTGTGCCCAAGATCCCAAGAAGAGAATGGAAGAGAAGGGACTGTGACATGGCCATCCCTCTTGTGGGGGGGGGGGAGCGGGGGCGGTGATTTCTCACTTTCCCTGTCTCTGTCTCTCTCTGGCAAGTGTACATGCCATATAGCAAAAACCTCTTTTAAAAAAAAAAGAGAGAAAGGAAAGTAAAACCTTATATAATTTTTCCTTTTTACCAAAGTATTTACATACAATTTGGAATATACAGAAAAAAATATGTATAAAACCTTTTCATAATTCCAACAGACTTTCCTCTAGTATTTTCTTCTAGCTCTTCCTTTTTTTTCTGTGTATCATAATTTCTTTTTGTGTTGTATACTCAGAGTAACTTACTCTTGTCTTCTGCCTATAATTGCCAGTGCACAATTGTCTTTATGGCTCTGTAAGAACCCTTTCTTTTTTTCTAATCCCATGCTTTTCCTTCACAAAATGGAATAGCTTGCTGTGATGGAAGGGAAGGCAGTGTTCAAAAAGTGGTAGAGTAGCTCAAAAGGACAAAGGAATCAAAAAAGGAATCAAAGGGCTTCCACCAGCCAATGTAGGAGAATTTTCACATCAAAATAATTAAGAAAATGAAGAATAACAAACGACTGAAAACAGGAATCTATGAGCCTCTGCTGATAATAAGTGGATCAATAATAAACAGATGGGGGCTGGCAGGTGGCGTGGTGGTGAAGGCACCAGACTCCCACATGGCTGACTATGGTTTGGGTCCCAGACCTGGCAGCTTACTTTCTCACTTTCCCTCTCTCTTTCTCTGATCAAATTAAAATACTACTAATAATAGTAATAAAACAAGTCTGTAAAAACAATCAATTAGTGAATAAACAGGGGAGAAGGAAGAACTCTTTCTTACGCCAGTAAGTGTGAACAGAGTGCTAGCCCTGGATGGTGGGCACGTGCCCCTCGCGTGTCCAGGGTGGTCTCTGGGGGCAGCTGGGAACCTCCCCACTTGGTCAGCCTCGTGGAGAATTGCATTACCACTGCGCTCCATAAGGCCCCTTAAAACTCTTCTATGCTCTCACTCCTTTCTGATGTGGTGGCCGTCCTCTGAGGATGTCACTCCTTGCAGAAATACCTCGAAGCATCCTCCACACCCAGGACACAAGTAGATCCTGATGCTCTTTTCTCATCTCCTCTTCCATCTACTCCCCAGTGTTCACGTTTTTTCCATTTTCTCAAACTGAAAGGCCCCTATCGGCTCCCACTTACTACCCTCCAGAATCCTTCCTGGCCCAACTCCTCCATGAAGCTTTCTCCATTCTTTCCCTCCAGTCAGGAGTAGTCTCTTTTCATTCTGTTACCTTCACCACCTTCCATGCTCCCCTACTTGTCACTTACTGCACTGTGTCACTGTATCTGTCTCTCACTCTCACAGGGGAAGAAGAGTGGATCTTTCCTACAGGGTGCTTCTGAAGGGAGAGAAGGAAACGGAACCTCCCTTCCCTGCGGGGTGTTCTCCACAGAGCAGACTTTCAGTAACTGCTGCTGAAAGAATTCCAAGTGCAATGGCAGAAGTTGCCTCTCAGATTAAATATCTTGACTGCAGGCCCAGCAGGTGGCATGGTGGTTAAGGTGCTGGATTCCCACATGACTGACTATGGTTCAAGTCCTGGACCTGGTGGCTTAAAATCACTCTGGGCGCATGTGCATGTATCCTCAAAATCCTGAAAGGAGAATGGAGGAAAAAGGATTGCAATGTTGCCATCCCCTCTCCCCGCTGGGGGTGGGGGGGGTGACTTATCACTCTCCCTCTCTCTGTCTCTCTCTGGCAAGTGCACACATCCTATGTCAAATAAATAAATAAATAAATAAATAAATGATAAACGCCAAACAAACAAAAAACGTGACTGAAGACTTTGTTTTCCCAGTCTCTTACATCTGTTTGAGCTTCAACTGGTATCAGAAGCCGAGCAGCAGCCTATGACTTTTGCTCGAACCACACCTGGCTGCCTTTGTTAAATATAGTACCGAAGGGGCTAGATGCTGGTCTGGGTTGAAACAAGCTCCAGCGTTCCATTGTCCACGTGAAGATGCACTATGGCTTGATGATCATAACACCTCCCTCAACATGTGGAGAGCACCTGGGAGAGCTTAGGAGCCCTCTCTAGTTGTCATTTCGTTCTAGAGCACTGGACTTGCTGTAAGTGAAAGCTGATGGACGACCCCTGTATGCCTTGTGCCTACGTGTCTAGATACAGAAAAGCGAAATACAGTGTTGCGTGTCTTTACCTGTTTGAGGGTAAGATGGCTCTTTCTGACATTCCTGC
>NW_006159568.1:1009103-1025457 GCF_000334495.1 Tupaia belangeri chinensis
ATACCACTTTTGCCCAGTGAAAATGTCCTTATTACTTAAAATAGTATATTCTGTTATTTATTTATCTATTTATTTATTTTTGTGTTGTTTTATTTTTAATGAGAGAGAAAAAGGAAGAAGACATTGCCTTTTGCATTGTGGTAAACATTGATTGGAAACCTCCCAAGCTGTTTTTTAGTTTCATACAACTCGGAAAGAATACAGTGCAAGTCAGGAAGACAAATATTTGAGAGTGATGTGTAGGTTTAAAGAATGTTTACCCAGTCCAGGTAAGAGTCATTTGTCACTAAAAGGTTCCCCTAGCTCTCCCATCACCATGTCACCCTGCAGAAGGTCAAGTGGCCTTATGCACTAAGTTAATTCCCTGCATTCCTGATCAAGGGGCACAGAGAGGGGGGTCCACGCCACTGCTGTCATAAGCTGCCAATGGCCAGGAGGGGATTAGGACTCCACAGTCATAGGGATCATTCAAATGCCCCAAGTCCTTCTTTCAAAGGCTGAAAAGCAGAGACTTGGGGCTGTTCATTTTGAACAGAACATCAGAAAAAGAAACCATCAGGTAGATTACCATCGAGCCATCTTTAAGATAGGTGACCTCAATGGTTTATCTCATACCCTACCAGCTAGCTAAAAGGAAAAGAAATCTCACTGGAAGACTGAGTTCTAGCCCAAGCTCATCTACTGATTTGCTGGGTAGTCCTGGGTAGATAACTTACTTTCCCTGGGTCCCAATTTCCTTATTTGTAAAATAAGAGATGGACTAGGTAATGTCTAAGTTCTTCCTTTGTAACCCACGTGACAATTCTGAGACAGGTAGGAAAAAGAGTGATATCCCCGTTTTAGAGATGGAGAAAACTGAGGCTCACTGAGAAGAGGAATCCTGGCCAAAGTTGTAATGTAAATACATGGGCTCAAATTCCCTGACTCCTGTGCCTTGAGGACCTGATTAGTTGCTGTTGGCATTTTGTACTTGAGACCAATGGCCTTGGCAATGAGGGAATGCTATGGACACTGTCTTTGTAGCTCAGGCACTTCCGTTTCCCCCACATCATCTTCTTATGTTCTCTTTTTTTGGGGGGTGGCGGGGAGATTTTCGCTATAGGGCGCGTGTGCTCACCAGACAGACAGAGAGAGACATAGAGACAGAAAGCGAGAAATCACCCCCCCAGGGGGGATGGTCACGCCTCAATCCCTTCTCCTCCATTCTCCTCTCAGGATCTTGGGCACGCACGCACACGCGCCCGGTGTGAGTTTTAAGCCACCGGGTCCGGGACGCGAATCGCAGTCGACTACGTGGGAGTCCAGCGACATAGCCATTACGCTAACTGCTGGTTCCCATCTTCTTATGTTCTCTTTAGGGGCTCAAAAAGTTGCTGTATTGCTATTATATAACCTTGGCTTCCATCAACACTTAAAGAAGACACCACAGAGAGACAGTCAGCAATAACTCTGGAGCAAGAAGGCTGTTGTCTCTCACAGGCGCGTCAGCAAAGGACACGCTGACTGACTGCAAGAAGAGAAGTGTCACTGATAGGTTGCGTGAGCAGAAGTGACACTGGTTCAAAAGATGGGGGTTTTCGACACAGCTGCATAACAGACACCCCACTGTGAGCTTCACCCAGCTCACCCCATGGAATCTCGTCCTCACAGCAGTCCCAAAGGTGGGAAACGTCACTCTGGCCATTTTACAGAGAAGGAGACCGAGGCCCTCTGAGGTTGGAGCGCTTGCCCAGAGAGTCTATATAGTGGAGCTAGGATGAGATTTGAACCCAGTTCTGTCTGTCGGCAAGGGCAAAGTGGGTTTCCATTCCAGCATGATCGCATGCTACCTCCCAGGTTATTTTGATTTGTTCTGCACCGTTCTATAGTCACACCCAGAGATTCGGTGGTCACTGTGAGCCAACACAGAGGATGCCTCTGGGCGGGATAACGGAGTGGCTTGTGAGTATGGGAAGAGGAAGATTTCCTTTTTAGCCTAGGTTCTTTACATTTAAAACACTTTGAACCGTATGTGAGTATTACCTATTTAAATGAATTTAATGGGATGAAAGGTAATGGAGTGTATTCCTTTGCTGTGGCTGCTGTAACAAAACGGCCACGGCTTTGGCTTAAAACAAGACTTTATTTTTTTTTTTAAGTTTGGGAGGTCCAAAGTTTGGAATTGAGTGTCAGCAGGGCCTTGCTCTCTCCTAAGGCTCTAGGGGGAATTCATTCTTGTCTCTTCCAGCTTCTGCTGGCCTCAGGTATTCCTTGGCTTGTGACCGCTTCACTCTAATTCCTGTGGTCACATGGCTTCTGTCTCTTCTCTGCGTGTCTGTCTTATAAGGATATATGTGATTGCTTACAGGACCCATCTGCATAATCCAGGAGAAGCTTCTGTGCTCAAGACCCTAAACTTAATCTCATCCGTTGTTACGGAGATAATAGTTGCTCTTTCCTGTATAAGGTCATTTTCACAGGGGGCAGGGATTAGGCTGTGGACAGACTTTCAGGAGCTGTTTCCTAAAATGACTTGATGGAAAAACCATGGAAAATACAGTGCAGAAACCCTCATGGTAGGTTCACAATCCCCCGTTGTATAGACGAGGAGACTGAGACCCAGAGCGGGAAATGACCTGGCTTCCAGCCTAGTCTTTCAGGGAACCTGAGGGAGTGGAAGAGGAGCTGGAAAGTTTCGACGTGCAAACCTCTATTCGCTTCTGGCTTAGTGTCTATTGTGATGATGTCCAACGGCAAAGAGCGTGCATTTCACGGTGAAACTCATTTTGCAAAACAAATACAATCTTGTTCCTTTCTCATCGCTCTCTAGCTGTTACCAGCAAATTCCAACTCTAGTCCTACACTTGGCTTGATTTGAATGCTTTTTTATTTTCACTCTAAAGTTTTTAGTTGCTAGAGGGCATCTGTGCTCACCAGGAAGAGAGAGAGAGAGAGAAAGAGAGGGAGAGAGAGAGAGAGAGAGAGCACCCATGGGACGATTCCTTCACATCGCACCACAATCCCTTTGCCTCCATTTCTCCATCAGTCTGGATTTAGGGCACACATACACATGTACCTGGCATGTTTTCAAGCTGCCCAGGCTGGAATTCAAACTTCAGTTGGCCATGTGGGATCCAGCTCCTTTAACCATTAGGCTACAAGGCCAGCCTCATCCTTTTCTCTCTCTCTCTCTTTTCCTTTGGTCTTTCTTTACTCCAATTTAAACCTAAACTATCCTCTAGATTCAAGTGGTGGTGCCGTTTTTGAGAGTCCCACTTTCCCAGGAGAGACACAGGCAGGAAAACGCAAGCAAATAGCATTCCCTTCTCGTCAGGTAAAACCTCAGAAAGGCAAACCAGCCTTCGCCATCACGTCTTTGTCGTCTGGCGAAGTGTGGAAAGGGTGAAGCAGGAAGGTAGACCAGAACACCTGTGGCCATTATGAAACTAAACCCACATCCCAGCCTTACATGTTTTTCACTCTGCACATACAACACCTGTCAGCCACCGATGAAAACCCAGCAACAAGGACCCAGCACCAGGGCTCAGATGAGTTGACTGAGGAATTAGAAGGATTTTGTAATAAGCCCACTAATTCTGTTGCATTGAAATATCTCCCACTCCACACAGCCAAGGATCACTGCACTGCTGATGTTTTCCACAGCATTTTGTGCCTGCCTGACAGCCAGGTTTCAGGTCTGCTCAGAAAGGTGGAAAGGCCTGATTTGGACTCCACAAACCAGACCCTGACTTCTGGACCTGTCACTTCTCAATTGAAAAAGGCTTTGTCGAATCTCTGGCGCCCTGAGGTCTCTACCTCATCTGTAAAATGCTGTCACAGGACCACATGAGATTACGAATTTTTTAAAAGAATTATTTATTTTAATTTGATTTATTCATTTATTTTTTAAAGAATTATTTATTTACTTTTATTTATTTATTTATTTTAATTTGACCAGAGAAAGACACAGACAGAGAGGAAGAATATGGGAATGTGAGAAAGCAAACCCCCAGGTCCAGGACTTGAAACATGGTTGGCCACGTGAGAATGTCCAGCGCCTTAACCACCACACCACCTGCTGGCCCTTTTTTATTCATTTATTTATTTACTTTTAATTTGACCAGAAAGAGCCACAGAGAAAGAGAGAGAAAGTGAGCAAGCAAGTCACCAGGTCCAGGACTTGAACAGTGGTCAACCATGTGGGAGTGTCTAGTGCCTTAACCACCACGCCACCAGCTGGTCCCTGAGATTACAAATGTTATCATGAGTTTGAGGTCTAAGGCAATGTGCAATAATTCATGTTATTACCAATTTGGGAGGAAAGGAAAAACAAAACTTGGTGATCGGAGGAAAACCTTGTAATGGATTTTCTCCATTAGGTAAAAGGTGAAATCACTTGTCCCCCTCAAACTTGAGTTCTTTGAGTTATGTCCGACTAGGGGAAGAGATAGTCCCAGCGTCTGGGATGGAGAGGAGTTTGTGGTAGAGGAGCACTGCTGAGGGAAGCTGCTGTGTGGCTGATGCTCAAAGGCATTGTCTTATCCATAATTGTGTTGCTAATAGAAATATCTGAGTCTGAAGAATTGTAAAGAATAGGGTTTAATAATTCATAATATCCTTGGAAAGTTTAAGGGCATCACAATATGGCAGAAGCCAGAACTTTTAACTTTGTCTGACCTTTTGGTCTCTGCTTACATGCTCACCATCACTCAGTTAGAGGCCCCACCTTAACGACATTATCACACCCTGTCCCGACCCGGGGGGACAGTCGAACAGGTTTCCTGAGTGAAGGAGTGAGAGCCGGGACACAGAGACGACACAGCGTCTTCAGTGTCGTCTGTTTATTGTGGGCAGCAAGGTACAGCACAGAGACAACGCAGTATTACAACTCTTCAGGGTCACGTCGTCTATTGTGAGCAGCACGGAGACGACGCAGTGTCAATACTCTCCAGGGTCGTCTGGAGATGATATAGTGTTACAACTCTTCAGGGTCGTCTGGAGACTGTGCGGTGTTTCAGCTCTTCAGGCTCTCCATGGTCGTCATCATATTCCTGGTCGTCTGTGTCGTCTTCCTGGTCGTCTGGCTACTGTGGGCCAGGCATCATGGTTATATGCTGGTGGGCCGTGATTGGTTGAATGAAGGATTGTAAAAGGTGGGTTATGATTGGTTGCTTCTGTGGACCAATCATGAGGTACCGGATTATGCAAATCTGAGGGATTCTAAGCTCACCAATTTGCTATGGGAAGCAGCCAATCAGAGTATGGTTTTGAAGGTCAGATTTTTTGAAGGGAACCAATTGTGGCTTTTACGGGAAGTAGCCAATCAGAATATGGTTCTGAAGGTGAGGTTTTTGAAGGGGAGCCAATCATGGCCTTTGGCATTGTGTAGTTGTTTGCTTTCTGAGAAACCAGTGATATTTGCTGGTGTGCAGCCTCCCACAACACCCAAAGTTCTCATCCTGGGACGCTGTGATAGAATTAAATTTTCGCTTAATACTTTTATAGTATAATCAAGTCCCAACACATGAAGTTCTGGGAGAGAGCCAATTACCACCTACAAAGAGCAAATTCTAAAACATGAAACTCGGTAGGACAAATCATGCTCTAAACCATTACAGTCACCATCCAAGATGGCCTTGAATTTTCCTGCATTCTACTAGGAACATTTTTTTTCCAGTCTGAAAATAGCCACTCTGTGTATTTACTGACCAGATTACAAAAATAATCATGGTGGATACCTTAGTTCATCCTTCTAATAAGTCTGTTGATCTGGTCTTTCCTGTTGTCAGTATCTCCACCTTCTACAAAATAGGTGGTCTTTATCTTCATTCCACCTCGTGGAGAAGATAATTTAAAGGGCCACAGGAAGTTATTTGTTTCTTTGAAGCATTTTCCAGCAGTCTAAATTTCATGAATCAGATCCTTCACGCAGATGATGCCAAATTTACCAAGAGATTGAGCAATCAAAGGGTTATCTGTCAAAGCAATTCGCTTCTTACTGATTTTGCCATAACCACACTTGCAGATTAGTTCATTTACTGACTTCAGGTTCGGGTACCCCCATGCAATATATGGTTCCACAATTCTGAGCATATTAATCAAAGTCTTGTTGAGCTTAATAAAGGTGCCATTGAAGATCCGACAAAGATGAAGAAGCTACAACACCTTTCAAACCTTTGGGCTCACTCAATCCATTGATACCTCTGATCCTGAAGACAAACGCCAATTTTGGTTCTGCAGGTACATGGAAGCGGCAGGCTTTTCTTGCCATCCTGGCCATGCGAATCTCAATTCTGTACACCTGTCTATATTCCTTATGATAGTGCTTAGCTTTTTCATAGATAAGCTTCCTCCTTGCCTTTCAAAGCATCTTTTCAGCAAACTTCTTTCTCAGGCACTTGATCTTCAGCTCTGCAAAATTCTTCCTCTTTTTCTTAAAGGTTTCTGGTACAGAAGGAGCCCTTTTCTTGGTTTCTGTTGCAGAATAAACCTTCTTTATCTTCTCTTTCTTTTTTTTTTTTTTTTTGGAGAGGTTTTTCGCTATAGGGTGCGTGCGCTCGCCAGACAGACAGAGACAGAGAGACAGAAAGCAAGAAATCACTCCCCGGAGGGGATGGCCACACCGCAATCCTTTCTCCTCCATTCTCCTCTCAGGATCTTGGGCTCGCACGCACATGCGCCCGGTGTGAGTTTTAAGCCGCCGGGTCCGGGACGCGAACCGCGGTCGACTACGTGGGAGTCCAGCAACATAGCCATTACGCTAACTGCTGGTTCCCTCTTTATCTTCTCTTGAACGCTCTCCATGATTTCAGTCGGAAAACAGGCCTACTAGGAACATCTTAATTACTCCTTCTGGACCTCAAATATTTGAAACTAATATCTCTTGGAAGGCAGAGAGTCGCATCTTAAATTATTTTTCTTGTTCACATATTCACTGAATATAAAAACAAGTGCTAATACTCTTGCCAAAATGTTGTCAATAAAATAAGAGACGGGCTGGCAGGTGGCATGACGATTGAGGAGCTGGACTCCTATATGGCTGACCATAGTTCAGACCTGGTGACCAGACCTGGTGGCTTGTTTTCTCACTTTTCTTCTCTCTTTGGTCAAATAAAAAAATAATAAATAAAATGGAATAAATAATTCTTTTAAAATAGACAAAATTACAAGGTGGGATTTGAACTATGTTAAAACTATACACAGAAGAAAAGATGTGGTGAAATGTTTATAGTGGTTGTACTTGAGAGAATACATAATTGACTTTTTCTGTTTTGTTGTTTGTGTTTTCTTTCTTTCTTTTTTTTTTTTTTTTTGAGAGAGAGATTTTTTGCTATAAGGCACGTGTGCTTGCCAGAGAGACAGAAAGCAAGAAATCACCCCCAAGGAGAAATGGTCACACCACAGTCCCTACTCCTCTTGGGATTTTGGGCACACACATACATATCCCCAGTGTGAATTTTAAGCCAGGTTCAGGACTCGAACTGTGGTCAATGACATGGGAGTCCAGTGAAGTAACAATGATGCCATCTGCTGGCTCCCAATTCTCTGTATTTTCTAAAAACTTAGAGGGTTCATCAATTATTCTTATAATAAAAACATTAGAAATATTTTAATGCCCCAAAGGAAAAATCCATTTTTATATTTTCATTAATATTATATATACAACTTCAATAAAAATAAATCATGTTAAAAATACCAAAAATTTTGGAAATAATTTTTTATGAATATTAATAGAGCTACCGAGTCTGAGTCACTTGAAAAGTATAATAGAGTGAAGGAATATCACAATAAATTTCTCACACAATAAAATATGTGTATGATGTAAAAAAGTATTCAGCTTCCAAATATCATACACTTATAGCAAGGAATATCTGGTACATTTAAAAATATTTAACATATGTAAAAGAATTTGGGCAGCCTCTGGGGGCTTGTAATAGAATTTAACCTGCACCTGGAGGTTCAAAAACATTCTTCAAAGACATGAATTGGAATTAATGGAGGACGATATCAATGCTTTAAAATAATTGCAGTTGTTACTAGTAAATGTATCAGAAATGTGTGTTCTATAGGAGTACTACCCAAATTTAAGCTCCCTGCAACTGCTGATTACTAAGATGACAAGGTCTTGGGTGTTGAAAAAAGGTGGTGTGGTCAGAGATGTTAGGTAAACCCTAGGTTAAAGTATGACTTTATTATTTTTTTTTTAGTTTTACATCTTTGTCATAGGGCATATGTGCTCATTGGAGAGAGACAGAGAGAGAGAGACAGTGAGAGGGAAAATGAGACCTTCCTCCCCCAAAGGGATGGCTATGCCGCAATTCCTACTCCTTCATTCTGCACCTGGGATTTTGGGCACGCATATGCACGTCCCGGTGTGAATTTCAAGCCGCCAGTTCTGGGACTTGAACCAATGTCTGTCATGTGGGAGTCAAGTGCCTTAATCACCATGCTGCCCCCCCACACGATTTCCTAAATCCTGAAATACACAAATTTTCACTGTGAATTTCCAAGAAGGGTGTGTACAATACATAACTTTTGCCCAAAGCATTTGGTAAGAAAATTTTTTCAGGACCAGCAATTGGCGTAATGGCTATGCCACTGGACTCCCATGTAGTCGACCGTGGTTCGAGTCCTGGACCCGGTGGCTTAAACTCACACCAGGAGTTTGTGTGTGTCTGCCCAAGATACTGAGAGGAGAATGGAGAAGGAATTGTGGCATGGCCATCCCCCTTGGGGGTTGATTTCTCGCTTTCTGTCTCTCTGTCTCTCTCTCTCTGTCTTTCTGGCGAGCGCAAGCGCCCTATAGCAAAAACCTCTAAAAAAAAAAAAAAAAAAAATCTTTTCTTAAATTCTTTACAAAGGAGACTTCATAACGTGATATACAGTGTGGCAAGCAGACAAATGTTTTTTAAACTTTCCAATTTTTCCTTTTGAGGTCATGAGACAGAGAGTTTATCTATCTCAATGATAACAAGAAGGGTATTTTTCTCAAGTTGAATCCCACAATGTGATCACAGTAAAACATGCTGCGTGGAACCCAAGTCCAGTCCCCACCGGGCTGTCTCTTTCCAACTCCCTTGCAGGAGTTCGGCTCTGTTGAGGCAGCAGACCAGGAAGGATTTTGTGCTTCGTCGCAGGCTTCAGGCTTTGCCCTCCTTTATAACATGGCTTAGGAATGACATGCAACCCTACAGCTCCCCCCAAAACGCATATGCACACCCTTTGCTGGCATGCAACGCGTGCTTAGAAAGAAAGGGCAGGGAAAACCCAAACCACAAAACCCCCACATTCCTTTTGAGGGCTGTGTTCACACCCTGGACCTTTGACTCCCTTTCTCTGGTGAACAGCGTTTTCAAGGCTTTGAGTTGTGAGTGTGAGACTGTAAGACGTACTTCTCGCATGTCCTAGTCTGGTTATTCCAGCATACACCCTCACAGGGCTCTGTCTCTTTGTCAAATGGAGCCGGGGTTGTTGAAAGGATGACACAGCCTCACCCACTCCCTTTATCACTAATGTGGCCCAGCCTTTGTCATTATACCAAGCGCAGGGCCTCCTCTCATGGTACAGACCGGGTAAAGCTAACGACCAGAGGGAGAAAACCGGGAATGGTTCAGAAATGGTTAATATCCATGACACATAAGGACTTCTCAGATAAAAATCTAAAAGGAAATGGGCCATAACAAGAATGGGCAAAAAGTCAAGAATAGGTCATAGGTCATACAAAAGGCCAACGAACATATTTTTGTGTTTATGCTCATTTTGAAATTGAAAAACGACTGTTAGACATGCTACTATATGTATATTGATGAAAAGCTCATATTTTTATCACATCATAGTCTGAGATGGGGTCCTTACGTTTTATCAGAGTGCCAGAGGCCTAAGGCAAAGAATTCTTAAAATACAGGAATCCCTAAAATATAGGACTCATAAAATAAGGCATGACATATCTATATATTTAAATGCTATGTAGTCATTAAAACTGATGTTGAAGGGCTGGCAAGTGGCATGGTGGTTAAGACACTGGACTCCCACATGGCCAACTGTGATTCGAGTCCCAGACCTGGCAGCTTGCTTCCTCACTTTCCCTCTCTCTCTCTCCCTCTGATCAAATTTAAAAATAGTAATAATGAATAAAATCAAATAAAGAAGTCTAAAAATAACACACAGACACAAAACTGATGTTGAAGGAAAGATGTAGAGTACTTGGAATTCCCAGACTCTCTAGATGGGGATGTGAACAAGACGGCACAACCCTTGTGGAGACTAGTGGCATTCTCTTCCTTCCTTCCTTTCTTTTCTTTTTTCTTTCTTTTTTTTTTTTTTTTAGCATTTATTTATCTATTGCGATTTTGAGGCCACCAGGTCCAGAACTTGAACCATGATTGGCCAGGTGGGAGTCCAGTGCCTCAGCCACCAAGTCACCTGCCAGCTCTGCTGGTGACATTTTCTACCAAAGCCGAACCTATTTATGCTCTATGACCTAGCAATTGTATCCTAGCCACACAGACAACAGAGATGTATGTGCACATTCACTAAAAATCACTTAGAGAATTTCCATAGTAGCTCCACATGGCCAACTGTGATTCGAGTCCCAGACCTGGCAGCTTGCTTCCTCACTTTCCCTCTCTCTCTCTCCCTCTGATCAAATTTAAAAATAGTAATAATGAATAAAATCAAATAAAGAAGTCTAAAAATAACACACAGACACAAAACTGATGTTGAAGGAAAGATGTAGAGTACTTGGAATTCCCAGACTCTCTAGATGGGGATGTGAACAAGACGGCACAACCCTTGTGGAGACTAGTGGCATTCTCTTCCTTCCTTCCTTTCTTTTCTTTTTTCTTTCTTTTTTTTTTTTTTTTAGCATTTATTTATCTATTGCGATTTTGAGGCCACCAGGTCCAGAACTTGAACCATGATTGGCCAGGTGGGAGTCCAGTGCCTCAGCCACCAAGTCACCTGCCAGCTCTGCTGGTGACATTTTCTACCAAAGCCGAACCTATTTATGCTCTATGACCTAGCAATTGTATCCTAGCCACACAGACAACAGAGATGTATGTGCACATTCACTAAAAATCACTTAGAGAATTTCCATAGTAGCTGAAATAGCTAAAACCTCGAAGTAACTCACAGGTGCACTAGTAAATTGTGCCATGCTATACTCAGGACACCCCATAGGGCACGAAGAGTGGATGAACTGTTGACGTAATCAGCAACATGAGTGAATCCCAGGCACAAACTACTGAGCGAAAGAATGTAGACATAAAAGCCAATACTAACTATACAGTCCCATCATCGAAAGTTCAAAACCAGGCAAAACCAGTTAGAAGGTAGAAGTCAGGGTTATGTTAGTTTTGCAGGGATGCAAGACAGAAGAATCCAAACTAGTTTTGAGGCCGCTGCTAATGTTTTCTTACTTTTTATTAGTACCGGATATAAGAGTAGAGCCAATATGTGAACATTGAAAAACTGCTTTGTTTTACACTTAGGATTTTTGTACTTTTCTGTTTTTTTTTTTTTATGTTCTATTTCACTCAAAAGTTTACTTTAAAATGACGTTGTAGAAGCCGGACTGTGGCACCGTGGTCAAACTGTCTCTGTGATACTGACCCATTTAGGAGGGTTCTGAGTCACTTCAGAGACCTGCCTGAGCATACGGGTACATGTCTGCCCATGATCCAGGGCTGGCTGAGGGTGGATCATGGATCAAGACCTGGTGGGGTACAGCCTCTTGCTTGCTCAACCGCAGTTCGAGTCCCAGACCCAGTGGCTTAAAACTCATGCCAGGCACATGTACATGCTTGCCCAGAATCCCAGGAGGAGAATGGGGGAGAAGGGATTGCACTGTGGCCATCCCCCAGCAAGCACATGCATCCTCAGGCAAAAACCTCTAAAAAATGATGATGTAGAAACATATCACTGACATGGAAAGATATTCATGTTGTCACGCTGTATTAAAGCACAGGTTAACACAGGTGTAAACTGTATGTATAGTATGCTATCATTTTCCCCCTTAAGGATCATTATATGCATATCCTTGTAAATAGGTGACATGGTCTTTGGAAGGATATCTAACTGATAGAAGTAACTGTTTCTGGGGCCAGCAGGTGGTGTGGTGGTTAAGACGCCAACTCCCATGTGGCTGACCATAGTTCTAGTCTCAGACCCAGTGGCTTGAGAATCCTGCTGGACATGTGTGCATGCATGCCCAAAAGCCCGAGGAGGATGGAGAATGGAGAAGGGATTGTGGTGTGGCCGTTCCTCTGGGGGGGGGGGGGGATTTCTCACTTTTCTACTCACTGTCTCTCTCTGGTGAGCACATGCACCCTAAGGCAAAACCCTAAAAAAACATTAAAAAGAAGTCGTTGTTTCTGGAGTGGGGCTGAAATGTTAGTGTTACTTTACGCGCTTTTGCACTTTTTGAGGTTTTAACTGTGTGTACATATTTCTCATTCAATGTGTAACTAAATAAATAAGATTACAAAACTGTATGATCTCATTTTTGTGAAGATAAAAGACTGGCACTGTCATATAAAAAGATAATTATACTCGGGACCAGCAGGGGTGTGGTGGTTAAGGCGCAGGACACTCTCACATGGCTGACCATGGTTCAACTCCCAGACCAGGTGGCTTGCTTTCTCACTTTCTCTCTCTCTCTGTGTGTCTCTCTCTGGTCAAATTAAAATAAATGAAAGAATAAATAAAATTAAATTTTAAAAAATTCTTCTTCTTCTTCAAAAAAAGATAACCATGCTCACCTCTGCATAATGCATTGTGGATGGTGTTTATCCTCTTCTAAAAAGAAATCTGGAGACCAGCAGTTGGCGTAATGGCTATGTCGCTGGACTCCCATGTAGTTGACTGAGGTCTGAGTCCCAGACCTGGTAGCTTAAACTTACGCAGGGCATGTGTGCGTGTGTGCCCAAGATCCTGAGAGGAGAATGGAGGAGAAGGGATTGCGGTGTGGCCATCCCCCCTGGGGGGTGATTTCTCACTTTCTGTCTCTCTGTCTCACTCTGTCTTTCTGGCAAGCGCACGTGCCCTATAGCAAAAACCTCTCAAAAAAAAAAAATCTGTATTTTTCTCAGTCTTGTATAATGAACATCTATTTCTTTAGAGAATGAAAAGTTACTCTAACTTTTTTTTTTCAACTCAGTTTTAAAATCAAGGTGATTGAGGTATGATTTGTATACAATAAAGCACTGATTTTAAGTGCACAGTTCAGTAAGTTTTACAAAGATATGTGTTCCCGTGTCACCACACAATTGAGACGTTAGAGTTTCTAGCCCCTAAACAATTTCTTTACATCATTTTATAGTTAACCTTCCCCTCGCCTAAGAAGGCAATCATTGACTTAACTTCTATCACCAAAGTGTACTTTTGCCTGCTCTAGAACTTCATAGAAATAAAAACTAGACACGCTGTACTCTCCTTGTCTGGGCTCTTTTGCTTGGCATAATGCCTTCAGATTTGTTTGGGTTTCAGTGTGTAGCAGTAGTATTTTAGTATTAATAATTATTTTTTGAATGAAGATGAACATCCTCAGTACTTTCTGCCTTCTGATCTGCAAAGTGAGACATCCTCCTCGTGAGAAACCATCCATAACCCCTCCAAGCTTGTCTGCTACAGGCCGGGCTCCTACAGTGTTCATATCCTGGGAGGAGAGACACCCCCACCCTGGTCTGCCCGCTCCCCTGGCGGCAGCGGTCTCAGGTGAGAGCCACCCTGCTGGTTGCCATTGTTCCGCGAGTGACAGCCTTGGGGGCAAATGGAAAGCGTCAACCTGAGGGCTGTCAACTGCAGACAAGAATTCCTTTCTTTGTCAGGCTGGGTGGTCTCCCTGGCTTCAGCACGGACCTGCACAAAGGATGATAAGCATCATGTGCACTTGCAGAAAAACATTGCCGCCCCCCCACAGGGCTAACCACACTCCTTTGTAAGGCCAGGATTAGGCTGTACGTGGCTTCCCTTGGACTGCATAAATCATGAAGTCCCGGCCCCAGCAAGGGCATCTGGAGGTCGTTTAGTCCATGCCTCCCGTTTTGAACCCTGCCATCAGGATGCTTCATGACATTTATTCGTCTCAAACCCTTAGTCATAGGCGCTGGAGGGCCCATTACAGATTTCTTGGTTCAACTCCCTCAGGACGAAAGAGAGGGTCCAGACACAGGTTGCAACTTGGCCAAAGTCACACAGCAGAAGGACTGGGGCAAAGATCAGAACCCCTGTCCTGGGCCAGCAGTGGCATGGAGGTTAAGGTGCTGCGTCCCACCTAACTGGCTGTGCGGATCAAGCGGCTTGAAAATCACGCTGGACAAGTGCGTGGGCATGCCCCAACTCTCGAGAGACTGAAGAAGGGATTGCAATGTGGCCATCCTGCTTGGGGAGGGCTTAATTTCTCTCCATCCCTCTCTGGCGAGCACACACACCCTACAGCAAAAAAGAAAAAACAAAACAAAGAACTTTGTTCTATGACCCTTTCTCTTTGGAGTAATTCTTCCGCTACTCCAAGGTGCTTTTGTTAGTGATACTCCCTTTCCCCAATAATACAATTTAAAGTGTTATTTCTAACGTTGTTATAGAAATTGTGTGTGTGTGTGTGTGTGTGTGTGTGTGTGTGTGTGTGTGTAAACCTACATATTTGGTGGGTCTCTTGCAACCTGTAAAAAGGCTTTCTGGTGTTTTGGGCCAGGACTTCTGAGGCAGGTTGCATTTATTGAGTGGTTTGGCGCCCTCTACTGGCCATCAGGAATAACAACAACGGCTGCCCTTCCAGGACACCTGCTGTGCCTAACAGTCACCTCACATCAATGTTTCTAATTTTAAGCCCCAAATCAGGCCTGTAAGTAGAGTATGCAGATTGATCCCCAGTTTATAGATAAGGAAATTGAGACTATAGCGATTGACTAATCCTGTCCAAATTGAGCCTCATGGGACTCCACGTCCTTTCCACTCCTCCATGTTACAGTCCTTCCCCTGTGTAGCTCTTCTCCTTACAAATGAGTTATAAATGCCTCACAGTATGCCTGTTTAACATGAGGAGAGGGCTAGGTTGGGACGTCTGTGACTCGCCCAAGGCCACAAGTCCAGTAAGGCCTGTGCTTAGCGGTCACAGTGCCAGGCTGCTGCCCAGTGGTGAGCGGTACACATTGTCACTGGGAACCTTTCCCCAGGGCAGCTTTCATCCAGAAGGGGAATTGGGAGGTGGGCTGTTCTCACCCAGGGGACTTAAGGTGCCTCTCTGTTCTGGGGCAGGTGGGAAGGAGGCTCCCCGGGACACAGAGATAAAGAAAACACGTTTTAGGGGAACAGCAGTTAGCGTAATGGCTATGTCACTGGACTCCCACGTAGTTGACGGCAGTTAGAGTCCCAGACCCAGTGGCTTAAAACTCACGCCGGGCGCGTGTGCATGTGTGCCCAAGATCCTGAGAGGAGAATGGAGGGGAAGGGATTGCGGCGTGACCATCCCCCCTGGGGGATGATTTCTCGCTTTCTGTCTCTATGTCTCTCTCTCTCTCTCTGTCTGGCGAGTGCACGTGCCCTATAGCAAAAAGCTCTCCAAAAAAAAAAAAAGAAAAGAAAATATGTTTTATACTCATGGGGAGCTCACGCTATGATCCACTGGAATCAGCAGATGCTGTTCAATCGAGCCTGGGAGTGAGTGAGTGAGTGAATAATGAATGAATGAGTAGCCTCTAGAGGAGGGTGCGGACTAATGGCCGAGGTTCTGTGGGATGGGAGTGGCTGGACAGGTACTATAAAGAGGCTGATTTCAACTTATTTGGAGGAATTGTTTCTATCAGTCAGAGGCGTCCACAGATAGAGAAGGCTGCTCCCGTAAGAGTGAGCTCTCCACCCTGAGCAGAGTTAAGACCACAGTACTGGGAAAAGATTTCCAAACTGCACATGTTTTCTAAACATTGATATCAACATTCAGAAATGGGAAGATTTCACAGGAAAAAACAGATTTTTATCAACTCTTTAATGAAGAAGTTGAAATGATAACATACACCCACAAAAACTTGCACATGGGCGCTCATAGCAGTGTTAGTCCTAATACCCAATACAGGAAAACATCTCAGGGCCCATCAATGGATAAATGGATAAGCAGAAAGTGGTGCTATATCTATAAAACAGGCTGCTGTTTATCAGCAACAAAAGAACATTGATGCATGCTGTAACGCGTAAACCTTGAAAATATTAGGCTAAATGAAAGAAGCCGGAAAAAAAAAAAAAAGCCACATACCGCCTGATCACATTTCTATGGAACGTCCAGAACAGTCAAAGCTGTACAGATGGAAAACAGATCAGGGTTTGCCCGCATGTAGTATACCACGTGTTTGCCATTATTGCTGTTATTATTATAATAAAAATG
>NW_006159568.1:1025872-1036384 GCF_000334495.1 Tupaia belangeri chinensis
GAATGTTGAAGTGGGGAGATTAATGTCTCTGTACTGACTGACGTGCATGGCATTCCCTTTTGAAGAAACAATGTAATACACTGTAAAGTTATATGTAATCCAATGTAATATGAAGAAGATATGATGATAAAAAATAAAATAAATAAATAAATAAATAAATGGCCAAAGCCACACTGCAATGGAAAGAGCTGTTCTAAAGCAGAGAGTTCCCTCTTAGCACAGGTGCATACACAGAGGCAAGATGGGGGGGGGGGGAAGAGTTCAGCCTTGGACCTTGGGTTTTCAGGGCTGAAGCTTGGGAGGATCTGTGGCTTGACTGTGTCCTCCCAAAAATGTATGTGTTGAAATTTGGTTGCGATGGGATGAAGGAGAAAACTGAATGATGCTAGGAGGCTGCTGCGTGGTGGGGCCTTTGGAGGGATTAGGATTAGATCGTGACAAGTGGTCATGGATGTGACCTTAAGGCATCCAGACTGGACTGTAAGCCCCTTTGGAGGAGTAAAGTTTGAAGGAATAGGCACACAAATGAAAGAACGAGTGAAGGCACGGACAAAGGAAGTGCAGGGAGAGAAAAGAGCGTGGGCAGGGCACAGATGCAGGGGGTGGCAGGGCAGTTCTGAAAGATGCGTACTTGCTGCGTTTGGCTACGGCACAAAATTCGTGATGAGCGTTATTTTAAAGGATTATTTATTTAATTTTATTTATTCATTCATTTATTTTAATTTGACCACACACACACACACACACACACACACACACAGAGAGAGAGAGAGAGAGAGAGAAAGCGAGAAAGCAAGTCACCAGGCTCAGGACTCAAACTATGGTCTGCCATGTGGGAATGTCCAGCACCTCAACCACCATGCCACCTGCTGGTCCCTGTGATGAGTATTTATGGCAGGTAAGTTCCCCATAGGGCTACGGGACACAAGTGCTTGGAATTTAGAATTATTTGCAACTGGGAGCCCATAAATGGTTTTTTAAAAAAGCGGTTTTTGCCTTAGGGCATATGTACTCACTAGGGAGAGAAAGACAGAGACAGAGACATAGACAGAGACAGTGAGAGGGAAAGTAAGAAATCACCTTCCAGGGAAATGGCCATGCCACAATCTCTTCTCCTCCATTCTCCTCTTGGGATCTTGGGTATGCATGCATAGGTGCCCAGTGTGAGTTTCAAGCCTCTGGATCCAGGACTTGAACTATGGTTGACCATGTAGGAGTCCAGTGACATAACCGCTATGCCATCTGTTGGCCCCCCGTAAATGATTTTTGAGCAGAGGAATGACATGGTCAAAGTTGTACTTTAGGGAGATGAGGCTGTAAACCTATAAACCTATTTGGAAGATAGATTAGAGGAAATTAGCCTGCAGACTGGGAGACCAATTTTGAAATTGTTCAGGTAGAGGGACCAGCAGATGGAGTAGTGGTTACATCACTACACCCACGTAGTTGCCCGTGGTTCAAGTTCCAGACCCGGCAGCTTGAAACTCATGCTAGGCATGTATGCATATGTGCCCAAAATTCTGAAAGGAAAAAGGATTGCAGCGTGGCCATCTGCTCTGAGGGGTGTTTTCTCGCTTTCTGTCTCTGTCTCTCTGTCTCTCTGGCAAGCACACATACTGATAGCAAAAATCTCTAAAAAGAAGAAGAAGAGGAAGAAGAAGGAGAAGGAGAAGAAGAAGAAGAAAAGAAGAAGAAGGAGGAGGAGGAGAAAGAGGAAGAGGAGAAAAGAAGAAATTGTTCAGGTAGGAGTGAGTGGGGGACAAACTAGTCTAGTAGCAGTGGGTACACAGAAGGGTTTGAAACCAGAGATTATCATTTTTTAAGCATCATAAAAGTGCAGAAATAGCTTAGCCTGTGGCGTGATGCTTAAGGTGGCTGGATCCCACATGTCCGACCACATGGTTCAAGTCCTGGACCTGGTGGCTTGAAAAACATACTGAGTGTGTGTGTGTGTGTGTGTGTGTGTGTGCGTACATGCGTGTGCTTCCAAAATCCTGAGAGGAGAATGAAGGCGAAGGGATTGAGTTGTGGCCATCACCCTTGGGGGTGCTTTCTCACTTCTCTCTTTCTCTCTCAATCTGTCTGGTGAGCACATGTCCTACAGAAAAAAATGTTTAAAGTGCAGAAACAAGCGCATCTGGAGATAAATATTAATATTTTACCCATCCAACAGAACTCTATTAGAGGAAGCACTTGCCAATAAAATATAAGTGGTTTGTGGTTTGAAGCTGCAACCACATGTGTTAAAAAGGTCATTGAAAGGAAAACTCCAATTGGAGTATTATGAGAACAGGAAGGAAGCTACAGGCCAGAACTCCACTTGGTAGATTGGAGTTCACTCCCGTGCCAGGGGGACCCAGGGTCAAGCTCATCGTCACTTGTCCCTAGCCAGGATGGGCAAAGAGAATCCCAGGACTAGGCTTCAGACAGACAGCCCTCTCTGCTTCAAGTCACTTGGTTAGGCACGTGGACATTGGCAAGGACGTGCGCTGTGACCCAGCTCTGCACTAACCCGGCAGGACAAGCACTAGTAGAGGTAAAGGACGAGGAGGGCGAGTTCTGATTTAGAGACTGACAACTGAGTCGCCGAGGATATCGACAAGGGGGCTGAGTGGTGCCTGCGTATCTAGCTGTCACCGGTGAGCGGTATGTCCTTGAATAAGTTCCAGAATGGCTCTGGGCCTTAGTTGTCTCATCTATCAGGACTACACTCAGTGAGTAGTCAGGAGGCTTAGATTAATTAACACATTCTAAATGTGTAAGAGTTGGCTGGTGTACAGTACGCCATGTAAATGTTTGCTGTGATTACTATCATTATTACAATACGAAATGGCCAAAGCCAGACAGTAATGCAACAAGTTGTTCTTAAGTAGCAAGTTCTCTCTTAAAAAAAAATGATTGGGACCAGCAGTTGGCGTAATGGCTATGTTGCTGGACTCCCATGTAGTTGACTGCGGTTTGAGTCCTGGACCCGGAGGCTTATACTCACTCTGGGCGCATGTGCGTGCATGCCTAAGATCCCAAGAGGAGAATGGAGGAGAAGGGATTGCAGTGTGGCCATCCCCCCTGGGAGGTGATTTCTCGCTTTCTGTCTCTCTGTCTCTCTGCCTTTCTGGAGAGCACATGCGCCCTGTAGCAAAAACCTCTTCAAAAAATTTTTATTTAATTTTGTTTGTCATTATTATTATTCTATTTGGCCAGAGAGAGACAGAAAGAAAGGGAAAGTGAGAAAGTTAGCCTCCAGGTCCAGGATTCGAGCTGCAGTCGGCCATGTAGGAGTCCAGCATCCTAACCACCACGCCATCTGCCAACCCTGTGAGCTCTCTCTCAGCATAGCCATAGAAGCAGAAGGAAGACAAGGTTGTACAGAATTCAGCTTCCAACTCTGGGTTATCAATGCTGGAGAGACATGCAGTTAGGTTTATTCAGTATTATTCGCTCAACTTGTTTAATTCCACGAACACTTACTGAGCAGTTCTTTTGTGCTAGACCCTATGGTAGGTCCTAATCAGAAAGCCCTAGCTCCCAGAGATGTGATAACCTGGTAAGGATGGCAGCTAGCTACCACCTCCGGGGCTCAGTGCCAGCATCGCAGTACCAGCACACAGGTTCAGAGGCAGCCATAGGAGGAAGTCAGGACAGGCCCTCTGGAAGAGGAAGTGAGAAGCAAGTTCCTCCAGGCCATATTCAGGATCTGGGGGACGTAGCTCTGGGGAGACCTGCCTTTGAGGCTTTCAGAACTGACAGTCGTTTTTCCCGAATCCTGTGCTTAGTTAATACATTTGGACTTCTCACTCCACACGGCTTTTAGAAAGAATATTCTTGTGAGTCTCCACAGTGCTTTCCAAATCTCTCTGCACACACCTTTTGCTAACCAAAGCCTCGTGATGATGTGTTTTTCTCAGTCCCTTTAATATTCTGGTCCAAGGAGGTTGAAATCTAGGTTTCTCCAGAAGAGGGGTGGCCTGGTCCACCACAGCAACAATAGATTGCAATTCCTGGATTGCTAAATCAAGAGGAGGGGTCTTCGAAGAGTTCATGGCGATGTGTATTACAAAAAAGCCATGGATGGATTTCAAACGTGCACTGCTCCAAAATAAACTCATACTTTAATTCCACTTTGGGGCTGGACAGTAATGCACATGCGTCCAGTGGGAAGGTCCCGGGCTTTTGTCCCAGGACCTATCTTTTCATGCCAGGAGCAACATATGTGCCTATGAGTTGGGCAGACTGAGCCTGGGGGTGAGTCATGGTGCAAAGGCCCTTCTAGGGGTGCCCCTTTCTCTGGCTCTCATGGAAGAAATAAATAAGCTTTTAAAAATTTCATTTCTCAGGACAGCCTGTGGCATGATGGTTAAGGCAGCTGGATCCCCCATGGCCAACTCTGTGGTTCAAGTCCGGGACCAGGTGTATGTGTGTGCACGTACTTATGTGCCCACAATTCTGAGAGGAGAATGGAGAAGGGACTGCGGTGTGGTCATCCCCCTTGGTCAAAAAAACCCCCCCCCCCTAATCCCCCCCCCCCAAAAAAAAATCCATCTCTCCAAGAACTTTTTAAAATATTTATTATTTATTTATTATTTTTAAAGTTATCTATAGGACATGTGTGCTCACCAGAGAAAGGGTTAGAGGGGAAGGGAAAGTGAAAAATCAAGCCACTGGGTCTGGGACTCAAACCATGGTCAGTCAGTCATTTGGGAGTCCAGCACCCAGCACCTTAACCACCATGCCACGTGCTAGCTCTTCTCCATTAACTTTCTGAAGTCCTCGTGTATGGCCTTAGTGGAAAGGCTATTCCTGTATTGCTGCATCCTTGTCCCAGGAGGATTCCTCTCTCGGTGTGTTCCTTCCCCCCCTCTGTGAACGTCAATGATGTTCAAAGTTATCACATTAAGGGCTAAAGCCCCAGGGAATGGGGATGGGGAGACAAAAGTGAAAAAGAAAGCCACACACATGTGCAGTTTTACTAGACAACAAAGACCAGCGTGCTCACGACCTGTCACCCAGGCATGAATTAGCTCAGCCATGCACCTAGCGAGGGGGCCGCCAGGAAACCCGCCAAGTTTCTCACTCGGCATCCGGCTTCCATACCTACCTGCCTGCTCTTTTATCCGGCTTCACTGAGGCCTTTCCCTGTGTTCTGCACTTTGTTCAGAAACCCTCATTTAGCCAGTCACAGTTGGCTGGGGAGATGAGAGAGGGACAAAGCAGGAAGGGAGATGTAGGCACAGGCTGTCCCCGGTGTGACTGCGAGGAGGCAGGGACGCAGCCACCAGTCTGTATTTCCCGCCTGCTTTTCTTCTGAGCTGCCACCATAATGACTCACAATGCTTTGCTCTGGGCAGCTCCCAGCCTTTGTCACCCTGTGGGATGGACAGACTGGGGCACTCGCTCTTCTTTTCTCCAAGGAAAGGGTCACATTTCAGTGTGGAAGAGGCGGCAGCCAACAGTTCAGTCCCAATGATCTGAAACAGTTTAGATTCAATGATATGAAACAAAGCCCAGTCTATCAGAAGAGAGGGAGTTCCCTCTGATCTGGGGTCAACGTCCAGAATTCAGGCTGGGAGTGCGTTGTTGGGGAGGAGCGTGGGTCTGGGGACTAATCATTCTTCAAAGGTCACCTTGGGGGAAAACTGTTACCTTGTCTTCCAGAATATTTGACAGCCCTGCGACTCTGAGAGCTGTGTGTGTAGAGTCTGTAGAAGTCGTCTAGGTCCTCTTGGCTCTCCAGGTCTGCTGCCCATTAGTTACCTGGGGTGGGAAGGGAGCTTTACAAAGTCCTGGCACTCAGGTCTCACCTCTGAGCTATGCCATCAGAATTGCTAGGGGTGGGTTGTCTAAGTGTTGGTGTTTCTTTTTTCTTTTTTAAAATTATTTAACTTTCTTTCTTTATTTTTAATTTGACGGGAGAGAGAGAGAAAGTGAGAACACAAGTCACCAGTTCCAGGGCTCAAACCGTGGTCGACCACGTGAGTGTCCAGTGCCTTAACCACCATGCCACCTGTTGGTCCAGCATTGGTATTTCTTAAATTACTCAGGTGCTTCCACTGTTCAGTCAAATTTGAGAATCTGGGGACCAGCAGTTGGCATAATGACTATGTCGCTGGACTCCCATGTAGTCAACCGTGGTTTGTGTCCTGGACCCGGTGGCTTAAAACTCACGCTGGGTGTGTGTGTGTGCATGCCCAAGATCCCAAGATCCCGAGAGGAGAACAGAGGAGAAGGGATTGCTGTGTGGCCATCCCCCCTGGGGGGTGATTTCTTGCTTTCTCTCTGTCTCTCTGTCTCTCTTTGTCTTTCTGGCGAGCGCACACACCCTATAGCAAAAAACTCTCAAAAAAAAATTGAGAATCTGTGATCTGGATGCTCACTATTATTCAAAGTGTGGTCTTGGAGCTGCAGCACCACCAGGGAACCTGTCAGAAATGCACATTCTCAGGGCTGGCAGGTGGCGTGGTAGTTAAAAGTGCTGGACTCCCACATGGTTGACTGCGGTTCGACTTCCAGACCTGGTGACTTGCTTTCTCACTTTCCCTCTTTTTTTTTTTTTAAATAGAGGTTTTTGCTATAGGGTGCATGTGCTCACCAGAGAGACAGAGAGAGACAAAGAGATAGAAATCACCCCCCCAGAGGGGATGGCCACACCACAATCCCTTCTCCTCCATTCTCCTCTCGGGATCTTGGGCATGCACGCACACACGCCCGGCGTGAGTTTAAGCCGCCGGGTCCAGGACTCAAACCGTGGTCGACTACATGGGAGTTCAGCAACATAGCCATTACGCTAACTGCTGGTCCCTCACTTTCCCTCTTTCTTTCTCTGTCTCTCTCTGATCAAGCTGGAAAAGAATAATAAAGTTAAATAAAATAATTATTTTTAAAAAGAAAGAAATGCACATTCTCAGGCCCCACTCTGGGCTTACCAAATCAAAATCTGCCTGTTCACAAGACCACCGGGTAACTTGCATGTGCACTGAAATTGGAGAAGCAGTTACTTTTCTTAAAGAGTGCACAATGATGGGCCTTTGCAGCTCCCCCTCCCTTTGAAAGAGACTGTTATACTCTAGTTGGTTGCAGGTACATATCCAGCCAGGTTCATTCACTTCCGTTACCGACCTGGGCCAGAATTGGAGGATTTTTTTCTATAAGGCAAAAATTTATCATTAGCAACATGTAATACATCCACAAGGCTGTGCAACCATTGCCACTATCTAGTATCAGATCAATTTCATCACCTCAAAAAGAAACCCTCAGGGGCCAGCAGGTGGCATGGTGGTTAAGGTGTTGGACTCCAGCATGGCCAACCGCAGTTCAACTCCCAGAGCTGGTGGCTTGCTTTCTCATTCTCTCTCTCTCTGGTCAAATTTTAAAAAATGATACTAAATAAAATTAAATAAAATAATCCTTTTTTTAAAAAAAGGAATCCCATACTTATTACGCAGTCACTTTCTATTTATCTCTCCCTTCTATTTCTGGCACCCACTAATCTGCTTTCTGTCAGTATGGGTTTATTATTCTGTGTGTTTCATATAAATGGACCCATACAGTACATGGCTTTTTGTGCTTGGCTTCTTTCACTTAGGATAATGTTTTCAATGTTCATCCATGTTGTAGCATGTATCAGGGCTTCATTTTTCTATGGCTGAATAATATCCCTCTGTATGGATATACTGTATCTTGTTCATTCATTCATCAGTTGATGGGCATTTGTGTAGTGTCTAACTTCTTGTTACTGTGAAGAGTGCTGCTGCCTAGAGGGTTCTGTGTGAACACCTGTTTTATTTTTGGAGAGGTTTTTTGCTATAGGTTACATGCACTCACCAGAAAGACAGAGACAGAGAGACAGAAAGCAAGAAATCATTCCCCCCCAAGGGAATGGCCACGCTGCAATCCCTTCTCCTCCATTCTCCTCTCGGCATCTTGGGCACGCACACACACCCCTAGCGTGAGTTTAAGCCACCGGGTCTGGGACTCAAACCACGGTTGGCTAGGTGGGAGACCAGTGACATAGTCATTATGCCAGTTGCTGGTCCCATGAACACTTGTTTTTAATTCTTTGGGTGTATAACCAGGAGTGGAACTGCTGACTCCTTTGGTAATCCATGTTTGACTTTCTGCGAAATAGTCAAACTATTTTTCAACAGTAGCTGAACCATTTTCATGCCTACTAACAATATCCCTATTTCTCCACATCTTCACCAGCACTTTATTATTATTGTTTTTAATGAGAACGTGTCATCATCTTATTTTATTATTTATTTGATGCCAAAAAAGTGAAGCGGTTTAACAAACTTAGAATTGTAAGTATGTGGAATCTCCATTTTATTGAATGACTTTCTATCAAGCTAGTTAAGAGGCATTTCTCTAGTTACTCCGACTTTGGAATTACTTCAGTTATTCCTAACATGGGACTTTACCAAAGACTTTTGAGGCTAACCAAATAAAATTTCTAATGACTACCTTTAGATGAACAAGAAATAGTCTTCATGTAACAGGGATATCAATCTCCAACAAGACATTTTGTTGAAATGTTTCTTCTGATAGAGCAGTTAAAAATAAGAACCTTCAAAAACAAGGGCAGAGTGGGGCTGGCAGGTGGCGTGGTGGTTGAGGGCACTGGACTCCCATGTGGCTGACCACGGTTCAAGTCCTGGACCTGGAGGCTTGCTTTCTCACTTTCCCCCTCTCTCTTTCTCGTCAAATTAAAATAAATAAATAAAGTTAAAATAAAATTATTATTAAAAAAAAAAAAAAAGGGCAGGGGGAGACCAGCAGATGGCATAATGGTTATGTTGCTGGACTCTCACATGACAGACCACAGTTCAAGTCCTGGACCTGGAGGTTAGAAACTCATGTGTGCCCATTCCTAAAATCCTGAGAGGAGAAGGGATTGTGGCATAGCTCTCCTCAAGGAGGTGATATCTCGCTTTCTGTCTCTGTCTCTCCAGTGACCACACATGCTCTAATAGCAAAAATTCCTCCCCCCCCAAAAAAGGCAGGGGTGGGGGGAAGCAAAGCAAGATTACAATAAAAGAAGCCTCAGCAGCTTAAGCCTTCCACTTTCCTAAAGTGGACAGAAGCATGGCATGGCAAAATGTCTTTCCTGCAAACTAAATCGATCTCTGGGGGCATTGTGCTGGGAGAACTTCATAGCTCTCCACATCCTAAGGTTGATATTTCTGAAAACTAGTCCTCAATGTAGTAAATAGAATTTAATGTTTTCTGGTTTCAATAACACTTTATTTGTAATTGAGAAAAAGCATACTTTTTGGAAAAGAAAGAAATATTTCTTTTGTTCCCCTTGCCATACTTTTTAGGAGGTTTGGCCCAAATTCAAACCCACTGACTATGTGGCAGCAACTTATCCACAACAAGGGGATATTCCATAGAAAAGATAGTCAAGTTCAAGCCATCAACCTTGGTAACCAGGTGAAATTTGCCTAAGGTCATGCAGCCAGCAAGCGAAATTTTGAACCCAGGTTTTATCATTTCAAATTCAAATCTCTAGCTCCTAGGCCATGCAACCAAAATCGGTAACCTATTGGTCTCTGTGATTGGCACTCCCATAGCAAGTCAGTTTAAGGTTTAGCAGGGCTGCAGCCATTTTGAAATTAAGAAAGGATTCTAAGAACAATCTGACCAAATGCTGAGTCATAGGGAGATCCATTTGAGGAATGGTCAGATGAGAAACCGGGAAAGATTATTTGAAGGAATCAAGATAACTACTCAGGGGAAAATGATTGACTCTGTAGAGATGATTTGCATGTGCTTGTACCCTGTACCTATAAATATCATCAACGTGTTGAGGTTTTCAAGATAGTTTGATGGTACTTGCTGACTGTCTCCCTGTAACTGGTTACAGAATAAACTCCCTCCTCAACCTCTGCCTCATTTCCCTTTTCTGTGAGAAAAAACAGCCAGACTTAGTTCCTCCTGTAACACAACTAATAAGTGCTATCATTTTTGGAAGCTTTATATGTGCCAGGCTGTGTTGGCACATCAAAGCTTCCCAATAATCCGGTAAGTAACTGTGTCCTCATTTCACTACTGAAGAAACGGAACTCAGGCTAGATAATGTCCTAAAATCACACAGATTGTGTCAGGGTTAGGACTTAACCCGAGTCTGACTCCAAAGCCCATATTCTGAACCTCCACGCCAAACCCCAAAATGACCAGGTCCTAAAGAAAATCGACCCCAACACAGAGCCTTCGCCCAGATGACAGAAGAACAGGTAAGCCAACTTCGGCTTCAGCGCATCTTAGACCCCGCCCACCACCGCTTGCGTCAGCCCCGCCTCCCTCACACTGCGCAGGCGCTCTCACTTCCTAAGGCTACGGGTGGAGGGGACGCGGAGGCGGTGTAGGTGACGCGCAGGGCCGTGGGCAGGCTCCGGCGCGCAATGCGCGTGCGCGGGGCAGGAGCCACGGTCCTCTTCGTGGGTTGGAGATGGCGGCGTCCGAGGGACCGTCGGCTGAGCCCGCGGCGTCCGACCAACCCCCGGGACTGTCTCCCCT
>NW_006159568.1:1036521-1046434 GCF_000334495.1 Tupaia belangeri chinensis
TTCTCCCCGACGCGGGCTCAGGCGGGCGGGTTCCCAGGTCCTGGTGTGGCGTGGACTCCGCTGACGTCCGCGCGCAGAGCCTCCTGCAGTCCCGGGAGGGGGTCCGCCCAGCAGACCCTCTCCAAGCGTTCTTCCACGACCACGGGGCGATTCCACGGTAGAACCCAGGCCTCCTGACCCCCAGCCCCCGGCGTTCCTCTTTGCGCCTCGCTTGGGGCATGCAGCCGCCCCGCTGGGAGGCGCCGACAGGTGTCTGGCAGCACCTCCGCTCTCCCAGACCTTTCTTTTCTTTCCCCCCGCGCTCCCACCAGTGCGTAGATGATCCTCGTGTAAAGCTTTTAGACCCCTAACTCGTTCAAATGTCACCCCTGCATTTGCTCCCTCGCTCATCCATTCAACCAAAAGCGACTTCCCACCGGTGCAAGGCTAGCAATGGACTTTAGTCTTTGCCTTCATTGGGTAACAGCAGCACCTCAAGTTGACCCCATAGCGTACCCTGCTTGCTTGCTGTTCTGGTTAAAATAGTTCTCTTAAAGTGGTTTTAACGTGCCTGATATAAAGTTAACATTTAGTAAACATTAGGGTTTTTTTTTTTCTTATTTTTTTTGAGAGATTTTTGCTATAGGGCTCATCCGCTGGGGGAGAGAGGGAGAGACAGAGACGGAGACAGAAGGTATCACCCTCCATGGGGGATGGCCACACCACAATCCCTTCTCCAGTCTCCTCTCAGGATTTTGGACATTCATGCACACGAACCAGGCATCCACTACGCCACCTGCTGGGCGTTAGTTGTTATTGCTATGGGTTGTCAAAGATACTGCTCTTCATGTTTTCCTAAATCCCGAGCAGAAACAAACACAGCAGGTCTGAGACGGCTATCCTTGAAAGGCTTACTTGAAGGTTCGCCTTTGCCCAGTACCTGGGAACTTGGATTTTGGGAGTGTTTCCACTATTCCTGATTGGTAGTTTGCTCTGCCCAAATTGTTTGAACCTAATATTAATGGAGTCACAGTGTGTCTGGCTTCTCTTGCTCACTATGTCTGAGGGATTTATCCATTTTTCGCACACTTTGGTAGTTTGTTTGTTGTATATTATTATTTTGTATCACAGTTTCTCCATTTTCCTTTTTATGAATATTTGGGTTGATTCCACTTTGGGGCTATTATGAAACCTCTCTGAGCATTCAGGTCCATATCTTTTGGTGGACGTATACACTCATTTCTACTGTGTGTAATGCATGGAGATAGGATGCATGGGGGTGTATGTTAACCTTTAATAGATATTGCCAAATAATGATTGCATCAGTTTTTATAATCTCACCAACAATGGATGACAGTTCCGGTTGCTCCATGTTCTCACCATTTGGTAGTTAGTCTTTTTCATCTTAGACATTCTGACGGGAGCATAGTGGTATTTCATTATGGTTAAATTTGTATTTTCCTCGGCCACCAGGAGGTGTGGTGGCTAAGGTGCTTCCACACGGTCTACCATGGATTGAGTCCTGGACTTGGGGGTGGGGGGGGGTGGTTGAAAATCAAGCTGGGCACATGCCCCAAAATCCTGAGAGAAGAATGGAGAAGGGATTACAGTGTGGCTATCCCACTGGAGGGTGATTTCTCATTTTCCCTTTCTCTGTCTCTCTCTGGTGAGCACATGTGCCTTATGACAAAAACCTAAAAAAAAAAAAAAAAAATGTATTTTCCCAGTGATTGAAGAACATTTTCATATGTTTATTGGCTATTGAGTATCTTCATTTGTCAAGTACCCACTTGGGTCTTTTTCCTATTTTTTTTTTTTTTAAGTTGGATTATCTTACTGATTAATTGAATGTCATTATATATTCTGGATATGAATCCTTTGTCAGTTATACATATTGCAAATTTCTTCAAGTTTGCATCCTGTTTTTTACCTTCACAATGGTGTTTTGATGAATAAAGTAGTTAACTTTAATCAAGTCTAGTTTAGCAATTTTTTCTCTTGTGGCTAGTACTTTTTGTGTTCTGATTTTTGTTTGTTTGTTTGTTTTCTTGTAGTTTTTGCTATATGGTATGTGTGCTCACTGGAGTGGGGGGGAGAAATCACTCCCCAGGGAGATGACCACAATGCAATCTCTTCTCCAGTCTCCCCTCAGGGTTTTGGGCATGTACATACATGCGCCCAGTGTGTTTTTCAAACCACTGTTTCTGGGACCCAATTTACATAGTGGGCCACATGGAATCTAACTACCTTAATCACCACCCTGCTTGGCTGTCCCTATTTAAGAAACTTTTGGCTACCCTAAGTTCATGAAATTATTGTCCTATGTTTTATCCTAGAAGCTTTATTTTACATGTCATACTCAAGACTATGAGCCATTTTTTCTTTTTTTGAGAGGTTTTTTTTTTTTTTTTGGCTATAAGGTGCATGTACTCCCCAGAAAGACAGAGAGATAGAAAGCGAGAAATCATCCCCCAGGGGGAATGGCCATGCTGCAATCCCCTCTCCCTTCTCCTCTCAGTATCTTGGGCATGCACGCACATGTGCTCGGTGTGAGTTTAAGCCACTGGATCTGGGACTGGAACGGCAGTCGGCTACATGGGAGTTCAGTGACATAGCCACTACGTTAAATGCTGATCTCCAAGACTATGATCCATTTTAAATGATTTTTGTTTGTGGGTTATATGAAGTAAGGTCAAAGTTTATTTATTGAAATAATTATCATATTTTCCTCACTGCATTAGAGTGGCACCCTTGTCATAAATCCTAGTACCATTTGTTGAAAAGATTATCCTTTGTCATAAATTAAATGAAAAATACAGTACGCATAGTTCTAGTTCAGGTCTATGTTGCTTATGTTCTGTTCCATTAGTCTCTCTGCTTTTGTTCAACACTTGTGCGTCTTAATTAATGAATTATTATAGTAATTCTTTAAATCTGGTAGTGTAAGTCCTCCAACTTCATTTTGAAGGATTTTCTTGCCCAGTTCTTTTTTATTTATTTACAGATGCATGTTAGAATCAGATGATCAGAACTGTGCCTCCTTCCTTTGCAAGTTTGTACACTCCCTCCCATCCCACTGCTGTGGTTTTGACTGGAATTACCTTAGATCCTTAGATAAATTTGGGGATGGTTGACAGTTTTACAATATTGAGGCTTAAAATTCATAATGGTATAGTTCTCCACTTACTTATTGTTTCAGATTTCTCTTAGTGTTTCATGGTTTTTAATATGGGGGTTTTATGTATCTTTTGCTATTAGGTAGTCGGAAAAGTCATGACATATTTTTGCATATAAAAATATGTCATGACTTTCCCGATGACCCGGTAGATTGTTGTGATTTCTTCATTCTAATTGTAGATTTTTTTTTTTTTTTGAGAGGTTTTTGCTGTAGGGCACGTGTGCTCGCCAGAAAGACAGAGAGACAGAAAGCAAGAAATCTCCCCCCAAGGGGGATGGCCATGCCGCAATCTCTTCTCCTCCATTCCCCTCTCGGGATCTTGGGCACACATGCACACACATGTTTAAGCCACCAGGTTTGGGACTCGAACCACAGCCAACTACATGGGAGTCCAGTGACAGCCATTACACCAACTGCTGGTCCCCTAATTGTAGATTCTTAAAGCTGACTTACATGCATAAATGCATCATCTCTTTTTACTTCTTTTCTACCTTTGTGCCTTTTTCATTTTCTTGCTGTATTACATTAGCTAGGACCATCAGCATAATAGTGTTGAATAGAATTGGTGATTGTGGATATCCTGGTTTTGTTTGATATATATTAAATTTAAAGAAAGTTCCTATTTAAGTACAGGGAACACATGAGCTTACCTGGTTCAATTACTGACCACTTTACTTACTTCTTATAGGCATGGCTAGTGTGAAAGCAGCCCCAAAGATCATTGACACAGGAGGAGGCTTCATTTTGGAAGAGGAAGAAGAAGAAGAACGTAAAATCGGGAAAGTTGTTCATCAACCAGGTAAACTGTGACTTTTTCAGAAAATAAGTATCTAGATTGTTTATTTTGAGTCACATGCACAAATTTTGCAAGCTGATGTTACATAATACCACTATTTTTTTATTTCATGAGAGAGAAAAAAAGATAAGCACCCTCAGCTAGGTCTCTTGCTGTGATTCTCTCCCCAACTTTTTTTGACCAGCCAGGCTCACTAGGTTCAGTGTAAATAGGTTGACCTGGATACCAAACTCTGATCTTCCTTATGGCTTCCAGCACTGCAGAACTTTGTGTTCCAGCTGCACTGTTGTGGCTAGGCCAGTACGACACTTAATTCAGTCAGTAAGCAGATTAATTTCATAATAATAATAATAAACATTTGGCAGTTTTGCTAATATATTAAAAATATCAAAGGGGACCAGCAGATAGCATAATAGTTACGTCGCTGGACTTCCATGTAGTCGACCACGGTTTGAGTCTTGAACCCAGTGACTTAAAACTCACTCCAGGCACATGTATGTGCATGCCCAAGATCCCAAGAAGAAATTGGAGGAGAGGGGATTATGGCATGGCCATTCCCCTGGAAGGTGATTTCTCACTTTCTATCTCTCTGTGTCTCTTCAATGAGTACATGAACCCTATAGCAAAAACCTCTCTCTCAAAGAAAAGAAAAATCAAAGAAACAGCCATACGTATGGAACTAATTATATAACTCATGGTTGCATATTTTGGTTGATGCTCTGTTTAATTGTAATAATCAGGCACAGTCAGTATCTTAACTGATAGAATAGATACTCAGACTTATGTTGATAGGCTGAAATGAGAGGGCCGAACCCAAGAGATTAAAGTTTGGACAATCTTTTATTTATGTTTGGAGAAAAAAGGCAGTTTGCAAGGTATAAGCTAGGGACACCTGACATTAAAAATAATTACCTAAAGTTAATGCTTTGGTAATCACTTACACATATCTTCAGGGTGAGGATGCTCTCACACTCTTTGAAAAGATTATGTTTTATTTGATCATAAGTTTGACAACTTAGAAAACCTATTTTAGTCTTTAGATGCAGTGACAGAAAGAAGAGTTGTGTGTTAATCAAGTAGGTAATAGCCTTGTTCTGTTCTATGTAGTCTGAGGTATTTTCAGAAGCTGAGACCTGAAGGATTAAGATACTTGTCTTTATTTTGGATATCTTATATATATATATACACACACACACACATATCACATATATATATATATATTTGGATATCATATATATATATATCATATATATATTTGGATATCATATATATATCATATATATATTTGGATATCATATATATATATCATATATATATATACACACACACACATATATATACTTTTTTTTTTTTTTTTTTGGAGAGGTTTTTGCTATAGGGCATGTGCAGTCACCAGAAAGACAGATAAAAAGTGAGAAATCACCCCTCACTGAGGATGGCCACACTGCAATCCCTTCTCCATTCTCCTATCAGGATCTTGGGCATGTACGCATACACGCCTGGAATGAGTTTAAGCCACCAGGTCCGGGACTGGAACCGCGGTTGACTACATGGGAGTTTAGCACCATAGCCATTACTCCAACTGCTGATCCCTGGATATCATATTTTAAGAGGGATATAAGCAAGTGTATAGTTTGCAAAAGAGGGTGGCCAAACAAATGGAAGTCTTGAAATTGGCATGAGAGAAATGGTTGGAGCCCAGCCTTGGTGGTGCAAGCATGAGGGTACCTTTGGACCGAAGCTGAGGCTGCGTGGGAGGCCAAGGTTTGCCTACTGGCCTGAGCTAAAGAGGCTGGGCATGGTGTGTTCACTTGTGATCCTAACGAACGGGAGACTGGGGCAGGAGGATTGTGGCATAGTGAGGCCCTGTCAAAAATACCCATCTCTCTGTCATTCCCACCTCTTCCTTTTCTCTTCTTCCCTTCCCTCTATTCATTCTGTCTCTCTCTCATAAAAGCAAAAATAAAAACTGGTTAGATTTAATCTGGAAAATACATTTAACTACCTGCAAATGGAAGAGGGCTTCTCTTCGGTAGAAAAATTAAACTTACTATGATTTGCTTTGGGAGGCAGAAGTGGGACAGTGGGTGATGATTATGGTGAGGGAGATTTCAGCCCAGTGTAATAAAGGTATACTTTAAGTAGATTTAACACCTGGCATTTACAGAGTGTTGGTCCATACATTATGTGAGCTTCACCATGACTCTGGTTTGCTGCCTCTAAGTAGCAAAGCATGGAGGCTTTCCGAGATTGAAAGACGCCCCCCTCCCGACCATGCTATTGTACAGGAGAAGCTCTGCATTAGGAGGGAAGGTCTCGAACTCAGTGACCTTTAAAGCCTTATGATTTTATGTATCCAAAGACTCACTGTGACTATTTTTGTAGATTCCTGAGTCTACCATAGGCTATAAAGCCTAGGCTTGCATTTAATAGGACATTCAGCAAACATGTCTTGAGAACCCCGTGTAGTCTTTGCTGCCTGACTAAGGTGCGCATGTGGCGGGTGCCATTACTGTTTTCATGTGTTGATACTATGCTGCTCTTTGCAGCGGGAACTCTGGTAATAAATTCATGTAAATCCAAAAAGATGTTCTCTTTGACAAATCAGAAAAAGGCCCCCTTTCTCTGGGCTAGCATAGCCTGGCCTGAATTCATGGCTTAGTAAGTCATCATGGCCTGCATTGTGACCTGTCTGCCCCCTTGGTCAGACGCTTTCACACAGGGCCCTATTTGTACTGCTTATGTGGCTGACCTGTGTTAGTGGAGAAGTCAGGAGAGTGGTTAATATGTGTATATATACATATACATAAATAAAAATAAATGCGTATTTGTTTGCGATAGGGCACATGTGCTCGCTGGAGACAGAGAAGGAGAAATCTAGAATCTCTCAAGATCTTGGGTGTGCATGCACAGTTCCATCAGATCTGGGACTTCAATCACACAGTCAGCCATGTGGGATCCAGCCACCTTAACCTCCATGCCACCTGCTGACCTAACAGCAGTTTTTAAATCATTTTTTCCTTGTTAATTTTAAAAGTCTGTTTCTTCAGCCTTGCTGAGAAAAATTAAGATGCTTTATTTAGGTCATTAAGCCTTGCTGTCTGTAAAGCAAAGCCTGTCAGATACTTTCAGGGTCTTGAACAGTGATTCATAAGTCACTAGGAAAGTTGTGTTAAAACAGAGATCGCTGGGCCCCAACCCCAGAATGTCTTTCGACTTAGTAGTCTGAGGTGGGGCTGAAAATTTGTTTCTAATCAGTTCCTAGGGGATGCTGCTGCTGCTGACCCCAGAACCACATTTTGAGAGCCTTTGATCTAGAAGATTAAATCCATTGTGTACTTGAGGACTGTAGGCAAATGTAGTTATACCTAGATTTTTTTTTTTTTTTAATTACTAGAAGGTATGTATGTTTGACAGAGAGAGACAGAGACAAACATGGAGAGGGGGAGAAAGTACCCCTCAACAGGGTGTGGTTATGCCACAGTCCCTTCTCCATTTCTCTATCCTGTTGGAAAAAGAAAAAAAATAAATAAATAAAACAAAAAATAATTCTTAAATTAAAAAAAAAAGAAAAGAAAACCACAACAAATAAATAGATAAATAAATAAACATTAAAAAAAAAATGAACAGGGCCAGAGAGTAGTAGATACCATCAGGGCTAGGCACCTGATCCTTAAACCCCTAAAAACTTAATTCTAAGAAGTTCCCATGTAAGGCAAAAAGAGAAGTGTTTTTTTTATATATATATACACACACACACACACACACACACACACACACATATATATAACTTTTTTTTTTTTTTTTGGAGAGGTTTTTGCTATAGGGCATGTGCAGTCACCAGAAAGACAGATAAAAAGTGAGAAATCACCCCTCACTGAGGATGGCCACACTGCAATCCCTTCTCCATTCTCCTATCAGGATCTTGGGCATGTACGCATACACGCCTGGAATGAGTTTAAGCCACCAGGTCCGGGACTGGAACCGCGGTTGACTACATGGGAGTTTAGCACCATAGCCATTACTCCAACTGCTGATCCCTGGATATCATATTTTAAGAGGGATATAAGCAAGTGTATAGTTTGCAAAAGAGGGTGGCCAAACAAATGGAAGTCTTGAAATTGGCATGAGAGAAATGGTTGGAGCCCAGCCTTGGTGGTGCAAGCATGAGGGTACCTTTGGACCGAAGCTGAGGCTGCGTGGGAGGCCAAGGTTTGCCTACTGGCCTGAGCTAAAGAGGCTGGGCATGGTGTGTTCACTTGTGATCCTAACGAACGGGAGACTGGGGCAGGAGGATTGTGGCATAGTGAGGCCCTGTCAAAAATACCCATCTCTCTGTCATTCCCACCTCTTCCTTTTCTCTTCTTCCCTTCCCTCTATTCATTCTGTCTCTCTCTCATAAAAGCAAAAATAAAAACTGGTTAGATTTAATCTGGAAAATACATTTAACTACCTGCAAATGGAAGAGGGCTTCTCTTCGGTAGAAAAATTAAACTTACTATGATTTGCTTTGGGAGGCAGAAGTGGGACAGTGGGTGATGATTATGGTGAGGGAGATTTCAGCCCAGTGTAATAAAGGTATACTTTAAGTAGATTTAACACCTGGCATTTACAGAGTGTTGGTCCATACATTATGTGAGCTTCACCATGACTCTGGTTTGCTGCCTCTAAGTAGCAAAGCATGGAGGCTTTCCGAGATTGAAAGACGCCCCCCTCCCGACCATGCTATTGTACAGGAGAAGCTCTGCATTAGGAGGGAAGGTCTCGAACTCAGTGACCTTTAAAGCCTTATGATTTTATGTATCCAAAGACTCACTGTGACTATTTTTGTAGATTCCTGAGTCTACCATAGGCTATAAAGCCTAGGCTTGCATTTAATAGGACATTCAGCAAACATGTCTTGAGAACCCCGTGTAGTCTTTGCTGCCTGACTAAGGTGCGCATGTGGCGGGTGCCATTACTGTTTTCATGTGTTGATACTATGCTGCTCTTTGCAGCGGGAACTCTGGTAATAAATTCATGTAAATCCAAAAAGATGTTCTCTTTGACAAATCAGAAAAAGGCCCCCTTTCTCTGGGCTAGCATAGCCTGGCCTGAATTCATGGCTTAGTAAGTCATCATGGCCTGCATTGTGACCTGTCTGCCCCCTTGGTCAGACGCTTTCACACAGGGCCCTATTTGTACTGCTTATGTGGCTGACCTGTGTTAGTGGAGAAGTCAGGAGAGTGGTTAATATGTGTATATATACATATACATAAATAAAAATAAATGCGTATTTGTTTGCGATAGGGCACATGTGCTCGCTGGAGACAGAGAAGGAGAAATCTAGAATCTCTCAAGATCTTGGGTGTGCATGCACAGTTCCATCAGATCTGGGACTTCAATCACACAGTCAGCCATGTGGGATCCAGCCACCTTAACCTCCATGCCACCTGCTGACCTAACAGCAGTTTTTAAATCATTTTTTCCTTGTTAATTTTAAAAGTCTGTTTCTTCAGCCTTGCTGAGAAAAATTAAGATGCTTTATTTAGGTCATTAAGCCTTGCTGTCTGTAAAGCAAAGCCTGTCAGATACTTTCAGGGTCTTGAACAGTGATTCATAAGTCACTAGGAAAGTTGTGTTAAAACAGAGATCGCTGGGCCCCAACCCCAGAATGTCTTTCGACTTAGTAGTCTGAGGTGGGGCTGAAAATTTGTTTCTAATCAGTTCCTAGGGGATGCTGCTGCTGCTGACCCCAGAACCACATTTTGAGAGCCTTTGATCTAGAAGATTAAATCCATTGTGTACTTGAGGACTGTAGGCAAATGTAGTTATACCTAGATTTTTTTTTTTTTTTAATTACTAGAAGGTATGTATGTTTGACAGAGAGAGACAGAGACAAACATGGAGAGGGGGAGAAAGTACCCCTCAACAGGGTGTGGTTATGCCACAGTCCCTTCTCCATTTCTCTATCCTGTTGG
>NW_006159568.1:1046890-1051402 GCF_000334495.1 Tupaia belangeri chinensis
CTTTGCTGCATGACTAAGGTGCGCATGTGGCGGGTGCCATTACTGTTTTCATGTGTTGATACTATGCTGCTCTTTGCAGCGGGAACTCTGGTAATAAATTCATGTAAATCCAAAAAGATGTTCTCTTTGACAAATCAGAAAAAGGCCCCCTTTCTCTGGGCTAGCATAGCCTGGCCTGAATTCATGGCTTAGTAAGTCATCATGGCCTGCATTGTGACCTGTCTGCCCCCTTGGTCAGACGCTTTCACACAGGGCCCTATTTGTACTGCTTATGTGGCTGACCTGTGTTAGTGGAGAAGTCAGGAGAGTGGTTAATATGTGTATATATACATATACATAAATAAAAATAAATGCGTATTTGTTTGCGATAGGGCACATGTGCTCGCTGGAGACAGAGAAGGAGAAATCTAGAATCTCTCAAGATCTTGGGTGTGCATGCACAGTTCCATCAGATCTGGGACTTCAATCACACAGTCAGCCATGTGGGATCCAGCCACCTTAACCTCCATGCCACCTGCTGACCTAACAGCAGTTTTTAAATCATTTTTTCCTTGTTAATTTTAAAAGTCTGTTTCTTCAGCCTTGCTGAGAAAAATTAAGATGCTTTATTTAGGTCATTAAGCCTTGCTGTCTGTAAAGCAAAGCCTGTCAGATACTTTCAGGGTCTTGAACAGTGATTCATAAGTCACTAGGAAAGTTGTGTTAAAACAGAGATCGCTGGGCCCCAACCCCAGAATGTCTTTCGACTTAGTAGTCTGAGGTGGGGCTGAAAATTTGTTTCTAATCAGTTCCTAGGGGATGCTGCTGCTGCTGACCCCAGAACCACATTTTGAGAGCCTTTGATCTAGAAGATTAAATCCATTGTGTACTTGAGGACTGTAGGCAAATGTAGTTATACCTAGATTTTTTTTTTTTTTTAATTACTAGAAGGTATGTATGTTTGACAGAGAGAGACAGAGACAAACATGGAGAGGGGGAGAAAGTACCCCTCAACAGGGTGTGGTTATGCCACAGTCCCTTCTCCATTTCTCTATCCTGTTGGGATCTTGGGCACACACGTACATGCCTGAAGTGTTTTTCAAGCCACTGGGGCTGGCATTCGTATTGAGGTCAGCCATGTGGGATCCGGCTCCTTTAGTTAGTTACTAGGGTAGGAGCCAACCTACCTTTCTTCTTTTCTTTTCTTTCTTTTTTTTAATTTTAGTTTTAAGACAGAGTTTTATGTTTCGATCCTCCTGTCTCAGCCTCTTAGCTGGGACTAGTGTGTCTAACTACAGCCTGCTCTATTTTAGGCAAGGTCTTGCTGTGCTGTACAGCCAGCCTCTAGCTCACAGTCCTTCTGCCTCAGCCTCCCTAAGTTGGTGCAGACACATGGCCTTTTAGGCTGGACTGGGAACGAAACATGGACATCCCGTATGGTTTTGGCCTGTGCAGTACAGACAGCACTGTGTGAAATTGTGGTAAAATACTAGTCATCGAAAAGTCATGACCCATTTTTGCATAGAAAAAACGGGTCATGACTTTTCTGACAACCCAGTATAAATAACATAAAATTTACCATTTTAACCATTTTTAAGTATATCGTTCACTGATGTATAGCTGTCACTACCATCAATCTCTAGAATTTTTTGATTCCAAACTGTAACTCTGTACCCATTAAATAATGAATCCCTATGCAGTTAATATTTTGATATATTTTCTTTGAGGCTATTTTTGATACATGAAGGAGAATGTAATATTTTTCCTTCATAAGAATCCTCTTGAGAGCATTTTCCTATGAAATATTATTTGAGAGCTTGCTTTTTAATACATAGTATTCCATTTTCTGCCTCTACTGTGATTCATTTAAATTCAGCCCACATTATTTATTTTTTGTTTTGATTATTATTGCTACAGTATATATATTTGGAAGTAAACTTTTGTCCAGATCTTTGATTCATACCAGTAGAGTACCTGACTCAAAAATATGCACATTTCAGTTAAAGTTATACCTATTTTTTTTAATCATTCTTTTTTTATATAATTATTTATTTCATTTTATTTATTCATTAATTTATTTTAATTTGACCAGAGAGACAGAGAGAGAGAAAGAGTGAGAAAGCAAGCTGCCAGGTCCAGGACTCAAACTGTGGTCAGCCATGTGGGAGTGTCCAGCACTGTAACCACCACACCACCTGCTGGTCCCTATACCTGTTTTTTAAAGAGGTTAAAATGATGATTAGCCAAGAAAATAGAGGAAAATGTATTGTCCTAGTCACAGAAAAGGTAACATAGAGACTTAATCTTCCTTCTTTAGGACCCGTTATGGAATTTGATTATACAATATGTGAAGAATGTGGGAAAGAATTTATGGATTCTTATCTTATGAACCACTTTGATCTGGCAACTTGTGATAACTGCAGGTACCTATTTTCTTTCTTTTTTTTTTTGGAGAGGTTTTCGCTATAGGGCGCGTGCGCTCGCCAGACAGAGAGAGACATAGAGACAGAAAGCGAGAAATCACCCCCCGGGGGGATGGTCACGCTGCAATCCCTTCTCCTCCATTCTCCTCTCGGGATGTTGGGCATGCACGCACACGCGCCTGGCGTGAGTTTTAAGCCACCGGGTCCGGGACGCAAACCGTGGTCGACTACGTGGGAGTCCAGCGACATAGCCATTATGCTAACTGCTGGTTCCCCCTATTTTATTTCTGACGATGTTCTTAATTGCTAAAACTTAATGTGTGTAGATTTAAAGCAAAACTGCAGTTACATTTGTTTTTTTTTTTTTGTTGTTTGTTTTTTTTTGAGAGGTTTTTGCCATAGGGCGCATGCGATTGCCAGACAGACAGAGAGAGACAGACAGAAAGCGAGAAATCATCCCCCAGGGGGGATGGCCATGCCACAATCCCTTCTCCTCCATTCTTCTCTCGGGATCTTGGGCGCGCACGCACATGCGCCCGGCGTGAGTTTTAAGCCACCGGGTCCAGGACGCGAACTGTGGTCAACTACATGGGAGTCCAGCAACATAGCCATTACGCTAACTGCTGGTCCCTCCACATTTGTTTGAATTTGATATTATGATTTTTATTTGGATGTTTCCTGTATTTGCTGTGGTTTCCATTTTGCCCAAGTTTGTTTATTTACTTCCTACATGAGAAGCAGAGATAGATAGTGATAGACACAGCACCCGCAACACGTTCCTCACGCTGTGACATACTCCCATTCTCAGCTGGCCTGGATCATGGGCACATGCATGTCCAGTGTGCACAAGGAGGCCACGGAACACAAACCCAGGACCTTCCCATGTATGACAGGTTCAGTTGTGTCACAGTCTGGCCTCTATTTAACTTTCTTAGTTAGTCCCAATTTTAAGTTCTATGGCTTTATAATAAAATCCTCCAAAGATTTCTTTGATTTCTCCCCTCCCTGACCTATATCTGCTCTTTAGTGTTCCATTTTTTCTGGAATAGGATTGAAGAATAAAATAAATTCTTAAATTTTAAATGACATGGGATTTGCTGCTAATATGATATAGTGGGTTTTCAGAAAAGTTGTGATGTATTTTTGCAAAAGATAATGCTAGTTCATTTTTGGAAGTACTAGAGTCATTTGCCATGTCATTTGACAGCTGACAGTTCTAGCATCATTCTAAAAATAAAATCAAGTGATCTGGTTGAGTTTTGGAGATTATATACGAAGTTGAAGATGGAAGACCAAACTGCATTTTCGCTATCTTTTACTGTTTTACTTCCATAAATGGAAGAATGTGCGTCAAGCTTGTAAAAAGCTGCGTAGAGTTGACAGTGACAGTGCTCTCCAAATGTCAGTGCCAACAATGGTTCATGAAAGTCTGTGCTGGTGATTTTGATCTCACTGACGCGCCTCAGTCAGGAAGATCCACTGAAGTTGATGATGACAAAATAACTGCATTGATCGACTCAAACCCAAGTTACTTGACATGAGAGATTGCAGAAACATTGAACATCAATCATTCAACCACCCGAAGAAGCTGAGAATGTAAAGAAGCTCAATATTTGGGTTCTCATGAACTCAAGTTCATTTGACGGGGCACATGTAAACTTATCTGTGATGTCCTCATTAAACAGGAGGAAAACAGTCCTTTTTTGAAGCAACTGATACCTGGTGATGAAAAGTGGATTGTTTACAACAATGTGATGTGCAAATGGTCTTGATCCCGACATGATAAGTTGCCTCATATGACACTGAAAGCAGACATTCATCAGAGGAAGGTTATGTTCTCAGTGTGGCAGGATTTTAAAGGTGTCATGTGTTTTGAGTTCCTACCAAGGAACCAAACAGTCAGTTCAAACATGTACTGTCAGCAGTTGGACAGTTGGAATGAATCCATCATCCAAAAACGTCCAGAGCTCACTGTCGTAAAGGAGTTGTGTGCCGTCACAACAACACGAGATTACACACAAATTGATCACCTGTCAAAAATTATGGAGCTTGGGAGGCCGTGACTGGCGGTGGGTCCTCTGCAGGCCTCCCCAGGACCCTGTTCCGCCAA
>NW_006159568.1:1056680-1080740 GCF_000334495.1 Tupaia belangeri chinensis
GGAGAGGGGTGGAGGATAGAGAAATGTTGGTTAATTAATACAAATTTACAAATAGATAAGAGGAACAAGGCCCAGCCACAGTGGCACAGCAGTAGCATGCTGGTCCAACATGCTGGAGCCATATGGAAGATGGAAGTTCCGTTTCCAGTTCAACCTGTACACATCAGGCACATGTGTGTGTCCATGATCCTGGCTGGCTGGAAAGGATAAGGGAAGGATTGTGGTGTGAAACCCTGTAGAGGGAGCTTCACCCCATTCTTTCTCTCACATAAAAGATTTAAATAAACTTAAAAAAAAAAAAAAAAAGGAAGGAGCAACTGGTAAGTGGCATAGTGGTTAAGGTGCTAGACTCCCACATGGCCAATTGCAGTTTGAGTCTTGAACCTGGTGGTTTGCTTTCTCACCCCCCCCCCCCTCTGATTCTCTCTAATCAAATAAAAAATAATAATGATAAGTAAAATTTAATAATTATTTCTTTTTTTTTCTTTTTTTTTTTTTTTTTGAGAGGTTTTCACTGTAAGGCGCGTGCGCTCGCCAGACAGACAGAGAGAGACATAGAGACAGAAAGCGAGAAATCACCCCCCAGGGGGGATGGTCACGCCACAATCCCTTCTCCTCCATTCTCCTCTTGGGATCTTGGGCACGCACGCACACGCGCCCGGCATGAGTTTTAAGCCACCGGGTCCGGGACACGAACCGCGGTCGACTACGTGGGAATCCAGCGACATAGCCATTACGCTAACTGCTGGTTCCCTAATTATTTCTTTTTAAAAAAGAAGGAACAAGTTGTCATGTTGTAAGTATGTTAAGGTAACTACAGTCAATATAATTTACTATACATGCAAATAAAAAATAATAATGATAAATAAAAAAAAAATTCTGGAGCTTGGATGGGATGTGTTGCAACACCCATCATACTTATACTTGCCTGAGCTTGCTCCATCAGACTTCCATTCACTTCACTCTCTTCAAAATTCCCTGTGTGGCATAGCATTCAATTCACATGAGGCTGTAAATCAATACCTTGTTTAGTTTTTTGCTGATAAAGATAGGTCCTTCTGTAAACAAGAGATTTTGAAGCTCACTGAAAGATGGCAAAAGGTTATTGAACAAAATGGGTAATATGACATTGAGATTTGTTCTTTATATAAATAAATGACCTTTGAAAAACATAACTTTTCTGACAACCCAATAAATTTTTAGAAACAGTAAAAAATATTGTCTGGGGGCCAACAGGTGGCATAGTAGTTAAGGTGCTGGCCTCCCACATGGCCAAACACAATTTGAGTCCTGAAGCTGGCAACTTGCTTTCTCACTTTCTCTCTCTCTCTCTGGTCAAATTAAAAGAAAAAAAATGATAATAAAATTAAATAATTCTATTGAAAAAAGTTATTTTTCTGTTGGCTTTTTTTTGTTCACTTTTTTTTCTTTTGAATTGCTGGAGAATGCATGTGCTTGCCAAAATATTTTATATATCTCTTTTGTTGTACATGCCTCTTGGTTGCAGGGCTGTTTGGAAACTTAGTTTATTTAAAATAACTGATTTATGTAATAAACTTAATTTGTTTCAGAGATCCTGATGAAAAACACAAACTTATAACCAAAACAGAAGCAAAACAGGAATACCTTCTGAAAGACTGTGACTTAGAAAAAAGAGAACCGGCTCTTAAATTTATTGTGAAGAAGAATCCTCATCATGCACAATGGGGTGATATGAAACTCTACTTAAAATTACAGGTCTCTAATAAGTTGTATTCATTTCCTTTAAATTCTGGTTCAGTGAAATTTTAGCAACAAATTATAGTTGAGCTTTTGCTTACAGAGAGTGAAAAGATCCTTTTCTTGTTCTGGGTATGAGTCACAGTCCATACATGACACTTAGTAACATGTTTTCTTAGTTTGCTTTCCAGTGTGGTGCTTTGAACAAATATGTTACTATTGGGTGATGCTGGGAGTACAGTTTGGAAACTAAGAAAAGTTGTTCCCATACCCCTTTACCCCTTAAAAAAAAAAAAAGAAAGAAAGAAAAACTTAGAACTCTCATAAATGCCTGAAATCTAACTCTACATCTGGAATACAATCTGCCCATTTGGAATACAGTCAAGTTTCCATGAAACTAGTATCTCTCTGAGCAGATTTCAACTCCTCTTGCTGTCACTGGTTATAGGTGTGTCAAGATCATTATCCTCTTCATTGCAAGCTGCATACACCCAATTCCATTGCCTTGAGCTTACCCAGCTTACTGTATTTACCTCACAGTGGTACAGGTACAGTTATATGTCACTTAACAAAGGAAGATGTGCTCAGAGAAGTATGTTATTAGGTGATTTTGTAATTGTGCAACCAGCGTACAGTATACTTACACATATCTAGATGGTCCAGCCTACTACACACCTAGGCTACGTGGTAAAGCTTGTGTGCTCCTATTCCTATGACCACCACAGTGTGTGCAGTCTGTCACTTACTGACACATCCTTATGTAGTGCATGATTGCATTCTTGTGTGCCATTTTATTAAAATACTAAGAGGTATTGCCTTAGAGTACCGTCTGAATGGGAATACACTAGAAATACCCATATCTTCAAAGAAAATTAAGAAGTCACACTGTGAAACAAAAATGTGTACTAAATTCATTAAATATAAAACTGTCAGAAGAGTCACCACTTATGCCCCAGTTTGTTTTCAGAGATCCTGATGAAAGTGAAAAATGCTAGTTAAACTGAGTTGTTTTCTTATCACTTGGTTCTTTTATATTTGCTGGAACAATGCCATTAGACTTTATTATACATTTGTGTCATTTATCATGCTTGTGTGTACACAAAAAGGAAAATGCAAGTACAGAAGACTTAGGGTATTCCTAACCTTCTTTACATTTTTTCTTTTTTTTGGGAGACTTTTTGCTATAGGGCACATGCGCTCGCCAGAAAGACAGAGAGAGACAGAGAGACAGAAAGTGAGAAATCACCCTCCGGGGGGATGGCCACGCCGCAATCCCTTCTCCTCCGTTTTCCTCTTGGGATCTTGGGCATGTATGCACACATGCCTGGTGTGAGTTTAAGCCACTGGGTCCAGGACTTGAACCGCAGTTGACTACATGGGAGTCCAGCAACATAGTCATTACACTAACTGCTGGTCCCCACCTTCTTTACATTTTGAGTCCAATTTTTCTGAACCACTTCTTAACTATAAATTGTTAAAGTACCGTTAAGCACGCTGGTGATGCAGCATTTTTAGATATGTTAAGTCATGGAAAATGTGATATCTTATGTTTATGAAATGCAAGTGTATCATCTTACTGTGTTAAGAAATTTGAATTTAGCTACACTGCTTGACATTTTGGTCCCCTTCATACATTGTGAAAGGTCTGATAAATGCTATTTATTTATTTATTTTTTAAAGATAATTATTTATTATTTGTTATTATTATTTTAAATTTGCAATAAGGCCCATGCACTCAACAGAGAAAGAGAGACAGAGAGAGAGAATGTGCAAAGCAGGCAAATTGCCAGGTCCAGGACTTGAACGGTGGTTAGCTATGTGGAAATCCAACACCTTAATCACATGCCACCTGCTGGCCTCATCATGAGCATAATTCTTAGTAAGTTATCCTTTAAAATGTAAATAATTTTATACAATATTTTCGTATTGCAGCATTTGTCTCCAACCTGTCACATGATGTCAGGTGTGGAATTTCCTACTTGTAACCTCATGTTGGCACTAAAAAATTCTCAGATTTTAGAGCATTTTGGATTTTCAGATTAAGGATACTCAACCTGACTTATTTGAAGTTAAAATATTTTAAATATGAATGATAATTTTGATAAACATCTCCCTAAACCTATGAAACCTGTAAATGTGGACTGAATTAGATTATAACAGCTGCTCTTTGTATTACTGTCACAGAAATCAACACAAGCACATGTGGTCAGCGGGCTTGACAAGCTTTGCTAGACTCACCAAAGAAAAAGTTTATTACGAAAATATTGTATAAAATTACCTGTGGGCTACATGTATGAGGTATATATGAAACATGAATTTCATATTTAGACTTGGGTTCCATTCCCATAATAACTCTTAATGTACATGCAGATATTCCAAAATTTGAATTAATTATGGTCCCAAGCATTTCAAGTAAGGGATACTCAACTTGTATTTTTAAACTTATACTTCACTTAGGCCATTCTCTGGCACCTATGTGTTTGATAATTATAACTGTATAATGTTTTACAATTCCATATCAACCAATTTAAATATGGATTCTGCATTGTAGATTGTGAAAAGGTCTCTTGAAGTTTGGGGTAGTCAGGAAGCTTTAGAGGAAGCAAAGGAAGTTCGACAGGAAAACCGAGAAAAAATGAAACAGAAAAAGTTTGATAAAAAAGTGAAAGGTGAGTGACCACATTTTATATCATGAAGGGTTGTTATTACCACTTTCCTGTTTAAAAATATAATGTCACTAATATATTAGAATATGTTTTTCCTTTGGTTGAGAAAAAAATGTCTTTAAGTTTGTCCTCAGTAGGCGATGTTTGAGGCTCTCAGTCCAAACCTCACCTGCATTTCTTCTTTCTTTCTTTCTTTTTTTTTTTGGAGAGACAGTTTTGCTATGGGTTGTGTGTATAAGACAGAAACAGACAGAAAGCAAGAAATCACTCCCCACAGGGGATGGCCACACTACAGTCCCTTCTATTCCATTCTCCTCTTTGGATCCTGGGCACACATGCAAACACACCTGGTGTGAATTTTAAGCCATCAGGTCCAGGACTTGAACTGCGGTCAGCTATGTGGGAGTCCAGTGACATAACCATTATACCATCTGCTGGTCCCACAATACTGCATTTCTAAAAAGGCTGTGAGCCATCATGTTCAAGTGAGTCATATTCTTATATATGAACAGTGTTAGGATAGGGGACGGTATCTCCAATCAAAAATTCGCATCAGTAAATATGATCAATGGTATTATAAAAAAACAGATACCCAGGCCATATGGTGGCACATTGGTAAGCTGTTGACACTCTGCAAGGTAGACCCACATGGGAAGGTGACTGGTTTGTTTCTGGAGAAACATGTGCTCATTATTTAGGCTGGCTGAAGCTGGGGGTATGTCATGGTCTCAAGACCCTGCCGAGGGTGCTGTATCTCTGTCACTCAGAATACATAAACATTAAAAGAAGAAGAAAAAACAGAACAAATATCCACCAACAAACCTCTCTTAATTGCTTAAAATGAAAAAAAAAAAAATTGTGCCCTAACTCTTAGTCTTATAACTTAGCAGCTAGAAGAACTTTCTGATGTCAGCTTGTCTTAATTGCTTTTATTTCATAATAATTGAAAGAGAAAGGTGGAGTGACTTGTCACAGAGCTGGTTATTGGCAGAGTTTGGACTGGAACGTGGCTTCCCTGACTTAACGCCGTCTTTTGTATAGTCATCCCTCCATCCGCACATCTGTCTCTGCATGCAGCTCTCCGTGCCCTTATCCATTTGGCTCTCGTTCATTTGTCCACGTGTCGGTCATGTTTGTACATATTTATGTCTATCTGTTCATCCATCCATCAGTTCATCCAGTATTTATAAAGTATCAGCTGTGCTCAGGCACTGAGCTAACATAGATGCTGGAGTCACCGTTTGTCAGATGAGAAACTTAGTTATAGATAGTGATAGATACTGTGATAGTGGTGAACAGAGGGTGCTGGAGGAGTGCAAAGACTTTCTGCCCTATGAAAGAATCCCTAAGAAAAACAAGTCTTGAAAATGAACACAAGTGTTCTTTATGCAGTCATCAGATAGAGTTCCAGTGTAGGGTAAAGTGTGTGTAGGTAGCATGTATTTGTATATATTGGGTTATGTCTGTACACTAAATTGATTCATTTAAAATGAATGTCTTAGCCATAATAGTTTTGCTTATGTTTTTGGGATTTAGAAGATTTTGGAGGGTCAGTGGGATAGCTCAAATTTCTTTTAAAATGTGAGTTTTACCTTTTCATTAGAGGAGTAATTCAGATACAGCACAAAAAAGTTAGAAAGCTACAAGGAACGCCTATCCTGTGTTCAGAGACAATTCTTTACTAATCAGCCCTTCACCGTTCATTCTTCTAAGTTCTTTTCTATGTGTAGACCTTTAAATATTTTTTAAATAAAATTGGAAACAGTATTGGATTTTTATAAAGTTTATTAAACAACTCCATGATAAACATCTTTATATGCATCTTTATATAAATTATACTTACCCATTCCTGAATCCAAGGTAAGCACACATTTGTGGCTTTGTGGAGAGGTTTCCCATAGCAGACGAGGCCATCTAAGAGCATTTCACTGATGATTCTTCCCAAAATAAGCCACTGCTGTGTGACGGCCCTCAATGGTACTTGCAAGGACAGACTGAGAGTTTTTGGAAAGACTTCTTTTTAATGTGACCCTTTTGTTTAAAATCTTTTCCATGTTCTACACTACCCCTTCCTCTCTTCTAATAGCAAGGGGAAACCTTGAAGGATAAAGGAAGTAATGAAAAGGCATTTTAAGGGGTATGAAGAAGGACGGCACAGTTAGAGATAACTTACATACTAGCCTAGGGTTTTTCTTAACCTCAGCTACCTGAAAGCACCTCAACCCTCCTTCTTCACTGCCTCCTTAAACTACGTTCTGAATGGCATTTTGAACATGTGGATAAGGAAAGAAGTATTAATTAGAAACTTGAATTTGTGAAGTGATGAAGTTAAAAAAGGAGGACTATCTGAAATATTTTTCATAGATACTAAATTTGTACCTAAGAATGTAGGCACAAGTTTAGTAAGGGTACCTACAAAAACATAGGCACTAATTTTGTTTGGTCTAGTTGTCACCTGATGGTAACTAAATTCCTATAATTTGAATAGCAAAATAAAGGATTATGACATGTTTCATCTTATATATTTTTTTCTCTATAAAAATTCTATTAAGCATATAAGGGGAGGTCTTATTAAAATGTCAATGAAATATATTCTAAAATACTATTTTACATCAAAATAAGCTCATACTTTAATTTACTTTTCCATGAACCTTTTGAAGTTCCCGCATATGTATTACATATTAGTATGAACTTTAAAAAAAGATATCCAATTTTCACTGGTATTTTTTTTTTTAAAGAAATACAAACTTAAAAATATAAATAATTGGCTCTTTTTCCTCTCTATATTAAATTGACGCTGTTAATCACCAGATAAACTAGTATGGATTTTTGTTATCCTTGAAGAGTTCCAATTTATTTATTTACTTACTTATTTTAAGGTTTTTGCCACGTGGTGTATGTGCTTGCCAGAGAGACACATAGAGGGAAAGTGAGGAATCATCCCCCGGGGGGGATGGCCATGCTGCAATCCTTTCTCCATTCTGTTCTTCTTTTAGGATTTTGGGCAAGCATGCACACATGTCTGATGTGATTTTTCAAGCCACCGGGTCCAGGACTCCAACTGTGGTTGGCCACGTGGGAGTCCAGCACCTTAACTACTACACTACCTGTTAGCCACTACCTTAAAGTTTTTCATAGAGATAGACTTCTTTTTTTAAAAGAGAGATTTTTGCTATAGGGTGCATGCACTTGCCAGAGACAGAAAGTGAGAAACCACTCCCCAAGGGGGATGGCCACATTGCAGTCCCTTCTCGATGATCCTCTTGGGATTTTGGTCATGAACGCGTACATGCCTGGCATGAGTTTCAGTCCACCAGGTCCGGAGCTCAAACCGTGGTCAACCATGTGGGAGTCCAGCATCTTAATCACTACACTGCCTGCTTGCCCAGAATTAGAAATCTTAGGACTGGTTTATTTCAGTTCATTTATTGTTTGAATGAAGCTTGACTTTTGAATTTTTCCAAGTGGTTATATGAGTGGTGTATTTTCCGAGTCTCTACAAATAAGAATGTGTTCCTGCCTTGCCTGTGAGTATCTGAGTTCTCTGTGTTCTGTGACCACTACTTACTGTTTTCTGGTCTTTCGTGTGCAGTGAGGTCAGTGCTGTCTTTAATTACGCCCTCTTCTTGTCGATTTACTTTAGAGGTTGGTGGATATGTTCCTGTCCTGACTAGGCCACAAAGGGCTGAGAGTGGAGGAGTCACTGTAGAGATTAGGAACAAGGACCTTACTATGCAGTTTACTCAGAAGGCTCAGAACAGAGAGGAATAAAAGCAAGTCAAAAGTTTTTAGTTGAAAAGAAACTGGAACCTGGTGTCTCTTGGTCTTCTGATTTTGATCCACACAGAAGCCGACACAAGTTTACTCATTTATGGAAAGGTAAGAGATTACATTTAAATGATTTTAGAATGTGATCTGCTTTCTCAGTTTGAGAATTGATCTTACTACAGAAAAAAATTAAAGTGTAAACAGAATAAGTTAGACACATACAACTAGACGAGGTTTGTCACAGGTGTCTTAGATCCAGGAGGCAGAGTATAAATGATAGCGTCATGCTGCTCTGTGTAATTAGATCTCAAAGCATGCGGTCTGTGTTGCCCTTGCAGTTGGATAAGAATTTTGATTTTGTGCAAATATACAGAACACTGGGTTTATGTGCCTCCTTTCTACAAATAAGGTGGTAACAAATAATGAAGATTAATTTATTTTCCTTTCTTTAGAAGAGGAACCTCTACCAGGAACCTCTACTGAGAAAGGGAAAGCCAAATACAATTTGAAAGAAACGCTGCGACTAAAAAATGATTCTCACACTCACGTGGTGCAGTTGTCTAATGTGTGCTCTGGATTTACCACTCACCAGTTGTTTCTGCGTCTGTTACTTTTTCAGTTGTTGGATCCAGGATCATGTGTAAGCAGTGTCTTTTAATCCAGGCTCTTGGCCTTTTTATTCTTCATGGCATTGACATTTTTGATGTCCAGACCAGCTGTTATGCATTGGGATTTGCTGGCAGCTTGGTTTTTCATAAATAGATTTGAGTCTTAACACTTTTTGCAGGGATACTCATAGGTGTTATGTCCATGTACACCACAGGAGACACACGGTACCAGTTATCCTTGAAGGGAGTGACTGTCAGTTTGCTCATTAAGGTGGCGTATGCCAGACTTTCCCATTGTAGAGGTCTTCCTTTCTCTTCGTAATTGATAAATATGAACTATAAGGGGATCTTCATTAAGTTCATGGAAAATGTATAAAATTTGATGATGCTTGGATTTCAGCCCCTCCTCCCCCCCAAAAAATAAGCTCATATCATGTTTCAGGAACTATTTGAGTCCCCTTGTATGTGAATATCTCATTCCTTCCCTTCTCTCAATAGTTTCAGCCTGAGTCCATTTTTATCGGGGTAGATATGAATGGCGATTTTCTACTTCTATTTCTTTCTCTTTTTTTTTCTCTCTCTCCCTTTCTTTCTTGCCATTCACTGTACATCAATACAGTATACAAAATAAGATTTTCCATCTAGTAAACATTGTATATTGACTGAATCAAGGGTATTTCCATACATGTTATCATCAGCACATAATTTTCTATTTCTTGTTTCTTACTTATTTTGCTTTTTTCCCTCTCTTGACTCCCTACTTCTCACCCTCTGCCAACTCCCCACCTTCTCCCACACTATCTGGTATGTACAGTTGTTTTCCATGCCTTTCTTTTTTTTTTTTTTTTTTTTTTCACATTTTGATTCACTAAAGACCTTAATGAATTTAAAGACTTTCAATAGCAAGCATAGCTGATATTTATGAATGCATGTCTAACTTTAGGTGTAAGTGAGTAAAGTGAACATACTCTAAACTAGCATCTTGCTGAGGCTCTATAGCTTACTGCAGCCATTAAACAGGTATTAATAGGTATTTATAATGCATTTTCTAATTTCAAAAAGAAGTTTTAGTTTAATAGATCAAAATAAAAAAATGTTAAGAGAAATTTGTTTAAAACTTAAAGCCAGGAGAAAGGTTAGGATTCAGTTCAAATAGTAGGTAGATGAACCTGTCAACAGTTCAAGAGAAGACAAAATCCTTAAATATAGAAATCAAAGCATAGCAGAAAATCAGTAATGTTTTAGTCTAAAGTAAAGAAATTCAGGACCAGCAGATGACGCAATGGCTACGTCACTGGACTCCCATGTAGTTGACTGTGATTTGAGTCTCTGACCTGGAGGCTAACTCGTGCCGGGTGTGTGTGCGTGCGTGCCTGCCCAAGATCCCAAGAGGAGAATGGAGGAGAGGGGATTGTGGTGTAGCCATCCCCCTTGGAGGGGGGGGATTTCTTGTTTTCTGTCTCTGTCTTTCTGGCAAGTGCACGCACCCTATAGCAAAACCTCTCCATAAAAAATAATTAAAAAAAATTTTTTTTTAATTATATTTCACTAGGTCACACTCACGTAATTAATCTCTCTTCTACTGAATTTGCAGTGTTACTGTGGTCTGATCTTTCCATTTAACCTCTGGAAGTGAACATTCACCTCTGACCCTCTCCCTACCATTAGACTGGCCATTCTCTTGGTTGTTTCTTGTACTCTTATTTCTGTGTGTTTGACTTTAGTTATCCTGGTATTACACTCTTTTCAGCAATTCTTGGAGAACTGGTTTGGGTATTGGTAAATTTTTTCAGGTTTTGTTTATCTGAGAATATTTTAGTCTTTTTTTCCTATCTGAGAGATAATTTTGCTGGGTATAGTATTCTTGGTTGAAATTGCTTTTCACTTAACACTTTGAATATACTTTCCCATTCTTTCCTTGCTTGCATTGTTTCTGATGAGAGGTCCAACATTAGCCTTGTGGGATATCCTTTGAAAGTAACTTGACATTTCTCTCTTGCCAGTTTTAGTATCTTGTCTCTCTCTGTGGTTTTTGGTCAATCTGGCTATGATGCGCCTCAGGGAAGATCTTCTTGGGTTGATTCTATGTGGGGTCCTTTGCATTTCTTGGGTCTGGATATTCGAGTGCCTCTTTAGGATTGGAGTTTTCTTCCAGGATTTCATGGAATAGATTATCAATGCCCTTATTAGTTTCTTCACCTTCTGGGATACCAATAATCTGGATGTTTGGGCATTTAATGGTATCTAGTATTGCTGGTATGCAATTCTCATTTTTGTTGTTGTTGTTGTTGTTATTTTCTCAGTCTTTTTGGTGTGTTTCTCTAAGTCAGAGGTTCTGTCTTCTACATCTGAGATTCGATCTGCATGATCTAATCTGCTTTTGATATTTTCAATGGAATTTTTGATTTCCTATATTACAGCCTTCATCTCTAAAATTCAGTTTGATTCTGTTTTATGTGTATCTCCTCTTTCAGATCGTGTGAGTAACTTTCTCACTTCTTGGAACTCAGTGTCTCTTTTCTCCTGCATCTTCTGGAGTTGGTTGATTCTTTTCTCTTACATCTCTGTTAGCTTTGTCACTATGAATATTTTAAGTTCTTTATCTGATATTTCCATGAGTTCCTTTGTATTCTTTGTGGAAGAAGAGGAGTTATTATTTTTCTTTAGAGGAGACATATTTTCTTGGTTTCTCATATTTTTTGTACCTCAATGGTCGTTTCTGGTCATCTGATGGATTATACGTTTTTTCCTATTTTTTGGAGTTAAATCTGAGCAATCAGAGGAATGCAGAAAGAGGCCATCTGCAGTCTGTAAACAGAACCATTCCTTTCCCTTTGCACACCTGGCTGCTGGCTAGACTGGGGAGGAGGAGGCTGAATTCTGGGCAGAGCATCTTTGGTGGTCAAAATCCCTGAATGGGCCTGCAAGGAACTCAGATATAGATGACAGCTGATAGGATTATCCTGACTCTTGGCTAGACTGGGGAGCAGGAGGGTGAAGTCTGGGCAGAGGGTCTTTGGTGTTCAAAATCCATGAATGGGCCTGCAAGGAACTCACATATAGATGGCTGTTGATAGGCTCCTGGCTAGACTGGGGAGCAGGAGGGTGAAGATTGGGCAGAGGGTCTTCAGTGGTCGAAATCTGATTCTGATGACTGGGAAGTCCAAAGGCATCACAAATTGTAGAAGGCAGAACTTTTAGCAGAGCAAAGCATGATCTGCATCCATGAGTTTCTCTTTCTTGCAATGTTCTATTTCTGTCATTCTTTCTTACAGTTATTATTTTATTTCTTTTGGGAAGAACTTTTCTTCCTTTTAAAAAATATTTAATTTTATCATTTATCATTATTTTTAATTTCCTACAGGGCATGTGCACCCACCAGAGAGAGACAGGGGGTTGGGGGTGATGGGGAGTGAGAAAGCAAGCCACTGAGTTTGAGACTCAAACCATGGTCAGCCATGTGGGAATCCAGTTCCTTAGCCACCAGGCCACCTGCTGGCCCCCAGAGCTTTGCCTCTTTTAAAAACTGATTTGTTTAGCATCAGTTGGACTCTTGGATTCTTATTCTTAATCACTGTGTTACAATGGGAACCAGCAGTTAGTGTAATGGCTATGTCGCTGGACTCCCACGTAGTCGACCGCGGTTCACATCCCGGACCCAGTGGCTTAAAACTCACACCGGGCGCGTGTGCGTGTGTGCGTGCCCAAGATCCTGAGAGGAGAATGGAGGAGAAGGGATTGTGGCGTGACCATCCCCCTGGGGGGTGATTTCTCGCTTTCTGTCTCTGTCTCTCTCTGTCTGGCTGGCGAGTGCATGTGCCCTATAGCAAAAATCTCTCCAAAAAAAAAAAAAAATCACTGTTACAACTCATTTCCATCATTATTCATTTTGATTATCTAATTGTTTCAAATTTAGACAGTAATGAGCCCATTTTTTTCAGCTTTTATACTTGTATTTATTCATTTAACTGTTTAAAACACTACTATAGATTAATATTAAAACAAAAACAATAGCAGGTAGTGAGCATATTGTAATTACAGTCCTTCACTCATTCACTATTGTATATAAAATGCCAGCAGTGTTATTTACTGGCCCCATTAAGAGGTTTGACACTGAACACCACCTCTGGGATGATGCTTCACTGTAATCGTGCTGTCTTTGTTCCAATGGATTTGGATCAAAGTCCACCAATTCTACCTGGCCCATTTCATCAGTCTCTTCTGTTTCCTTCCTTTCAGTAGAAGTTTTTCCAGCAAAGAGAGTTTATCAGGAGACAGAAAGCCATTCTCAGGAAGTTTACCTTAAACTCAATGATTAGGTGACACTTTTCATATGAACTACAATAAATTGGCATGCCTTCATTTAACACACACTTGATATCTCCATGCTTGACAATCTGATCTGTTTGAGATGATGACAGTGGTTTGGTTGTCAAGAGTAGAAATTGGCTTCTGGAAGCCACACAATGCTTCAACCAGCTGTATGTCCATACACATGAAAAGGTCTTCTCCTCGCTGAGTAAAAACAGCATGATCTTTCTGATCTAGTACAATGATTATTTCTCCTGGCTCCAGTCCTGGTTCTTGGTCTCCTTCACCATGGAATGTTATCTTCTGGCCATCTTCCATGCCTTTGTCAACATGCACTTCTAGAATCATTTTCTCTCCAACTATCTTCCTTCCATTGCAACTTTTACATCCATCTTTAGGACTGATCCCCTCTCCATGGCCTTGGCACTCCATGCATACAGACTGAATTTGCTGAACTATTCCAGGTCCTATCTGATGAATTCTTATTTGCATTCCACTACCTCAGCAATTGGGACGGCCTTCACATTTTTCACAAATCACGTTTTTTTGCAGGGCCAGTTTTCTTGTTGCACCATTATGTAAATCTTCTAAGATTACCGACAGCTGATGTACAACATTTTTACCTCTTCTCTCTCTGCATCCTTCCTCCTCCTCCAAAAAACATATCAAAGATGTCTATAGGGGAGCCAAAGCCACCACCTGCTCCACCCTCTTTAATTGCCTGCTCTCCTTCTGTGTCACATAATTCCCTTTTTTTCACATCAGAGAGAACTTCATAAGTTTGAGAAATCTGTTCATACTTCTCGCCTTCATTTGGATTCTTATCAGGGTGGTACTTCAAAGCCAGTTTCCTGTAAGCCTTCTTCAATCTTTCCTGGGTAGCATTGGGTGTGACCCCCAAAACATCACAGTAGTCATTTCTTTCACTATTTTATACAGCCGTTGAGCGGGCTGAGGCTAGCGTGGGGGAGCAGGAAGGTACACAGAGCTGTGTGCGGCTCGGGCAGCAGCCACTCCTCTGCTTCTGACCGAGTGTTCTGGAAAGTTCCACTGATCCCATGTTATTTAAAAAAATATATTATTTTCAAACTAAAGTATGAAAAAGCATGGCTTTGTGGTTAAGAACACGGACTTGCGCTAGCCTGTACCTCTGCCATCAAAGAGCAGCCTGGCCTTGGGCAGTTTATAACTTCTCTGTGCCTTAGCTTTCTCATCTGTGAAATCGGGTGATGGCTGTATCTGCCTCAAAGCGTTGTTGAGGATTAAGTGCATTTAAAGTGCTTACAACAGTGCCTGATACATAGACTGTTTGCTTTTATCCTCATGTGGGATTACAAGTATGTTGACTTTTATGATTGAGATTATGAAAGATACAGCTATCATACTCTCCCTTTCAGAGCCAGGCACAGACAGTAATGAGCTGGGTGGATTCCTGGTGAGAACAGGAATATACAGTGTTAACAGCTTGTTCATTTGGTTGGCACTAAGCTTTTGGTTTCTTAAGGTGTGTGATATGTAGTGAGAGCTTTTAAAGGTGTTGACATAGCTATTTTACAAAGCACAACAGGATTCTTTTCTTTGTAAAATGACTTTAACATGATGTAGCAAAAAGAGCTTAGACACTGGAATTAAGATTACCTGAGTCTACATGCTCTCTGCTTAGTTTCTCTACTTGCAAAATAAAATGACGTAAAATAAAAACTCAGTGGTTCTTTCCAGCTCTTAATACTGTTTATTTTTTAGCTTGTACTTTGTAATAATCATTAGCAACCCTCCCCTAAAACAATGCTGCTGTTTCGTAAAATAGAGAACATTCATAGACTAAAGGTAATTTGCATGAGTTTCCTAAAATAAAACACAGATGAGATAGTGGTAGGATTTCTTGACTTGGGGCTAGCAGACAGTGTAGTGGTTAAGGTGCTGGACTCCCATTTGGCCAACTGTGGTTTGGGTGCCAGACCCAGTAGCTTGAAACTCATGCTGGCTGTGTACGTGCATGCCCAGAATCCCAGGAGAGTAGAGAAGGGATTGTGGTGTGGCCATCCCCCCTGGGGAGTGATTTTTGTCTCTGTCTTTCTGGCGTTTGTATGCACCCTATCACAAAAATATCTCGGAAAAAAAAAGTTCTCGGCTTTGTAGTTTTCTTGCAAACAAAGCTTGACTTGGCTCTTAAGGTAGTTCTAGACTCATAAACACAGAACTGGAAACTACTCCCTTTACTTCGTGATCTCAGTGGACTCCCCGACTGTGGCATCCTGTCTTCCCAAGTCAAACGTACCTGCACATCCCTGTTCTGATACACATCTCACTTCGAATTTGCTCATCTTTTGCTGAACCTCTAACCCACATATACCCATGTCTGAATCTCCCATTTCATATTACTCCAATGACGACTTGCATGTGAGGTATGAATGTTCTTGCTGAGTTCATATAACAACCAACTTTGATTTCCATTTTAAAATTAAGGTAAACTATGTATGATTTAAATACCACCTAATGTGTGTGCGCATGGGCAGCTGAAAGCCTGATGAATTTATTACTGGATTCTGCTGAAAAACACCACTGACAAACTTTTATTTTTTTTTTTAGAATTACGGCGAGCAGTAAGAAGCAGTGTGTGGAGAAGGGAAATGATTACTCATCAACATGAATATGGACCAGAAGAAAACATAGAAGATGACATGTACCGGAAAACTTGTACGGAGTGTGGCCATGAACTGACATACGAAAAAATGTGATTTTTAGATCTGTGTCCTGGTTTACTCAGTTTTATACTTAAATAAAGGAAATTTAGATAAAATCTGGTTGAAACTTTACTCAAAATGTTAATGCCTTCATGGATGAATGAAATTCTTATATAATGCTTCAGTAATAATTATGTTATGACTTAGCAAGTTTCAGTTAAGGTTTAGCTGGTCTGGTTGTGGGCAGAACATCGGGACTGTGATTTATTTTATTTTTTAACAACAAAGATGGGGAGCTGAGTGGTAGAATAAGTTCAAAAGTTGTAGCTCAGAGATTATAAATTGAGGAACGAGAAACTAAAGCAAACCTTTGATTGGGATAGGAGCAGCTCTCAGGCCAAAGCTGACTGAACTGGATTCTTAACACAAAAAACAAACATAGATGGTAACATGTACCAGTGAACCCCAGATTCTGGGTCAGGAGTTTAAGGACTATTTCTGTCTCCGGGACAGCAAAGCTACTGCTGGGAAAGCCTGACAAATAGCAGGAATAAACAGTAAGTTGCTTGATAATGTTTTCTGTATTCTCACGGACTACCACTGTAGGCTTTAGTACTCTTGGCTAGATAGTTCAAACTGCTGGATTGAGATGGAAAACAGCTGTTTTCAAGGCTGAATATCTGCTGATCAAAGGTACTGATAAAGGTAAGTTTGTAAGCCCTGCTAATAACATTTACCGGGCATTTACCATGTACCAACACTGTGCAAGGTGCCTTACAAGTATTCTCCGTTATAAACTTCAAAGACGACTACTATGCTTATTTATGCCTTTAGAGAGGACGTAATAACCTATAGTCTCATGGCATGCTAGGCATTTGGATCAAGTTTAGCTAAATTTTCCCATATGCTGTCAAAGGAATTACAGAGTAGCTTGAACACAGGGCTTATGCATTATTTTTTTGACCAAACAAATCCAAGTTAAGATAAATTGGGTATTTTCAAACTTCTAAAAAAGTTTGTTTAAAAAAAATTTTTTAAGAATTATTTATTATTTTTCAGTTTGACCAGAAAGAGATGAGAAAGCCAGCCACCAGGTTCGGGGCTCAAACTGTCTCACCATGTGAGAGTCCAGTGCCATAACCACCATGCCACCTGCCAGCCCCTTTGTTTAGGAATTTTTTAAAAAGTTTATTTCTTCTATGGGGCAGACAGACAGGAGAGACAGAGCTGGAGACAGGGATGCAGCCCCAAAAGCGTCCTTACAAGTCAGTCCCCCCAGTCTCAGCCAGCCAAGATGATGGGCAGTGATGCATCAGCACTCTGCATGCCCAGGACATAAACCCAAGAAGGTCCTATATGGCCTTCCCCTATGGCTTCAGCATTGCTGAGTGCTGCATTACCTTCCCACCACATGGCTGGCCATTTGAACTATTGTTTGACCTGATTTTATCCTGCTACAAATAGGACATTTTTAGCAGTGTGCTTTAAGAAGTTCATGGTAAAAAGTGGAATTACAGCATGAGTTTATTTTGGTGCAAAACAACTGAAACCATGCATAGCTTTTTCATAATAGCATTTTCCATGAACTTTTTCAAGAACACCCCCCACAACCACCGCCCATTGCCATTATCCTCGAGATCAGCTGTTGCAGATTCTGTTCGGAGCAGGGCAAACTCAAACAAGTCAAATCCAAATAACGACTGGAGGCTACAATCACTAGTTGTTCTTTATATAAATGTTCAGAACAAGTGTGTAATGCATTTTCCAGGTGCCGATTTTTTTCGTATGTGCTGGGCGATTACAGCTCAGTAAGCACTGACTCTGAATGGGCAGCAAGATTTCCCTGGGGAGAAAAGCTGCCAGCTTGATGACAGTAAAACAACCAGGGCTCCCTCTGCCGAAGGGAACATCACTGCATTGTGGGGTAAAGAACTCTCAGGCCAGGTGGATGTAGGCTCATTCTTCTTACTAGTGGTAGATCTTGGATAAATTATTTCACAGGCTTTTTATCTGCAAAGTGGACCTAGTCATCTCTCATAGGACTGTGGTAAGCATTACTTGTGGTGAGTCCCTAGCACCTCACACCTAATGGCCAAATGGCTGATAAGGTGGTATTTGTCTCATTAAGATATGCTTCTATTCCCTCTGTACCTTCATCAGTGGGTAGTCCTGGTATCCAGACATCAGTGGCAGCCCAATCTGCTCTACCAGGTTAACAAGGTCTTTCCATAGCTTTCATTTTCAGGTATAATTATTGATATAAGAAAACTATAACCATCCACTTGGACAAAAGCATTTTAAGTAACACCAATACCATTTAACATTGCTAATTTACTAAGTGCCATGCTATCCTTTTGTCTGTGTGGGCTTCACTAGTGGGGAAACCAACTGTTGAAAGTTTGCTCTTGCACCTTTATTTCTTCAAAATTCAATCCCTAGAGTTAAGTTTTTCCATCTATATGGCTGCCAGACTGGGGCAGGGAAGACTCACATCAGTAGTAGTAGTTAAAGGCAACTGTTATGAATAAAGAGAAGATCGAGAGACAGGAAAATGAAAATCTACACATTTCTCTATAATGTGGGTCAAGTATAACTCACCAAATTTTGCAATACATTGTGAAAGCCTTTAGGGTCAAATAAAGTTACCGACACCTTAAGTGGTTATCTTTTGGCTTCTTGAGCACAGGAAAGATTCAAACTTACAGTTGTGTTATGCTCAAGCAGTGGGAAGGAGGAACAGTATAAAAAAAGATTTAGACAAAAAACGGTTTTCATCGTTCTGCTTACCATGCAACCTTGGCCTTTTGAATAATTATTTTAAGTGGCATGACATTGAAAACTCCTGGACTCTCTTGTAGCTACTAAAATGTATGGTAAACAAGAGACCCTATATCCAAATATAGAAAGTGCTAAACCGTACATTTATCCTGTAGTAAGTAAAAGATACCTATGATGTGTTAATGCACAGAAATGCTACCAGTATCTGTAGGATTATTGGTAAATTTCCTAAGGCTAATGAAAAACTTCTTAGATATCTCAGAAATGTGGAATGCTGGGTAATTTCTTACATTTGTATTATCTTATAAAAACATGCTCATTCTCGTAAGCCTCAACACCATATAGGAAACAGGCTCTGGAATTAGTGGTAATTTGGCCCAGGGTGCATAGAAACAAAACCCAGACCCACATCTGACTCCAAGTGTAGTTTAGCCATTGCAGCTATTCTGCTTTTGGTGCCGCTTCTGTAAGTAACGCACTGTGACATCACAGATCCCTCTCAAAGGCTACGGGAAATGACCAGATGTTCTAAGAAAACAGTTCCCAAACGCGGGATCACCCGGGAGTTCTGAGTACTCATGTCTGTGTTCTATGCCCAGAAATTATGGTTTAATCACTTTAGATTCCCAAGTGATTGATGTTCAGACAAATTTGGGAACTGTTGCTCTAAATAGCAACCCTTATATAAACTAACAAGTAGCATCTTAAAATACTACTTAAAAATTATTTTGAAGAGAGAATTTCAAATGGAGGTTAGTACAACTTTAGTAAGAAACCACCGATCTTCAAGTAGACTGAGATGATAAATCATGGAATACCAAACTTTAAAAAACATAGTTTTAGTTTTATTTCAGCCATGTTAGGTTACCCATGAGCTGTGAAAAGCTATGCTACTTGATAATAAACCCATCAGCGGTTCTACATACTACTCTGAAAGCTTGACATTCTAGTGTTTCACATACCTCAAATCAGTTATTTTGTGCCTTGAGGAAAAAAAAATATCAAATCGATTACAGAAAAGTTGGATCTGTCACATATAATACATTATGGACATCATCACATTCTTGTCATTAGGAAGTATTTGCTTTTTAGGGGCTATTAAAGGTAATGTCATATTTTGCACTGTCTACCTCCCCCTTTGTTTTAGGAAGTGAAAAGATACTACAAGAAAGCAAGCATTCAAACCATCAAAAATAAGACAAATTATTTTAAGATAGTTTTTAAAAAATCTTGACATGAGGGGAAGTGACCTAGGCCTGTAGGGCACAGAACTGCTGGAACACAGCCAGGATGTGAGGGTCTAACTCAGCAGTGAAGAGGAGGTTCTCCAGGGTCACCATGTACTGCTGGATTATCTGGTGGTGCTGTGGACAGAAAGGGCGTCAGGTCAGGAGAACGCATATGCGAGCAGTCCTGTTGGACGTCCCTCAACAGCCCACCCACCCACACTGTGGAATGATGGCAGGCAGAAAAACAGTTTGTGGGAACCAGCAGTTAGCATAATGGCTATGTCGCTGGACTCCCACGTAGTCAACCGCCGTTCACGTCCCGGACCCAGTGGCTTAAAACTCACGCCGGGCGTGTGTGTGTACGTGTCCAAGATCCCGAGAGGAGAACGGAGGAGAAGGAACTGCAGCGTGGCCATCCCCCCGGGGGGTGATTTCTCACTTTCTGTCTCTCTGTCTGTATCTGTCTGTCTAGCAAGTGCACATGCCCTATAGCAAAACTCTGTCTGTCTAGCAAGTGCACATGCCCTATAGCAAAAACCTCTCAAAAAAAAAAAGAAACAGTTCGTGCCAGTACAAGTACCACCCTGAACAGCCCCAACATTAAGAAAATTGAGAGGGAAATGAGAAAAGTGGACATTCAATAACTTTAAAATTTCTAGTTCTTCCCTACTTCTATGCAAAAACAACTCATGATTTAAGGCACTGGCAGCCACTTGCTGCCACTACCATTACAGACTACTATGCTCAGCTGGGACCTGAGGAGAACATAATATACGTCATGAGTTTTAAAAAACTTATCAGAAAATTTGTCAAAGGACATGTGCTCGCCAGAGAGAGGGAAAGTGAGAAAGCAAGCCACCAGGTCCAGGACTCCTAACTGTCGGCCATGTGGGAGTCAGCACCTGAACTACCACACCACCTGCTGCTCCACATCATGACTTTTCAAAGAGCAGTGCAGACAGGGACTGACCTCAGAAGATAAAAGGTGCCAGAAAATGAAATAATCTCTTCTGTGTGCTCCTATGTAGACTTGAATGTACCCCCACAGGACTAGGAGCTGTTAAAAGTCTTTAACTGGTTTAACAATTAAAAAAAAACAGGAATTCCTATTTGGAGGCTTAAACAATTTAACTTAAAATAATTTGAGGGCCAGTAGGTGGTGTGGTGGTTAAGGCATTTGATTCCCACATGGCTGACTGCAGTTAGAGTCCCTGAGTTGGTGGCTTGAAACTCATGCTGAATGCATGTGTGTTCATGCCCAAAATCCTGAGAGAACAGAGGAGGGATTCTGGCATGACATTCCCCTTTGGGAGGTAATTTCTTGCTTTCTGTCTCTGGCGAGTGCACAGACCCATAGCAAAAATCTCTCAAACACACACACGCACACACACACACACCACACTGGGCATGTATGCATGTGTGCCCCAAATCCAGAGGAATGGAAACAGGAATGCAGCATGGCCATCCCCTCAGGAGGTGATTTCTCACTTCCTGTCTCCCTGGCGAATACATGCACCCCACAGCAAAAATAGCTCAAAAAAAGAGAAAATCATGCTGGGTGCATGTGCACATGTGCCTCAAATCCCAGGAGAAGGGAGAAGAAGGGAAAGCAGCATGGACATCCCCTTGGGGGCTGATTTCTCATTTTCCCTCTGACCTCTGGCAAGTGCACATGCCCTAAGGCAAAAACCTAAAACAAAAATTCTGAATTAATCACGCTTCTTGAAAAGATTTGGAGGGCTAGTGTCTGAAGACACTAAGAGTCAGTCCCACTCTATTACCTTTTTTTTTTTTTGAGAGTTTTTTTTATTACAGGGCACTTTTGCTTGCCAGAGATACAGACAAAGTGAGAAATCACACCCTGCCTTCCCAGGGGGGATGCCCGCACTGCAATCCCTTCTCCTCCATTATCCTCTTGTGATTTTGGGCAAGCATGCACACATGCCCAGCGTCGAGTTTTAAGCCGCTGGGTCCAGGGCTCGAAACGCTATCGACTATGTGGGAGTTCAGTGATGTAACCATTACACCACCTGCTAGTCCCATCCTACCTCTCTTTAACTTAAACCTGGCTGAGACTAGGTTTTGCATTTTGCTTTACTTTGCTTCTGTAGGCACTCTCTCATCACTTGAACTTTAGATTTTTAAGGATGTTTATAAATCCAATTACTGTTCCCTTAGCATTTATTTTCTTCTCTCCATTTTACATTAGAGCTAGGCTCCCTGGCATAGAAAATGACAATCAGGAGCCTACATGATACAGAAGCAAGCAAATTAAGCAAATATACTCTGGTAATAATAGCAGCAAACAGACATTAAGTAAATGCCCGTTTCCTCCATCTCTTCCTCCTTTGGAGTTTCTGGGTACACGTGCACCGTGCTCAGCATGTTTATCAAAACCACTAGGTACTGGATGGTCGGCTGTATGGGCTCTGGCTGCCTTAGCCCAGTCACATAGCCAGCTGATAAGGATTTTCATAATAGGAAGTCTTTCTTGGCTGAGAATAAAGGTGGTTATTTTCTAATCAAAGTCCCCTACAAACCTGTAGGAATATCTGCTGGAGCCTCTCTATACAGTTCTTATACCATGGTGTTAATACACTGGTCCCATCAGTTTCACATCGGACTAAGTGCTCGGTCAGGATCATAATAAAACGCTGGAAAGGAAGGATAAATGAAAGAAGTATAAGAGGGGAATCTTGTATTTCAGAAACAAATTCATGACACAGACATTTAAGTACTGCTTGTTCCAGCCTGACTTAGTACTATGTATTCCTAATTTTCATAATGCATGAAATACTGTCAACCTAGAAAGGCAGACTGGCAATAATATGAGTTGGTACATCCTTTTCAGCAATACATAAAAGGCTTTCACATATAAATTACTTGTCCTAGTAAAATTACTTCTTGGCATCTTTTATAAGGAAATAATCAGAAATGTTAATTAAAATTTATACACAAAAATCTTCACGGGAGGTAACAGTCACCTACGTGATCATCACTAGGAGATAATTAAAGGAGATGGGCACTTCACAAAAACAGCCCATAGTGTTCGGAAAGCATGAAGCATGCTTCATGTAAAAATATGTAAAAAACGAACGCAGAGGTATACAGAGTTGCCTCCAAGTGGTGAAGTTTTATCTGCTGTCCATTTTTCTATTCTAAACTCGTCTAGAAATGAGCATGTATTCCTTTCGTTTTTAGAAATATCTTTTTGAAACTAAAGATACGTACTGTTTCCTTTTATGCACCAATGTCCCAAGCCACGATACCTGAAATATGACTAGGAAGAGGTTCTTTTGTTCACTCTGAGCAGATTCCACTTTTTCCTGAAGTCTTTCTATTTGCTCCTCAAGGGCCCCATCTTTCCTGTCACTGCTTCTGTCATCATCATCGCTTCGCTACAGAAAGCAAAGGAGCAAAAGGGAAGTATCATTTAGAATGCCAGTGTATTATATCCCATCAAATAAAGGCAAGGATTTTATTCTGCTAGTTGAAGATCTGTATTCAAAGTGAAAGTCCCCTCCCTCTGCAAACATGTGCATGTGCGTGCATGCACACGCACACACAAAGCCTTTTTGTGGTTCAGAGACGTGATCCTGCAAGTTCCATAGGTCTTCATCTAGGCCAGGGAAATTCAGTAGCACTTAGGTCGATAATGTCAGTGGAGTTTTGGCTCTATGACGTCACTATCTGACCATTTAAGCAATAAGAACAAGGAGGCAGCTTGCTAACCTTTCACCTCCTGGGCCCTATGTGAAGCTGGGCAGGCCTTGTGGAAGCTCTGGGGCCACAGGTTGCCTTATCCTTGTCATAACACAGAAATGGCCTTGGGCTACGTAAGGATTCAAAGCACACTGTTCTCTGCTGGCAATGATGGGCTCAACACACCCTCATGAAGCTTTAGTACTTCCCAGATCACCTTGAAGGGTTTATAGCATTCGCTTAGGTTTGTAAAAGAAGGCCGAAGGAAGACTAGGCATGGGTTATCAGAATGGAACAGGGTGAGAGGTCAGATGCCTTTCCCAGCATCACCTAGCCAGAAAGTGGCAGGGCCAGAACCTAGCTGTAGGCATGTTTTATACAGAGGTCTTTTCAGCAAGAAAGCGGCATCATGGAACTTAGAACGTCTGGTAATCCTAAAAAGTGCTGCAAGGGCCCTGTCTACGATAGGCCCCAACACTGTTTAGACAGTACTACCGGAACCCCCTTTCTGATTTCATAGAATTCTGCTTTTTCTTTCTAATAGAGTGTCTATTACGGGGTCTGCCTTCTGTTCTAGGCACCTGGGTACGTGACT
>NW_006159568.1:1080853-1085881 GCF_000334495.1 Tupaia belangeri chinensis
CTAATGCCACTTAGAGTAAGGTTCTATAGCACCATCGCCCAGCAGACCTTTGTGCAACGAGAGAAATGTTATACACACCCGAGCTGCCTGCTAGCCACGGTCTCACCACCATACATGAGTACTGAACTTCTGCAGTGTGCTTAGTGTGACCAAGAAACTGAATTTTAAACTGTTTAACTGTAATTAATTTAAATTCAAACAGGCACATGTAGCTAATGGCTACTGTACTGGACAGCACATTTCTAGGGAGGGTGTGCCATGAGGGTGAGTTTGGAGTCTGACCGACCTGGGTCAGAACCCAGCTCTGTCACTAACTAGCTATATAACTTTGTTGAGCAGCAGGTTACTTAACCTCTTTGCATCTCAACTGTACATCTCTACACTATTCACTTATACTAACAGAGATAACATGATTCACACTGTGCAATATTTTAGGTTTGTGTTTACACCCATTTATGTATCTATTAAGTGTCTATTTGGAGACTAGAACTCGAACCTGTTGTAGGTTCATCACGTCATTAAACTTGTTTGGCTTTTATCCACCTTCTACTCCGGTAAACATGCACAATACTGGAAGTACTATCAAGAAGAATACTAGTCCTATCATGTTCAGTCAGTCATAGAATTCAGCCAGTTCATTCCTTCCCTCCAAAATAGCTAAAATACTAAACTGCTTATTGCCATAAGTGTTTTGTAAACTTGGGAATGACTGTCCAATTCTTCACCAAGGACTGGGGAAGTCATAAGCATCTTAAATCCTCTCCCACTTTCTTTCTTACACTAGAGACTCTTTCAGAAATGTCCTCCTTTCTTCCCCTCTTTTCCTTTTGGGAAGTGCAGAGACGGAGATGGCTCAGAGGTGGAAAGTCAAGCCTGTGGCTCCCTAAGCAGGTCGATATGCACAATCACAGGACACTACCTGCCCTTCCTCCTCTGCTTCTGCAAACAGCTCTGCACAATTTGGCTCGGAAAAACAAATCACCACCAGAATAGTGGACTTTTGCATCTTGTCCAGAGTTGCCAGTATACCTTTTAAACCTATTTTCAAATCAGTACAAGCCTTACCCGTTTGTGTTGCCTTGCGAGTTTCTCTTTAGCTTCTTCTAGCTCCTTCTGGATTTTTAGAACATGTTTGTTCATCTTACGAATTGTAGAGTGCAAGATTTCCCAAACAAACAATCTTAAGAGAGAGAGGCATTTGGTTACTATAAGTTAAACTATGTTTACAGATGATAAAATCTCTCAGCTTTTAAAACTCATTCATTAATTTTTTTAGATTTTTGTCACAGGGTGAATGTACTTGCCAGGGACAGAGAGAGGGAAAATGAGAAATCATGCCCCGGGTGGGGTGGGGGATGGCCATGCTGCAATGCCTTCTTCTCTATTCTCCTCTTGGGATTCTGGGCACACATGCTCAGTATTTTCAAACTGCTGGGTCTGGGACTCAAATCATGGCTGGCCATGTGGGAATCCAGCACCTTAACCACCATGCTACCTGATGGCCCCCAAACCTGTTCATTCTGAAAGGCTGAGAGTCTTCCACACTTCAGACAGAATTAATCCTATTTCCCAGGCAACACTTACGGCTTGCCTTTATTTTTTTTCCAGACAGGGTCCTGCTGTGTTGTAACCCTCCTGCTTCAGCCTCCTGGCCTGGACGACAGGTGTGTACTATCACAGTCAGCTGGGTCCTGCTACATTACTCAGGCCAGCCTTGAGTCCATGCTGCCTCAGCTCCTCTAGCCACTGGCATTACAGGTGCAGGCCACTGTGCCTGGCCTGTAGGTCAGACTAGGAATTGACCCTGGGCCTCCTATGTGGTCCCAGTGCCACTGCAGCTAGGCCATGTTTTATTTTATTTATTTATTTTTATTGTAAACTGTGCAAGTATCTAGCTTTACCCATTAGACTTATGTAAGCTCCCCAAGGGCAGCACTGTGTTCTTGTCCTATTTCTAATTTCTATCCCTTATTAAATATACACAGAAGGTATGTGTATAAATTCTCTGAATTGGTAAAATTTGAAAAACACTAACATTAGGAACAGAAACACATCTTATCTCTTCTAAATGTAAATATGAAGTGTCAGAATTTTCTCAAAATGTGACCAAATCAGGCTCATTTTATATACCTCATACTACTTAATTACTACATAGTCAATTTTCTTAGAACACTTAAGAAAATCATTAGTTGATGGCAGTTATCACTTGTTGGGCTTTCAAAATGAGATATTTATGTTAACTATCTTACAGGCAAACAGCTCAAATATTAGGACAATCGCTATATAGATACTTCAAAATGTTTACTGCACGAATGGCCTATTTTTTTAAAAAGTAGATTCTTAGCTACTTTTGTGTCTATAAACTAGGTATCCTAATCAAAGAATACAGCATAGTACTTCCTTCTACAAATGTTGACTCTGATGACAATATATTAAAAAAACTCTCACGTCTAGAGTGATGAGAGATAGGGCGAAAGAACCATGCGCTTAACTCTGAAGCTGTCGCTGGGAAGGCTTTGTAGAGTCAGAAATTTAATCTTGGTGCTAAAGCACAGATGGAGCTCTTCAGCAATGTATCCATTCCAGATTGTGAGTCTGAATCCTGCCTCTGTACTCAGTTGTGTGACTTTAGGCAAGCTACTAAAGTACTCTGCGACATCTTCCTATTCTTTAAAATGTGGATAATGACAAAACCTCCTCTGTGCTGTGGTGTTAGGATGAACCGAAAGTATAAACCACTCAGGATAATGGCCTACACATAATACAGGGGTCAGTTTTCTAAGAGTCTGCAAATCTGAGAGTGCCTTGTATTTTTGTGAATGCCAGCTCGGCTGGTATGACCACCTTAGATCAAAACCCATCACCCTGAGGATTCAGTACATTTCTACCAGTGTTCTCTGGCAATAAGAAATATGGAATGTTAAAAGTTGGGATACATTTTTATGTCTTTGAAGTAATTTGCTTTTGGTTTTTGTTTTGTCCCAACCTCTGCTATAGACTGATCAACTATAAAGCCTGTGGAGTCTCATGAAGAAGAACCAAAGTCAGTGCCAAGTTTTTATTCTTTAGGGGAAACTTTGCATTAAATGTTCTGCATTAAATCCAGGATTTTATGACTGAGGTGAGACCTCATCCCCTTCAAGGATGAGGTACCCCCACATACCAGGCTTTCTCTTCTCTCCACACTTTGTGTTTAATCTACTATAATTTTTTCCCCTACTTGCTGGTATGCATTCCCGGTCCTGTTCCCACCTGAAACTGGAACATTCTTCAGTCCCATGTGGTCTAGCTGAGACTCTGACTCACAGCCAAGTCTTGTGTTTTTTTTTTTTCTTCCATGAGTCTGAACCCTTTAACAGCATTTCTTCCTGACTGGTTTACTCCAGATTAAACTTAAATGACTGTCCCTAGGAGACACCGTAACCTCACTAGCTTGGTTATTCCCACTATCTTGAAATCTTTGCTGAGTTTGATCCTCTATTAGATTGGACATTAGTATACTAATACTGTTTAGATCAGAATTTGGAGCTCATGTATAATATACCACATGTACACCAATTCTTAGAGAACAAGAACTTTGTAAAATAATTCATATTACCTAGTAAAGTCACGCGATAGTTCTGAAGAGAAAATCCAATTTGCTACTGCGGCACAGTCAACAATCTGTGTACGAATCATCTTATCCACTAGTACAGCAATCATCTACAATGAGGAAAGAGTTACTAGGGTAAAGCTCACTTTTATGTAGGTCAGAATACTGCCACTGCTATAACAGTAAAATAGGATGGCCAAATAATTCATATTTAGTGGCTCTGGAATTGATCAATTTCATCATTAAGTCTTAAGATTTATTCTGCCCTCTGCTTGGCTCTTGTACTGTACGAAATACTATAATACCAATAAAGGTCAACTGAACAAAAAGAAATTCTGAATGGTTACACTTATTAAATTTCTTTTGTATTTTACATACTTATACCAAAAAAAGCCAACAATTTCAGTTGAATACCAAAAGCTAAACATCTTATCATGAAAAATTCTTGACCATCTTCTGAAATTTATTCCAGTGCTTCTTTATAATATACAATATGAAAGCAACATATTGAAGTTTGAGAAACCTTGAGCTCGTTTGGAGAAACTGGATAGACTAGATAACCATTTCCTACCCAGCTGGTAGAATCTTCCAAACAACATTCTTACTGAGCATTTAAATGTATTGTGATATTACAGTCCAAAAACTAATTGTAATATATGTTCTTTAAAGAATCAAACATTACTCAACACCAAAAAAAATGTACAGATTTTAAAGTCATTCTATAGGCACAAATTTCATGTTTTACAAGGCAAAATAATGGTATTTAATTGCCTTTTTAAAAAATGTAGAATCAGAATCACAACGCTGATCTTATTGGTTCTTACCTGGGGATGGTTCCTCCAAACCTCAAACATTACTCTTAGCACATGTAACTTTCCCTCATCACTTTCAGCAAGGGTTTTGAAGACTTCATGAAACCTTTTGATAATGAGAGGGGGAGGACAGAATATCAGATATACTTCATCAAACATTTTAATGTCTTCAAAGTCTTTTTAATGTTACACAATTTACCATGCAATGCATAAATACAAAATAACCAAACGTGAATCAAGAAGAATATAAAAGGTATGATTAGAAATTCATAGTCTGCATGTTAACTCTCGCAAAATCTTAAGAGGTTTACAATATACTATTGCCAGGACTACCATTTACTATATATTGAAAAGTAGTTAGGACCAGCAGATGGCATAATAGTTATGTCACTGGACTCCCACGTAATCAACCACAAATCAAGTCCTAAACTCAGTGGCTTTTTAAAAACTCACAGCAGGCACGTATGCGTGCATGCCCCAGATCCTGAGAGGAGAATGGAGAAGGGGTTGCAGTATGGCCATCTTTCCTGGGGGTAATTTCTCATTCTCTGTCTCTCTATCTCTCCGGTAAGTACATGCACACTATAACAAAATCGCTCTCTTTAAAAAACAAAAGTAGGGAAA
>NW_006159568.1:1085896-1093558 GCF_000334495.1 Tupaia belangeri chinensis
GGGAAAGGCTAAGGAACTGTCTCCAAACATGAAGAAGTATTCTTCAATGCACTTTCTAGCAAATCCTGTAAGAAAAAACCTTGGAAGCTGAGTTAGGATGAGATGTCTAGTTCTGGTTGGCCCCAGGAATATACCCTTTTTTGTGCTTGTGTGTTCTTCTTGAACTCTTACAAATTAGAAAGCTCTGTCTTTAGATGCCGGCCTCTGGATGGCTCCCCAAACTGTTGGTGGCTCTCATTTCTGCTCAATTTCTTTTGAAGATACTTAGGGAGGGAGCTTCTGATTATATACATAACTCTTATAAGAAACTGGGTTTCTACTAGTTCTCTAAAGGCCAAAGGAAAAAAATGTACTTTCCACTATATACCAAACTATATAGACGGACTGAAGCCATGAAGTAGGAATTTCAGCTATACAAACCCAAACCCACTGGATTAAATTCTGTAACACTATTAACATCTTCACATTGAACAATGTTAGGTGAAAATTACTGTATCATTGATGTGTTCACCGAGCCAAGTTCCAGTCCCCCAGAAAGGCTGTGTGTTCTTACAGCACTTACTTTGCAAGAGCACTGAAGGAGTGGCTGAATGATTTGGCTGCCAAGTGGAGCAGAGTCTGTACAAAGACCTCTATTTTCAATGGGTTAAAACTGAATCCTTCATCTGAAAAATATTTCATAGTAAGAGAAAAACGTAAAAGTACAGCAACTCCTTGGTGCCTCACCTGGAATGCTAAATAGATGGCATGCTCATACCCTAATACTAAGAAAACAGAGGACCATCACTGATTTCAAATATTCAAATTAGAAAACTAAGCATAATCTTTTTTTAACGTTTAGTTTTTCCAAGAGAAAGAGAGAGACAAGCACCCCTGACAGGGTCCTTATGCCACAACCCACCTCTAGCCTCAGGAAACCTGGATCAGGGGCATACCTAGGCATACCAGCATGCACAGAGAGGCCCTGGGATGTGATCCCAGGCTGTCCCCACATGCGCCCATCCTTGCAGAGTGTTGCATTACTGCTGTGCTTTCTGGCCCCAAAGCATAATCTTAATTCTTGATTTTATGGGAGTTTCCCTAATTCTTCTATATAACCCATTTCTTTAAAAAATATCACATATGCGCCAGCCAGTGGCATAGTGGTTAAAGAAGCTGGATCTCACATGGCCTACTGTATGGTTCAAGTTCAGACCAGGCCACTTGATAAACATGTCGTGTGTGTGTGTGTGTGTGTGTGTGTGTGTGTGCCCCAAATCCCAAAAGGCAAAATGGAGACTGGATTGTGGTGTGACTATTCCCATGGAGGTGCTTTCTCTCTGTTTCTCTCTTTCTCTAAGGCAAACATACACGCCTTCTAGCAAATTAAATACACACACACACACAGATTTCCTTATTTGTATCCTCCCTATAGAATGACAGGGTATTATATTAACAAAGACAGACAGATACTCAAACAGCTCACAGAAAACGTGTATTTTGAAAAACCTATATACAAATTTATATATATATATATTTTTTGCCAAACTCATACTTTAATTCCATCTCCACAAACTTTCTGAAGTCCCCACTTACAGTACATCCTTAACATTTAAGTTTATGTCCTAAGATGTCTGACAATGACACTAAATGTAACAGTATCATTTTGATTTTGCTTTCTCAATACATTTTCTCTAATATTTCTCAGAGAAATTCAAATAAAATCCCAATAATAAATATCTAAAGAGCATTAATGTTTTTCTTTGATTCCTAAGTCGTCTCTATGTGCATACTCTTCTGCACAGATCTAGCCAAAAATTTCTCCAGGAAGTTTTTCAGTTGTCCTAGCAAACTTGTCATCTGTTTTACTAATCTGTCTTTTTCTGCACCAAAACCACATTGTTCTACTTGCTGTACTTTTCACAATATGTTTCAATATGTGATTAGGCTTGTCCCTCTCATCATTTCTTTCCTTACCTATTTTTGACTCAGATAAACTTATAAAATTTGCCAAACAAAACACAAAAAATCCCAAGGATTCTGGTTGGATACTTGGTAAATGTTAAACATTATTATAATAGCTTAATTTGGAGAAAACATCCAATTTTATAACATCAAGTCTTCCCAATTTAGGAACTTCTCGAAGGTAAGCAGGGACTATTTAAAAATCCTTGCGTGATAACAGAATATTTTACTTTTAATGTTCAGGATGTGGTTTACATGAGCTATTTCAGAGGACTTTTTACATAGAAGGGGAAAACACCTGGGTTCTAAGAACAACTGACAGGTTGAACAGGCCAGCAGATGCACTGACTTATGAGCACTGAATGGGATTTAAAATGAGCTCATATCACTAGGGTCATGTTTATGTTTTAGCTTGGCCCATGCAGAATTTCATTCAAGAAACATTTAAATTCCTTACCGTCATCATCATCCTGGTTAGGATTTGGTACATCTTTCAGAATGCTGAAGATTTCATCATTGGTTGCCTTACTTTTAAAGGCAACAGACAAACAGAGGGCAACAGAATGTCCAGGAAGAGAATCTAAACACAAAATTAGAAGGAGGGAAAGATCAGGTTTAAAGACTGTTTTACAAGTAGTTAAATAACTGAGAAACTTTAAAAAAAAAGAAAAAAAAAAAAGATCTTTCCATTCAAAACAGAATACACTTTATCCCAAGATCAATATTCAATTGTATAAAGATACCACAAGTGAAAGTTTCATTTGATGGTCAAGGTTTTTACACATAAAATAGAGACAATTCTCATTTCAATACTTCCTTAACAACCCTTAGCTAACTGAAATCCAGTATAAGCAGTAATATTTTTCAAGATGATCATGAGGGAAAGTGGATATAATTACAACTTATAGCAGGTCTCAACTCTCTTGTAAGCTCAAAAGCAAAGAACCAATGTATTTCTTTCATTTTGCCTTTCCTCTGCCTTCTTCCTAGAACAGTAGAAAGTAAGTTTGAGTTTGACCAAGGTAAAGGCTGCCAACTTAGAAAAGGGCTTTCTGCTTTTCTCTTTTGCTGAATCTCCCATGCTTGAAGCTACATAACACCAATGCTCATGTGATGTGACTCAATGTGTTTACCATTGGTTAGTGTCTGCTGAGTCCTTCTTGTAGAAGATCTGAGTTAGGATATACCATAACGCATCATCAGAGCAAAGAAAGAATATACTTTTAATGTGAGGTAGACAAAGAGGGAACACAAAAGACAATCCTGACACAGAGTCTGAGTGCTTTTAGACAGAGGGATTTGTTTTATTTCAATTACTTACTGCTACTTTCATCTCCATACTTGTAAATGCAGGTTGGGTTTGCAGGACACAGAGCTGAGAAGGTAGGTGGAACAATGTCTAATATACGCTGATGGTAAGACAACCTACAAGACAAATAACCACCTCAGAATATATCTTTCCTCAGTTCCATTCTTTGGTAATACCCAACCTCCTTGGCAGGTCACAATCTCTAACAAACTCAATTTAGCTGACTATCAACAAGTACAAGGGGGAAAAAAAAGTCTTTTAAGTTTTTGTCTAAGACAGTACACCAAAATTCAGGCCCACTTCACAACTTCCTGGCTTATGCTGAGCTGAGAGCGTTTGAGCCCATTAGGCTGGCCAAGGATGTAGAATGTGGTGGGACAAAGGAGACAGTCAACATGGTTAGGAGATTGGTTATATCCTGCCTAATAAATATTGAGAATAACAGGAGCCAAGTTTCTTACTGCCTGAGAAAGCATTTACAAGTCAGTGCAGAGAGGAAGGTTAGAACAAACAAGATGTTGGGCTACAACTGGAGGGATATACACACACGGAGGGTTATGAAAATATAATTATGTGCTGCTTCATAATGGAGGTATATTCTGAGAAATGCATGTGTTGTTAGGTGATTTTATCATTGCGTGAACATCATATAGTGTACATACACAAACCTCAGTGATACAGCCTAATATGTACCCAGCTACATGGTGTGACCTATTAAAATTTTATGGGACCATTGTTATATACGTGGCCACTGGCTGAAGTATCATCATACAGTACATGACTGCAGTTATAGATGTATCTGTGTGCAGGTGCGTCTACCAAAAAGGCCTAGAACCAATGACACCCAAAAGCAACAATCACTAATAAATTTAGAAAAAAGAACCATTGCATGGCAACCACCACCGTGGTATCTAATAAAAGTAGGATTTTCAGTGGAGAGTGACAATTTGATGAATAGGATAAGAGTGTAACTAGTCAGTTACAGAGGGGAATATGGTGAGGCTAAGGGAGAGAAGCCTGGCAGACACTGACTGAACCAGGTGATCAAGATTAACATGAACCACGGTAGCATTCATGAGCTCTTCATATCACACACTGAGACCCCAATAATGGAAGATCTGATGCTGCTCATGAGGAAGTATCAGGATAATCCAGACAGATAAGACCTGGACTCCTTAAAACTGACACAGTCATGAAAGATAGAGAATAACAACTATTCAAAATTGCAGGAATCTCGAGAGAATGACAACTCAATGCTACCTGTGATCCTGGATAGGATTCTGGGCCAGAAAGGAAAGAGAGACACTGTTGGGATAGCTGGCAAAGTCCAGCAATACCTGGGGTCTCTATGTTGGTACTGTACCGGAGCGTCTCTCCTCATCTGGCTAAGAGGGGAGTGGCTTTGTCGTAGGGAAATACATGAGTATTGTTTCATGAAGGACGATGGGCTGTCGTGTCTGCAGTGTCATCTCAAAGGGTTCAGAAAGAGACTAGTGTAACAGATGTTTGAGAGGAGAAAAAGGTGTGAACACTAGAGCAAGCATGATAAAATGTTAACTAGGGGGTCCTGTTCTATCTAATCTAGGGTTCTTTGTGCTATCCTGACAACTTTTCTATAAATACAAAATCATTCATGTATTTTTTCAGCCTAAATTTTTATTAAAAAGTAAGAGAGAAGGTGGGAAAGTACTTGGATCTTAAAAATTATATTCTGGAAACACATCGCAAAGAGGAAAAGTCCCTACCACAGAAATGAACAAAGAACTTACCTCATACATTTTTCTAGAACTTCTCTTACAAACTTTGGTTTCGGACTTTCAGGATCTTGAGCAAGACAATCTGACCTAACGAGGAAATGCAGGTTCATAAATTTTTACTCTGTATTTATAGTTGACTTGTACTTAACTATAAACAGGGTTTTTTTTTTTCTGCCTATTATTTCATTTATACGTAGTAAATAAAAATCAAAGAAACTAAACATTTTAGTCAGTGAAGATTCCAAGATTACTTTTATGTTAGGTTTAAATAGTAACATTTTTATAAAAGATTTAATCATTATTTTTAAATTTGCTATAGGGCATGCAAACTTACCAGAGAGAAACAGAAAGAGAGAGAGGAAAAATTGAGAAAGTAAGCTGCCAGGTCCAGGACTCGAACCACAATTGGCCATATGAGAGTCCAGCACCCTAACCACCACACCACCTCCTGGCTACAGTAGCATTTCTTTGACTCTCAAGAAAGGAAGAATAAAACATATAACTATTGAGGGCAGCAGGTGGTGTGGTGGTTAAGAGTGCTGGACTTCCACATGGCCGACTATGGTTCAAGTCCTAGACCTGGTGACTTGCTTTCTCACTTTCACTCTCTCTTTTTGTCCCTTCCTGATCAAATTTAAATAAATAAGTATATAAAGTTAAATAAAGTAATTCTTTAAAACACACACACACACACACACACACACCACTACTTACCAGTCTTCCCAGCTCCAACGGAACTGGAAATTACTTAGATGATGAGAAAACCAATTAATAAACCTATGGGAGGTAGAAAGGGTGTGGAGTAGGGGATAAAAAAAGAAAGAATGGTTATAATCTAGAAATTTATGTAATTCTTTAGAGAAAAATCCTACTTTGTTATATGTTTATGTAATTCTCACAAATTCTAAGGAATATATTTTCTCCATGTAACTGAAGATGAAACAAGTCAATAAGAAAAAAAAAAAAAAGATTAAAGACATTGCAGATCGAACATTTTATCAGGAGCAGAGCTAATGTACAGCCTCTTATCATGCCGTGAAACATATGGCAGAATATACCATGGAAGACTCCCTTTCCCCTACAAGTGATCTTTTAGAAAACTGCTTTCTCTAACTAGAAAGGAGAACATGTTAGCATACTATAGGAGGCTATGAACTTTGTACAAGCTCAATGGATATTTGCTGAACAAATGCCACAATGGTGATGCACAGTACAAATGGAATTTTATTACTGTGGAAAAAAAACGAAGACACTTTTTAAAGCATGTCCCTCTCATAGCTATAATTTCAGTCACTGAAATTACTCAAGGTAATATAATCGATGGTATGGGTGGCTGTTACTTGTAACTTTCAGATATAGAATTAGAACAACAGACCTGAAATATCATGAAAATTGGAGAAATGCCCCCATCTGGTTGGAGAAACTAGAGAGGTAAGAAAGAATACCAGCTAACAGAGGTGACCACGCGGACCTCACATAAAAGAAAACAGTGGAAAATAACACATAAAACTCCAGTATGGTCTTTTAGAAAACATAATGTTACATTATAATAAGTACATGTTTTGTAAAGGTTATTTCAGAGGGGAGTAAGTGCAAATTCAACTCGGAAATTCCTAAAAAGGCAAAATATTTTGATCGATTTCTTTGATAAAGTATAGGCAGTAGAAACTGCTAATGCTCAGTATAAGAAATAAGGCCATTACTGTACCTGTCTACACATGTAGTATTCATTGTGTCCAAACGCATGTATAACATTTCAGTCGCCTGTGCAAGCTGTGAATTTCAGTATAAGGAAAACTAAACACTACTATTCTCCAAAAGAAGTTGTAACGGAGAACAAAACAAAACATTTCCTGTAAGTCTTTATAATGATATACAATAAATCTGAACCTGTATCACTTGTCAAAATGAGATGAGTATTTTCATCAACTCCAAAATTTCCCCATTTTCCCTTGTAAGCTCTCTCCCCTGCCCCACCATTCATTGGTCATTAGGTTATTCTGCATTTCTAGAATTTATGTAAATAGCATCATACAGTATAAATTCTTATTTGGCATCTTTCACTTAACATAATTACTTTTCAATTCACATGCTGCCTACAATAAAACGTGCTCCTTTTTACTGCTGAGTAGTATTCCACTGTTTATGCATCCATGTGTTGATGGGCATTTGCATTGTTGCCAATTTTGGGATATTACAGGTAAAGTTTCTATGAACAATAATGTTGAAGTCTTTGTAGAGACACATGCTTTCATTTCTTTTGGGTAAACATCTAGGAGTGGAATGAATACACTGTAAGTAGTAGATGTATACCTAATTTCTAAAGAAAGGCCTGATTGTATTCATGACTTGATTATATTTTCTATGTTCACTCCACAGCTGTACGTTATGAGTTACAGTTGCTCAAATCCTTGCCAACACTCTCTTTAACTTGAGCTGGGTGTTTAATGGAACCTCCTGTGGTTTTGGTTTGCATTTCCCTAAAAACTAATCATGCCGATCATCACATCATGTACATGTCTGGCATCTGCACATCTTTGCAGAAGTATCAAATCTTTCACCATTTATTTACTAGATAGGAATAGCTTCTTGGACTTTTGGCTAAGATCAAGTATAGACACAGTGGAAAATTATTCAAAAATATACCTCTTC
>NW_006159568.1:1093576-1116010 GCF_000334495.1 Tupaia belangeri chinensis
TTCCGATAACTCAAAAAAGCAGAGCAGAAATAAAAATCAGTTAAAGATAGTGAAGAATTTAAATACGATTAATGAGTCTGATCTACCGAACTTAAAGAGAACCCTGAACTCCAAGATAGCAGAATATACATTCTTTTTTATATGTAGTAAAACTGTATTTTAAAAAGGGAATGATTATCATGTCGGAACTTAGCATGGGAGTGGGATGAAGGGATCCTGCTTGAAGAGGAGGACAGAAAGCACTTAGGGTATGGCAGTACATCCCATTTCATAACATGTGGGAGTGTTCAATGTTAACTTTATGTCATATATCAGACTTCGGACTTTAGATCAGACCTTACTCAAATGATGTATTTCACCAGCGAAACAAAGCAAAATCAGAACCACTCTCCTTAAAACTTGAAACTTACGGGAATAAAAGCAAAACTGAAAAAAGTTAGGTCATTAGTAGCTTATTAAGTTACTAGTACTATTTTCAAACTGGGGACAGACAGCCATTTATTTTTATATTAGTGGTAGAACACTGGGTTTACAAGGGATTATTTATCCTTGTCCTTCCAGTCAAATAAACATCTAACCTCCTGGAGATCTAAGAAAGAAGACTCTATGTTAGTTCAGGAGAATTTAAAATGATTTTTCCCCTAAAAAAACTGGAAAATGGAAGCTTTCTTCTTTTATAGTATTTTTCTTGAATGTCCTGACCCCATGAAGTCTGTATCTACTTATTTAGACACATATTTACAGACATAAATACGTGTAATACATAAGCATTTCAACAGCTATATATATATTTTAAACACTTGTTACAGAGATTCTTAAAAATTATTTATTTTTATTTATTCATTCATTTTTAAAAATTTGACCAGAGAGAGACAGAGAAAGAGAGAGAGAAAGGGAAAATAAGAAAGCAAGCCACCAGGTCCAGGGACTTGAACACTGGTCAGCCATGTGGGAGTGTCCGGCACTTTAATCACCATGCCACCTGCTGGTCCTGCCCGACGTGAGTTTTAAGCCACCGGGTCCGGGAGGCGAACCGTGGTCGACTACATGGGAGTCCAGCGACATAGCCATTACGCTAACTGCTGGTCCCAAGGGGTTATGTTTCTGATCATGCCTATAGTCCAATACACTGGATAGGTAAGGGACTTGAGCACTGGTCAGCCATGTGGGAGTGTCCAGTGCTTTAACCACCACGCCACCTGCTGGTCCCGTCAACAGCTATATTTTTAACCTATACAATTTAAACGCATAAGCAAAAGTAAGTAACAATCTGTGTAAGTCAGGCCAAAGATTAAGTTTGCTTTTCTCCCTAACTTTCACACATTTTCAGAATAGTCTTTTGAGATTACAATACTACTGACTAAATAGTGTTTTATTTTAAAAACAAAGTAAACAGTAATTCCCCCAATTTTTTATATTGCTCAGTAACACTGTATATTACAAGTATTGATTTTTTTTGTTACTAACAGAAAACTGAAATGAGTTAATACTTGGCCATACTGATGTTTGTATTACCCAAAAAAACTACTGGATGCAAACTGTTATATAAACTTAAAATTTCACTGCCAACTTTAAGATATTAAACATTTTTATCAAACTCAGAAAAGAAACCAAAGGGACCAGCAGATGGTAGTAATGGTTACATCACTGGATGCCAGTTTGAGGCTGGACCTGGTGGCTTAAACTCACGCCAGGCGTGTGTATGTGTACATGTGCCCAAAATCCTGAGAAAAGAATGAAGGAGAAGGGGTTGGCGGCATGGTCATCCCCCATGAGGGGTGATTTCTCACTTTCTGTCTCTCTTTCTCTGGCTCTCTAGCAAGTGCATGTGCCCCATAGCAAAAATCTCTCTCAAAACAAAAACAAAAACACAACACCACCACAGGAAAGGATACAACTTGGGGTAGAGAACCAGGCTGAAGTTTGCACAGTTCAATGAGAAGTGTTGTGTACATCACATCAATGTGAGGAGGTGCTGGAAGCTGAAACAGTTCTGCGAAGATAACCTATAAAAGAATCATAGGTCAGAACTCCAACTGCTATCTTTATACTTCTGCCTGCTGCTAGAAAGACCTTAATATTCTGAACTTTAACTCCATTACATTCATAATGAAAAAAAATTACTTTTTAAATTTTAAAATTATATTTTTTCAAGTATAAGATCTATAATTATTGTAATAAAAATTCTCTCTAAAACTCAATAAAATAAAAGTATGCAATACTATATGTAAATAAGATGAATGCTAATTTGACCCACACTGATCCCAGAGAATGGTGAAATTAAATTCCCACTCTGGAAGTCTCAGAGTTGATTCGGGGAGGTGCAGTTTACTGAAGGACTAAATGGATTAGAATTTCATTCCTGTAATGAGAACACTTACTAGACGTGGAACAGCAAATAGAAGGCAAGTCATCTAGAAATAGATGCCCAAATCCCTCCTGGCAGTCTAAGACTTCTTTGCCATGCTTATTGTCCAGAAACTTCTGTTTTCCATCCTTCCTATATAACTGGCGGACCACCTATCCAGAATGTTAATGCGCTGGTCTGCAACATTCCTCTTAACCACCTCTCATACTCCTGTACTTCAGTCTGGTGAATTTCTACACAATTTGCAGACTTAAAAATATGATTTACACCAAGCATTTCAGCTGACATATCAATGAGCCAAGTTTATAACAAGCACACTTTCAAGGTTTTTAAAGATGGGACAGAGAAGTGCTTTTGGAAAACATTTTTAATCAGCACATAAGTTCAATATGAATAAAATGCAAACTTAAATAATACATTGTAACTACGCTCTTTCATGAATACTTTAACATACATGAATAAAGTAGCTAACAGTTTGAATCACGTGTGTCAAAGGAAAACATTGTTTTTCGGGACAAAAATCTCTATAAGGTGCTCCAAGATACTACTACTATAGTCCTTTTATATGAGTTAATATGGGTTCCAAAGTACTTCTATTCTCCTTACTTCTGAAACACTTGGCTCTTTAAATTTCTAAGAATAAATAAAGATCCATCCCTACCTTGTATTACAGGAAATAATACATTAGTCAGGTACATGCTGATAATAAGAGGTCAGGTAAATATAGTTAAAGAAAATGTTATCTGCCTAAAGTAATACAATGTTTTCAAGTAAGTATCTATTAAGTGGACAATGTACTGACAGAGCTAGAGGCAACTTACATTATTCATGATAACTATCCATGAATGAAGACATACTATATAAATTAATTTATAGGCAACTCCCACTTGGCTACTGGTCTCAACCTCCTCTTTTCTCCTTACTAACACATGGCTAACAGAGCACCAAAACTGACAGCAATTTCCTCGCTCCTCTGTTAATTTTCAGTGCCTGACAAGCAGCAAGAAAAAATAAAAATAAGCCAAGAGTAGATTATACTTTAAAGTCAACAGAAAGATTCTGAAACTTAGAAACAAGCTCCACGTGGAACGCATACCTCAACTATGTGGTAGTTCAAGGGGATCTTGTTCTTCCCTGGATAGCTCACTAGCTGTGCAGCACTACAAAAAGTGTAATTTAAGTTTAATAAGCATAGAAAGATACATGAAAAATCAAAAAAGCAGTTTCAAAAGCAGTATGTTTAGATAAAAGGAAATATTTTCTGAAATGTTCCAGATCTCAGTTACTTCACTTAACTATGCAAATGTTATTTTGTGTACCATAAGGAAAATCTTTAATGCATCCAAATTTGTTGAAAAATCCAAAGGAGTCTAAGGAACAACTAAGGAAGGACATTAAAATCTACCAATTTAAAGTTATTAATCAGGTAGGCTACTTCCAAAATGCTAGAGTCTTTTCTGCCTTAAAATCTAAACTGAAACTTCCCTAGGTCCAAAAAAATTTTATTACAAACAAATTCTCCCAAAGCTTGGATGTCTAAATACTAGGAAAACAGCAAAATCATTAGTATTCATTTATTCCCATAAAATCTAAACCAAAAACAGCTTGCCATCCAAGTTCTCTACAGCATATAGAAAATATCCATATACACCACCTTATTATATGCACATTACTATAAAGCATCCAGAATAGTAGTATTTGAAAGTGAAGAGCCTCAAGAAGGTAAGGCAAGAGATTAGTTTTAGTAAGAGAAGGAGTGAGGACAGGAAGATATATATTTTTAACACACTTTTGTTTTTTGAGAGGTTTTTGCTACAGGGCACGTGAGCTTGCCAGAAAGATAGAGAGACAGAAAGTGAGAAATCACCCCCCCACCCGCCGGGGGGAATAGCCATGCCACAATCCCTTCTCCTCCATTCTCCTCTAGAGCTCTTGGGCATGCACGCACATGTACCCAGCATGAGTTTAAACCACCGGGTCTGGGACTCGAACCATGGTCAACCACATGGGAATTCAGCGACATAACCATTACGCCAACTGCGGGTCTCTATTTTTTTTAACATTCTTTTAACACACATCTTGCTCTTAATCATAAAAACTGCTGCCTTTTCTTACTTCTAAAAGTACCATGAAAACAATCTTACCAAGTCTTTCTTTCCTTCCAGTGGGATTTAATAATGCAGTGAAGATTCTCTTCTATTACAAATCTTTCCACTGAATGACTCCCTGGCATAACAGGACCCTAGAAAGAAAACCAAATATACACATGTATGGATATAGAAAACAGATTTCTTTCATGTTTCAACAAATACTTAAGAGCCTATTATGTTTCAGTCACTATACTGAGTGGTTGGGACAAAAGTTAGAAATATTAAAGATCTGTACTTCCACACATTTCATTGTCATGTTAACCTGTATCTATAACATGACCAGTGTCAGCTGTAGTGTTGTTTCTATTACATCTGATACAGACTTCCATTGCCCGCTTTACATACTAATTCTTACATAAAACAACTGAGTAATTTCTGTATATATATATATTTTTTTTTTTTTGGAGAGGTTTTTGCTATAGGGCGCGTGCGCTCGCCAGACAGACAGAGAGAAACATAGAGACAGAAAGCGAGAAATCACCCCCCAGGGGGGATGGTCACGCCGCAATCCCTTCTCCTCCACTCTCCTCTCGGGATCTTGGGCACGCATGCACACGCGCCTGGCGTGAGTTCTAAGCCACCGGGTCCGGGACGCGGACCGTGGTCGACTACGTGGGAGTCCAGCGACATAGCCATTACGCTAACTGCTGGTTCCCTGTATATATATTTTTAAAGAATTATTTTATTAATTATCTTTTAAATATTGCTACACAGCATATGTGCTCACCAGAGAGAGAAAGTGAAAAAGTGATAAAGGAAGCCGCTAAGTCTTGGACTCAAACCACGGTTGGCCATGTGGGAACCACACCACCTGCTGGCCCCAATTTCTGTATATTAATAGCCTTTGTAGTTTGATTCAGATTTTTAAACCGTAAGAGACTTACTTCTATAATAAACATGAACGGAGAGTAAATTCTATTCAAGCACCACATAGACATAAAAAGTCACATATGTACTGAAAGATTTTCACAATGTATTTCTTAAAAAAATTTTTTTAATTACCTACATGATATTGTTTAATTTTTTTTTTTAAGTATATGTTTAACAAACAGGTTCAAAAAATATACAATCGACTCTTAATGGTAAAGCTGGGGTGATTTTAATAGGACAGAAAAAACAAAACCTTTATTTTGAGGGCAATAAATATTTTGCATATTTATTCTCTTCTGGCAAAGGATAGGTAGGCATATTAAGGAAACAGTAACAATTAAATATAAATAGTCCAGGAAAAACAAATTTAGGGCTCCATTTTATTTCCCTTACATGAATAAATACCTAACCAGATATATTTTAGAAGACTTTTTTTTTGGGGGGGGGGGAGATTTTTGCTATAGGGCGCATGGGCTCACCAGAAAGAGAGAGAGAGACAGAAAGTGAAAAATCACCCCCAGGGGAATGGCCACCACGCAACCCCTTCTCCGTTCTCCTCTTGGGATCTTGGGCACGCACGTACATGTGCCCGGTGTGAGTTTAAGCCACTGGGTCCGGGACTCAAACCGCGGTCGACTACATGAGAGTTCAGCGACATAGCCATTACGCTAACTACTAGTCCCACTAAATATAATTTCTTGCATAATGAAGTGATTATCATTCACTGATTTCAAAAGTTAACTTTATTGCCACCAACCTTCTTAGACTAAAAAACTCAAAATTAAAATGTAACACAGGCATGATTCAAGCCAAGATTAAACCACAAATATAATGCAACACAGGCTGTTTCTAGGAACTTCAGTTGGTCACATACCTCAGGATCATCTGTGTAATCAAACATTCTGAAGATGACCCTTGGCATCGGGTACACGGAGTCTTCCGTGTGAGGAGGTGGTGTGAAGGGAGGCAGGTTGTGCTGGAGCGCCTCACACAAGATGCTGTCAAAGGCAAGATAAGGTCTTAGGATGTGCCGTTCCTGCCAGCGATCCTTTTTCAATTTCTGAATCTGGGCCCACAGGCAATCTAAATACTAAAGACAGATTAATGTTTAATAATTAATATAAGTAGTATTTTAACTAGACAAATGCCAAAAAATCGCTACCATCTGAAATACAAGATGAAAAAGTAAGCTAATTTGTAATTAAATGTGGTACGAAAGAATGGCGCCAAGTATTTTTAAAATTGTAACTGCTTGTTTTATGAACTCTGTTTGGAGTTGCTACCTCTTACATTCTTTGAATCAGGCATTTAAATAAAAAATAGGTCTACTCTGTGATGGCTGGAATCCCACAAAACGGGACTGTTTCAATGATGACATTTATTAAACACCACATGCTAAGGCTGTGGGGAGTTGGATCCTGACATGGAATGTGGAAACCTCGCTAAGATATACAGAGGGTCTGAGTATGTCACAGAAGGAAGAAGAGCTGACTATCACAGAGACCGAAATCAATTTACCTCTTCCTGCGGATGTGGTTTATCAGCGGCCCATACTTGTAACATGGGCACGTGAGTCTTTTGGCGTCTTCTAAAGATAAAAATGAAATTCTACTATTAGATTTCAAAACATGAGATGATGGTCAATCATTTTAATTAATAAAATACAAATTAAAGCAACAAAACAACATTTTAAAAAATAATTATTTATTTAATTCTTTTTTTTTTTTTTTTTTTTTCTGGAGAGGTTTTTGCTATAGGGTGCATGTACTCGCCAGAAAGACAGAAAGAGACGGAGAGACAGAAATCGAGAAATCATCCCCGAGGGGGGATGGCCACGCAGCAATCCCTTCTCCATTCTCTTCTCAGGATCTTGGGCATGCATGCACACATGCCCAGTGTGAATTTATGCCATCGGATCCAGGACTCGAACTGTGGTCGACTACATGGGAGTCCAACGACATGGCCATTATGCCAACTGTTGGTCCCCAAAATAATATTTCTAAGTACCAGACTGTCAGACCTTAATATTTTTGATAATGTACTATGAATCTTCAAGATGTAGGTAAATTCCCAGTCTCAAAAATTGTCGGTAGCAGTGTAAACTGCTATAATTTCTTTGGAAAAGTACAGGCTCTCTGTAAGGGAATGTGATTTACTCTATCAAAATTAAAACATTCATTTAACCTGGTAACGCCACTTCTAAGAACCGACATACCCCATAAATACATTTGTACTTATACACAAACAGGATGGTCACTGAGACATTATTTATAATAGCAATAGACTGGAAATAATCTAAAGACCCACTGACAGTTATTTAAAACAGTAGACTACTGCACAGTTGTTAAAAAGAATGAATAGAGCTATTTTTACACATTGAATCCAAGTCACAGTGAACAAAACAATGAAGAAGAGTGTATATATTGGGCACCACTTGGACAAATAAAAGGAGGGACGTAGGGGGCCAGCAGGTGGTACAGTAGTAGGGGTACTGGACTCCCACCTTGTCAATAGTGGTTTGAGTCCCGGACCTAGCAGCTTAAAACTCATGCCAGGCACGTGTGCGTGTGTGCCCAAGATCCCAAGAGGAAAATAGAGCAGAAGGGAGCCATCCTCCTCGGAGGTGGTTTCTCATTTTCTGTCTTTCTCTGTATCTCTAGCAAGTGCACATGCCCTATAGCAAAAATCTCTCTCTCAAAGAAAAAGGAAATATCCACATATATAAAAGATTCTTTCAGCTTTATTTGTAACCGAGTATTAACAGTATCCAAAGAAGTATATATTAATGTACAGAAAATAAAATAAAAACACCCTACAAAAACTTAAGAAAAATAAACGATTACCATGCTGCTGAGTAATTAAGCATAAGTTTACGAAAAAGGTATCTTATTAGTTATTATATCTAATGAGACAGATCAAGCTTTTCACATTGGCTTGGGAGAGGTGGGTAATAGGAAGATATGAGATTTTTCATTGAAATCCGTAACATTTAAGAAGACCAAGCTGTGTGTGAAGTTAAGGACCACTGTCTCGAGGCCTTGGTTTAGGAGTCAATGTCTTAAATGAATACATAAATTGTATATATGTACCAGGGAAGTGGTTCTTCACCTGGGGAATGTATTAATAATCCAGATGTCCTGACCTTCCCCCAAATAGTGTAATTCACTAAGTGTGGGGGTTAGGGTCCAGGCATTTTAAGTACTAACTCTTATGCACGCTATTGACAACTATTGTACCGTAGTGTTTTATGCCTTTTACAAGCATGTATAAAGCCAGCTTACATGAAGCTATATTATCAACTCCTCTGCACTGACGAAGTAAGTAAACACATCTGATTACTTAAGTTCTCCGTGAGTTATAACAGAGGAAAAGGAGATTATTACAGAATGCCTTCAGGAACTCTACGGTTTACTTTTCAGATGGTATCACTAACGGGTGAAATATAACACATTTAATCTATCAGTAAGCTATCTTTTACCTAAACAACAAAAAGTATTACGAGCTGTATTCTTACTTAAGATAGCTTTCAGTGTTGGCAAAGATGCGGTCCATCTCTGCATCTTTCTTTTCGTACAACTCCTTTCCAACCCAGGGCAAAGATGAGAGAAATGCATACACATACCAATCTCGACGTACCTAAAGAGTTTTTAAAAAGTAAGTGTAAAATATGTACTAGTTAATTATCTCCATATTGTATTTATTCTTCAATGAAATACTATAAAAGCTATTTATCAGGGCTTAAGTAAGACATCTGGTTCATTCAGAGCATTTCTGGCTGTAATAGTTCTAATCTTACTATACAGAATTATCTGAACTAACATACAGATGGCACAAGAACACACACGGGCCTGCTGACTTAACTTTCAGATATTAAGAATCTAGTGTGATCTGCTTTTCCTGTTTGCTACTACTAAAGGGTTACAAGCAAAAAATTCCTGGAACTATATGGACAAGGTTCAGCAATAAGGGCTTTCTTACCTGAGGCACATCTTCTTCCTGAGTTACACTTACAAAATTTTCAAACATAGCAACCATTGATGGGGCAGCAATCACATGACAATTCACGAGGTCAGACAAAAACCGAACCTGTTGGGGCAAACAATTTCTGCTATTAAATCTAAATGTCCTTTGTAATAACTACAAAAACAAGCAATCTTACGATGGTCCAAACCAGGGGTTGGAAAAACTACAGCCCAAAGGTTGAACCTAGCCGCTTGCCTACTGTTTGCAAGTCTGTGAGCTAAGAATGGTGCTTAGATCTTTAAATGTTTGAAAAAAGAAATCAAAATAATATTTTATGACACATGCGAATAATATGAAATGTAAATTTCAGTGTTCATAGTAAACTTGTACTGACACACAGCCATCCTCATTTGGTTAAATATCGTCCAAGGTTTCTTCTGAGCTCTGGAAGCAGAGCTGAATAGTTATGACAGAGACAGTAGAAAGGACAGAAATATGTGAGCCTATAGGTTTCCATGCTATGTTACATTAAGAACCCAACCTGCAAAATATTCTAGCTGCTTTGACCTACCATCTCCTTTTCCATCTGGCTATAAATAATTTTCAATGAACTACAGAAATGGAAATTACAGGACATACATTTACTGGGTATCCTCTGTATGCCACTGTTAAGCACTTTAAAGTCCCTGCTATAGGGGACTCATAGACTAGTGGGATAAGCACAAACACACACACACACACACACACACACACACACACACACACACACAAGAATGACTCCTGTACTGAAAGGCAAATAAGTAAAAAGTGCATTAGGAATAGTGACAACACATCATAGAGGAGGTGACAACTGAAATAGGTCATAAAAGACAAGTAAAGTCCCTAAGTGGTGAGCAAGGAGGGCATTCTAGGGAGGGTGCTTTGAAAACCAGATGTGCTCTAAGATCTGTAGTAATTATGATATAGCTGAAGGTGGATGAGAGGCAAGAAAAGAGAGACAGATGATGGCAACCATGAAGAGTCAGGCTAGAGTCTGGATTTTACGCCTACACCTTGACAGGGGTCCAAACTTTTTTGATTGGGTACTCAGTAAAAACAGATTTGGACCTGATGGTGACACAATGGTGAAACACAGGGCTTGCAAGGCTGCCCCACATGGGAAGATCCCAGATTTGAGTCTGGTGACCTCCCCAGCTGTGCTAGGCACAAGTGTGCCCATAATCCAGGGAAGGCTGAGGGGTGGAGTGGATCATGGTGTCAGAACCCTGCTGGAGATGCTGTCTCTCTGCTTTTCTGTCTCTTTCACTCATGGAAGAAATGACTAAATGAATTTGAAAGAAAAAAAATCACCCCTACCATTAGGACCTGGTCACTCCATAATCCTTTTTTCTCCATTTCTCCATCCCATCAGCATCCTGGACACACGGGCATACTCTGTTTCTGAAGCCACCAGGACTGAGATTTGAACTGCACTGGGGAATGTAGCCTCCCGCTGCAATGCTTAACCAATGTGCTACAGGACTGGCCCTTTACCAGGTATTTTAAGACCACCCTTGTAGAGAATAGGAATGAACTGAGCTGAACTTAATTATCGAAAGACCAATCTGCCTTCACTGTGGAACATAAAGTGAGAAGCACAGAACCTAGATGCAAAAACATCAGTTAAGAAACTATAAGAATATGAAGAAGGGGGCCAGCAGGTGGCGTTGTAGTTAAGGGCACTAGACTCCTACATGGCTGATTACAGTTTGAGTCCTGGACCTGGGAGCTTGTCTTCTCACTTTCCCTCCCTTTCTCTCTCTCTTTCACTCACTCTGTCTCTCTCTGGTAAAATTAAAGAAAGTTATATAATTCTTTAAACAAAAAAAAAAAAAACCATGAAGAGAAAGGCATGAAATATTATGCTAGAGTCTCTGGAGGCAAAGAAGAAGGGAAAGAATTGAGAGAAATCTAGGAGGCAGAACTGACAGGGTTTGGGGATGCTATGGTATAAGGGGTAAGAAGACAAAACTTAGTGCTCAGTTTTCCAGATGAGTTCCCCAGCAGGCAGTGACTGACCACTGTATGTGAGCTGGGGAGGACAGAAGGAAAGGAGGTATAAACAACAGTGTATTAGAGACCTCCAGGTAAGGTATCTTAGGGCTATGCAGGTAGCATGTCACACAGGTCTGGAGCTCAAGAGATAGGCTGAGGCTGGAGATAAGGTTATAGATTTGGGGGTCACTGAAATAAAGGCAGTATTGAGGCTGTGAGAGGGAACAGGAACGCTTCCAGAGAGAGTATTTTAAAAAGAGCAAAGCTAGAACAGAATCTGAGAAACACAGAATGTAAGGTACAAGGTAAGATGACCCAGTAAAAGAGAATAGGAAGAGAAGGTAGAGGGCATCAGGAGTCCTGAAAAAACTGGCGTAGAAACCAAGGGGTAACAAAGTAATGTAAAGAAACAGATGCTTCAGAGGCAGATGAGATTTAAATAAAAATAAACCACTGGATTTGGTAACAAGCACTATGATACCTTTAATGAGAATGGTTTCAAAAGAGTGATCATCAGGGTAAAGTGGAGGACTATATTCTAAGAGAAAGAAAAAATTATTTCATTGTAGCTCACCTCTTCCCTCAGTCTCAACACTAAATCATAAAGGGCAGGGAAAATAAAATTTCATAATAACTTACCAAATACACTGCTTCGTTGTAATTGTTTGCTTTCAATGATTCCTTAAGTTGACGAATCATGGCTTCTACAAATTCTCCACCAAAGTTGTAATTCCTGGCATTCAGTAGACCAACTAATGTTGTATAAATTGTCAACTTCTCAGGTAACAGACGTGCACTGATTTGAGAACCGAGTATAAAACCAAAAAAAACCCCAAATAATGGCATTATGTTAAGTTGCTGAATGTTATATAAATCATTTTATCATTCCATTAACTTTGCAACAGGATGGCTTTCAGCTACTTCAGGAAAGTCACAAGTGTCACTGCAATTTTTTATTTCAATTCTAATTGGTTAATCCAAAAGTTAATAAAGTATAACAGTCTAATTGTGAAATTATCATACTAAAAACCAGACCAGTTTTACTTTAAGTATATTTAGTGGAACTGAGTAACAATTTCAAAGAAAATGGTTTCCATGGTAAAATATCTCAGAATTGCTAGATGAAACAATATTTTTAAACACATAATCATGAAGGGGAGGGGATGGGAGAGCACACAGCATTTAGTTTCTACCCTTACCTAACCAATATTCTGGGATCAGAATTCCACTTTGACAAACACTATTCTAGTTGCTTAGAAAAGATGGAGAATTAAGATCAGTATCAATTATGTTCCTATCAGTAAAACTGTTGAATTTTTAACATGGTACTCCGGAATGGTTAAGATTTCTTTATATCTTAGTTGCTTATTTCAATTGTGTTGATTTCATTAGTTATTTGCAAAACATAGAAGATGATTTTAATAATCAACCTTTAGAAGCAAAGGTTAGTTCCAAAGTTAGGTAGCATTTCAAAACTAGCTCAAAAAGAGAAGCAAATAAGAACTCATGGTAATTAAGTGGGGAAGAGATTCTCTTACACCTTCCATGTTTTCCTAAGGTTCGTAGCAAAGCATTAGACTATTTAGGTCTTAAAAAAACTAGTGTTGGCCAGGTAGGTGGTGCAGCAATAAACAATGCTTCATGACGCTGAAGTCACATGGGAAGGTCCTGGGCTCTTGTCTTGAGCTTTCCCTGTACACACTGGCATGCATACACAACTGTGATATGGTTGCTGAGGCTGGGGGTGGATTGTGGTATGAGACCCTAGTACGGGTGCTTGTCTCTGTTTCATGAAAGAAAGGAACTTAAAAAAATTTAAACAATTCATCCAGACCTTTAGCCAGCTCCAGATCATGGGCACATGCTCAGGGAAGTCCCCAAACATGAACCCCAGAACCTCTCCTTGTGCATCAGCCCCTCAGAGTGTTGTGTTTTATTGCTGTGGCACACCCAGCCCCCTTTTCTTGATATTAATTGGATTCTTTTAAAAAACTGTAAACTAGGAAGGGGCAGGGGCATGGGTGTGGGTGGGGACCTGAGGAAAAATTTTCAAAAAAGGAAGAAAAGAAAGCAGTGAAGTAGGGTCAGTAGGTGGCATAGTGGTTAAAGCACTGGATCTCACAAGACTCTGTGGTTCAAGTCCAGGATCCCAAAGCTTAAAAAATACACTGGGCACAAGTGTGTGCATGCCTAACATTCCAAGAGGAGAGTGGAGGAGAAGGGACTGTGACTTGACCATCCCTGCGGGTGGTGATTTCTCACTCCCCCGCTTCTCTCTGTCTCTCTCCAGTGAGCACACTTGCCCTGAGGCAAAAAAAATCTTAAAACAAAATCAAACTGTAAGATAAATTAACTAAAGTTTTAACTATGAGAGGTTAAAATGAAATCCACTAATAATTTCAGTTTGTGTTAACACATCTAAATTTCAAAAATGAGCTGTAAACATTAAAAAATTATAAAAATAATTGAAAAGACAATTTAAAAATCACCTTCAAAATTTAAAGATACCTCATAGATATAATCTCACGTAAAGTACAAAGACCCCATTTACCCAGAAGTCATAGGTAGTTCTTAGCAAGGAAAACAATTCAGAGTGATCGATGTCTGAGAAACAAGAAAGCCTGGATTGCTATTTCTACCACTGGAAGTGACTGTCTCATAATTCCATGAGGGCTTTTTCCCACTTTAATCGTCTCAGAAATTAAATGCTGTTCCCTATTCTAGCTAACCTAACTTAGATAAAGATTATGTCTGTTAATAGCTTCAAAAGCATCTTTAGTCCTCCAAGAGGGTTATTACTACTTGAGTTACCAATACTTGATTTTTTTTTGAACTACTAGTTTAAAATGTAAGTTAAGGGCCAGCAGGTGGCATGGTGGTTAAGGCACTGGACTTCTACATGGCTGACCGTGGTTCAAGTCCTGGACCTGTAGGCTTACCTTTTCTCACTCTCTCTGATGAGTGCACATGCCATATAGCAAACTAAATAATAATAATACAAATAAAATTAAATAATAATTTGTTTAAATATAAGTTAGTCTATTTAATATATTTAAGTCTGGGGCTGGCCTCATGGACTAGTATTCAAAGGAACCAGAACCCACATGGCTGACCATGGTTTGAATTCCAGTCTTAGCAGCTTGAAGAACACACTGGGGCAAATGCACACAAATTTGGGATTTCATTGCCCGGATCCCAATGAGATGGAGAGGCAAAGAAGAAGGGATTTCAGTGTGACTATGTCCCATTTGGGGTGTGCTTTCTTTCTCCCTTTCCTTGTCTCTTTCTCTGGCCAGTATATGTGTCCTCTAGCAATTAAAAAAGAATTCTGCATGAGAAAGTGAATTATAAAGTTCTAAGGTACAAAAGAAAAATGCTCAATTTTAGTCCTATCTATACTTATGAAAAAGTTTGTCAAAGGATCAAAGGTCATTTTATTTGTACAAATTTCCCAGCAGCAGCAAAGCCAATGACATATGGGCTGTAAACACATCTTTTGAGCAGTTCTCAAGCATTTAAGAGTAGATAATACATTATCACCTGGATTCACAAATCTTTTGCATACATACACTGTACAAAGAAGCCTTAAGATCTTGCTCTTGTAATTAGGAAGATCAGCTTCCAAAACACCAGCCAAGCCTTCTAGGTTACTTTCCAAAGAGCAGGCACTCTGTAGAGGACATCATATGAAACACTCGTCAAGTACTCAGGAGTGAGTGAATTACGATAAAATTTTCTAGATTAAAAAAAAGTTCAGGCTGCATACAAAAATAAGGCACAGAAAAGTTTAAGTGAATTGTGGAGTTACTGTTCTTTAGAAATCCATAAGGGAACGGATAAAATCTTAAAATAAGAAATCTAAGTTAGCAGAATAAGTACTGGAAATGGGAGACACCAAGGGTTCTACCCATCTCTCCCACTAACCAACTTTCTGTCTCAGGGCAAACTGCCTCAAGTATCTGGTATCAAAGTGTGTTAGTTCATTTATGAATTCAGGGTTCTATTCCCTAGGTACCTTCTAAGGCTCATCGTCTGTGAAAATTACTAATTACTAAATCACAGATTATTAAAACTCTAAATTATCTGCATCTCAGGGGTTTCAACATACACTTACTTTGAAATACAGATGCATGGTAATAGAAATATAAGCAGCCTAAAACTGAGACCATCAAGTTTTCAGTTGTGAAAGTTAAAGCAGTGAACACAACCCTAAACCCAGCAGTCTGTGCCTACTGTAGTGCATACCTTTTCTCCCACTTTGCATATTAAAGATTCCAAATGATCTTCAGTTTCATTTGCATCAGAGGTCTTTCTCCTTTTGTGAGGCTGCCCACCTGTTTCAGTAACATAAGAAATATTAATATTGTATGATGAATCTGCTATCACAAATTTTATTTAACCCCTTTAGGCTACAATTTCTGTTCTACCAGGCCCTACTTTTGCGAGAGTAGAAGCTCTGAAGTGACCCTCCATTTTTCACACTAGGCTAGGTTAACCAACAGACTCCATTTCCAGAGCCACTATATGCAAAAACTCCAGGAGACACTATTCACATTAAGTTTGTGTGACTAGTGCAGGTGAGGCTGTGCAATGTAGCAGCCTTGTCAATTTCTGTGTACTGGCTGGAATGGGGCCAACAAGGTGCTAACCATCTGTTTTAGAATACTCATGTAATGCCTACTACTACGTTTTTTTAACTTGAGTTGTTTTTCGATCTTCAGTTGGCTGTTCCAAACCTGTTATGCCAATAGTATTCATCAGTCTAAAATAATGTAATTTCATTATTATGTAAATTGACCATAAAATAAAGGCACAAAACCAAATTAAATGCTATGAAGACTTAATTGGGGGGAAAATCTTTCTATTAGATAAGAAGAGGAAACTTCAAAAGGTGGGAAAAGGGAGCTTAAAACGTCAAGACACCTCATTTACTTTATAATCATCTAAGTTCTTAACTTTTCAATTAATAGTAGCACTAGTACAATTTAACTCAAACAGTGGTAATGACATCATATAACATAAACACACACAAAGTATTGGGCACTATCTCAAATAATTGGTAGAAACAAGTTTTATTTTATAATTCCATTTTAACAGACTCTTTTTAAATGAATAATTACCGATCCTGATTTTTTTTTTCAAAAATCTTATCAAGGAATCTTAATATATTTTTAAAAAGCTTTCATTCTGAAATCGTTACCAATCACCTGTCCTGACTGCTAATGAATTCAAGTTGAATGAAGAAGCTATGCTACAAATAACCTCAAGCACCATCCTTATTCAGACCTTCCCTGCTGACAATCTTTCACCATTTTATTTAAAATCTTAACACACCCACTTTAATCATTTTGTGACACTTTAAAAATTACAGTAAGAGTGTTAAATATAAAATATGCTGCTGCTATGTTACCCATTCTTACATAATTCAACCTGTGACTTCCATCAATTAGGTTAAGACAAGCGTGTGGACAAGTTAGCAATCATCTATAACTGTGCTGGGAATCCATATTAATAATGAAGATCTGCAACTGGATATAGAATTCTACAGTAGCAAGTTACCTATAACTTTAATCTTCAGATCTAAATGGTCAAAGGAATTGAACTATCCTTAGAATTCTTTTTTTTTTTTTAAGAGGATTTCACCATAGGGCACATGTGCTCACCAGAAAGAGACAGAAAGCGAGAAATCACCCCCCAAGGGAGATAGCCACACCGCAATCCCTTCTGCTCCAGTCTCCTCTCAGGGTCTAGTGCACACATGCACACATGCCCAACGTGAGTCCAGCAACACAGTCATTATGCCAACTGCTGGTCCCCTTAGAGTTGGAACATTTAGCTTGAAATGTACAGTGATTCTCATAAAACACAGCCTCTAGCTATTCAAAGCTTGGGCTGTTAAAAGTCTCTCCAATGACTGAAATGATGTAAATTTAAGCTGATTAAAAGCAACCTAGTACTATTCAGACAGGATCAGAAGGAGGTAGTATAAAGAGCCTCAGAGTAAAGCATGCTGTGCTTTGACATCTCAACCCCTTAATTACCACTATCATTTTGAAGGGATAATGCCACAAAAGTATAACATGCTTGCAGTAGGACAGCTGAGATGTATTCCTAGAAGTATCAGCCTGTGTAATGGTGTGGACACCTGTGGAACAGGACCAGTGATCTTGACTCTCAAGTATACATCAAACCTAAGTCACAGGATCTACTAAGGTTTCATTACCCAAAGAGCTAATTTTCACAAAGGTCTTTTATTTCCAGGATTCATATATATAAAGAAAAAAAGAAAAGAAAATAAAAAAGAAAGAGAAAGAAAAGCTGCATACATGATGGAATGGTTATGTAAGCTGTCAGCCAGGACATTAAAATAGCCCTTTTTTAAAGCAGTGGTTCTCAACTGGGTGCCGATTTTTTTCCTCAGTGGCCATCTGGCAATCTCGAGAGACATTTTTGGTTGTCAAAACTGAAGGAGTGCAGTTGGCACCTAGTGGGTAGAGGCCAGGGATACTGGTAACATTATACAGGACATCTTCCAACAATAAGAATAATATGGTCTAAAAAATTCATAGTGCTGATGCTGAGAAATCCTGTTTCAGAAAGCAAAACATACTAAAAAACATACTAATAGTCTTCTCCAAAACTGAATTTTGGCGAGGTTGGGAGAACACAGACACTGGAAAACTAGCTGAATGAAAGCAGTGTTTTTTCCTTCTTTCTTTCTTTCTTTTTTAATGCCTTAGCCACTGTTTCCGGCTTTCTGGCCCACCTACTTTGCCGATCCTTTATTTTACCTCACAGTCTTCCTAACTGAACGATCCAGCTGGCTGGCCTGCTGCAGCTTGGAACTTTACCCCACTCTTTAGCACCATCTTCCCAGCCCCCTCCAGAAGCATCAACAGGAAAAACAATGCTGCACGGAGAGAAGGTTATGATTTCTGAGAAAAATCTGCAAAATTCAAGTACACAATCATGTCTCTGAACTGCAAACCCTCTTTTCATTTTGCTGTACTGAAGGACAAGATGTGTTTGAGAAATGGGAGGAAGGAAGAAAGGTAAGATATATCCTACTCTCATCTGATATTTGAGAGACTAAGAAGGGGAGAAAAAACACTGCAGAAAAAGTAAAAACTCCCTGACAGTAACAAAATATTGAACTCAAATGAGAATCTAGGCAGAAGCATAAGGACATAAGACAAAACGCCTTAATTAAGAACAAAATCTGGGGACCAGCAGTTGGCATAATGGCTATGTCGCTGGACTTCCATGTAGTTGACTGCAGTTCGAGTCCCAGACTTGGTGGCTTAAACTCACGCCAGCCGCTGTGCGTTTCCAAGATCCCAAAAGGATAATGGAGGAGGAGGGACTGCAGCGTGATCATCCCCCCTGGGGGGGGATTTCCTGCTTTCTGTCTCTCTCTTTCTGGCGAATGCACACGCCCTATAGTAAAAACCTCTCAAAAAAAAATAAATAAATAAAATAAAATTTTGGGAATTAGCTGAATGCTTTCATGCACACTCAAGAAAACCTATCTATGGTGGCTTCCAAACAAGAACAGATTCTATATTAAAATGTAACTACGTAGAAGTTTCATCAATGTAATGTACACTGAAGTTACATATTGCTGCTTCACTCTGACAGGCTTGGCTAATACAGAAAAGAGAAGCAGGTCTTTATTAAAACCCATCCCAAAGCACCCTAACACACCAAATTTATTTTTCCCCCTGTATGTTGATCCCAATTTCATATAGACATGTATTACATCTTATATCCCTTCTAAAATAGAATGTACTATCGGTTATTTTAATCCATAAAGTGCAACAGAAAACCAATCCTGAAAAAGTAACAAAAGCCCACAACATAAAAAAGCGATATAATTTGATTCTGCAGATTTAAACAGAGGTTAGTAACCATCACATGTGAAACTAACTATACTCTCCCTCAGAATAAACAAACCTCTTTACTTCTATTCATTTTTTCCCCCTACAGTTAAGTAGAAAAGTCAGTAACAGTTTAAAAGATAATGACTTATTTCTAAGTAGCTTAAATGGAATTAGTATGGGATTGTGGCTAAGAACCTGAATAATCCAAGTCCTTCCTTAACTGTAAAAGAACAAAACAAACAATGTACTGAGCACCTATTACGTACCTATCCTAGAGAAACTGAAAAGCTTCAGAGAAGATCTTAAAGAGACTAAGAAATGAATTAGCAAAACACAGGACTAGTTCTCATACACATTACTTCCTTTTTAGAATCTCATTTTTCTTGTCTATGAACAGTTTGCTGCCTCCTTGAATCTTGGATAGTCTAGTCTCACTGTAGAGATATAATTTAAAAATACTACTGTAAGAGGACCTGCAGGTGACATGGTAGTTAAGGGCGCTAGATTCCCATGGCCGACTGTGGTTTGAATCCTGGACCTGGCGGCTTGTTTTCTCACCTCCCCACCCCACTCCACCCCCAACTCCTTTACTCTGTCCCTCTCTGGTCAAATTAAAAAAAAAAACTTAAAAAAATCTTCCTGTAAGTTCTGACCCTCTATTACCTCTCTGATCTCATCTCCTAACCCTCCAAAGCCCTGCTCCGCAATGCTGGTCTCCCAGCTGTTCTGTGAAAATGGCAGGGAGGCTCTGGCCCTCCGCCTCTGCACTCATGGCTCCTTTTGTTTGGACCACTGCTTCTCCCATAAACCGACAGCAATATGGACTGCTCCCTTACCTCCAGCAGATGTTTGATTAGTCGCCATCTCAGGGAGCCGTTCCTCAACTAGCCCATATAAAATAGTAACTCCTTCCTGTCTCTACCCCTTCACTCAACTTTTTCTGCACAGCACTTGTTACCATATGACATGCTACACTTTACATGACTGTGTGAAGGGGTGGGACAGCCTCCCCAATAGTATCCTAAAACCCTGATTCACTCCCAGCTTTAGCCAAATGTGGTTCATGGGCACAGGAGTGCTCGACATACTCAGGGAGGTCTCTGGATACAAACTCAGGTCCTTCCCAAGTAAGTCAGCCTGGCAGACTGTCACGCTTTAACGCTGGGCCACTGACTGGCCCATTTCTCTACATATTCTCTTTACAAGTCTCCAGGCTGCCCCTCTAGAGACATCTCCCCTCTCCTTAGGGATGCCTTAGAAAGGAAAGGGAGAACAAATAAGAGAAAAGCAAGCTTAAGAATATCAAATAAAATAGGAACAAAAGACTTAAATCCTCTAAAAGCCAAGTGATGACTTAAGAAATTAGTTTTTGATCAGGCAAATACAAAGCAAACAAAAATTGTATTTTCTGTGCCCTGTACCGAGGTTATATCAAAAGCCTCCTGAGTTAATAACCAAAGCATGCAGCACAGTTATACCCGTGTAGTGACAAGAGCCCCAGAATTGCTCCCACAGGTGTCTGGGCACTGGGCAAACAGCTGTGTCTCCATGTAAATTACATCGGATCTCTAGCCCCTCCTGTGTCAGATGAGAAAGTTGACAGCATTTCCTATCAAACCACATCCTAGAAAAACCTGTGTTTCACTACTAAAACAATACAAGTGATTCTGCCTTTAACTGTCTCTAAGTTCAAGGAGAGAAACATGTTAATGGAGAAACTTTTTGTTTGTTTGTTTTTGGAGAACTTTTGCTATAGGGTGCATGCACTCGCCAGAAAGACAGAGAGAAACAGAGAGACAGAAAGCAAGAAATCACCCCCCAGGGAGGATGGCCACGCTGCAATCCCTTCTCCTCCATTCTCCTCTTGGGATCTTGGGCACGCACACACATGCGCCCAGCATGAGTTTAAGCCACCAGGTCCAAGACTTGAACTGCAGTGGACTAAATGGGAGTTCAGCGACATAGCCATTACGCCAACTGCTGGTCCCTAATGGAGAAACTTAATCACTTAATTTTTTCTTACACGCAGGCATCTGCCAATGTTGGTCACCTCTTAAATATTAATAGGTGATAAAGCATGGAAACATCATCATAAGTCATTGGTAACCTGTATTATTGCACTTAATGCTCAGGAAACTCAAAAGGAGTTCCACGCATCACAGATTGTTTCAAGAGGTTCTAAAAACTGGGCAAGATCACAAAGTAAATGGTAGGGTCAGCTCCAAATCCAAACCCAGTGGTTCCAGTATCTTGCCTCTTAACCACTAAGATATATTCTTTCCCAAGGAATAGTGTACTAAGATATTAGCAGCAGAATTACCCTAAATTTCACTTTGTGTGTGTGTTCGTGTTTTTTCCTTGACTGTAATGCTTACGTTTTTATTTAAAATAACAAAATTATTCTTAGTTTTTAACGGTAACACCATGATCTCCTGAAGCAGGCCATCCAAATGGAGATAGGGAGCCCTGGTCTAAATTTCTCACAGCTCTCTGGTTAGTCTTCCAGCATATTCGCCTAAAAGAATTCGGAAATGTACATATTGGCTGTTCAAAATCTAACATAACCTGCCTTTTTATTCGTGACCTTTTTGCCGTGAATAAGGGCAAAATTCTTTCCCAGAGATGTGAAAAAAGGCAAATCAATGACCGCTGCAGGAGCAGAACTGTGATCGCAATTCACCACGTCTCGGCCACCGCTTTGTTTCTTTTCATCGGGAAGTCTTCCGAAAGCCCTTCTCAGGTGCAGCTTCGAAGGTTGAAAAGAAAACAGTGGAACCAGTGGCTCCCTGTCACCGTACCTTAAGAGGCGGCAACCTAGACACGGTGGACTTCCCAGCTCGGCGGTGCAAAAAACCAAGGAGCAAGTCTCACGGAGTCCATGGAGACCAGGGTCTCTCCAAGGGGCTCACCAGGCCCCTTTCCGCAAGATCAGACTGAAGGACTTGGGGCTAGAGTAAAGGAGGAGGGAGCAGTTGCTTTTTAAACCCAGCCACACCCGCACCGTGCTTCCCTCTATGGTTCGCCGTCCCTTTCCATGAGACTCGGAGCCCAAAGAAGCCAAACCATGGCTTCCCCCCGGGCGGGGCCACGGAGGCCAGGCCGAGGGCACTCACCGTCGTTCTCGTCGCTGTGCCGCCGCCCCGACATGCTGCCCGCGGTGAGCTGCCGC
>NW_006159568.1:1118520-1173741 GCF_000334495.1 Tupaia belangeri chinensis
CCCCGCCCCGCCCAGCCGGAGCCCGCCGGCCGCGCGCCTGGCTGGAGGCGGGCGGTGCTGCGGCCACGGTAGTCCCCGCCTGAGCCGCACGCCCACTCCGCGGGCTCCGAAAGGCCTTCCCGGCGGCCCATGCGCGGACGGCCCGGAGGACTTCCGGAGCGAGGTGACGCCGTGCGCTGTGTCTGCGCGAGCGCGCGGCCGGGGCGGGGGGCCGGCGAGCTCTGCTAACGGCTAGGCAGGCAGTTCTGGGGAGAGAGACCTACGGAAGGAGCGGAACTGGCGGGTACGTGCTCGTCGGACTCGCACTTCTGGGTGCTCGCCGCCTGGGGAGAACTGGGCGGAGAGACGGCCTGGCGTGCGGGGTGGGGCCGGGCGGGAGGCGGCGCCGCACGTGCCGCCCCCGAGGGACGGAAAGGCCGGCCCAGACGCGAGCCGGGGTCTGCTCTGGCAGTCATCTTGCTTCTCGCTTCTCCGAGGCGTTCGCTTAGGAGGGAGCACAGGATTGCTTTAGTGGCGCGTTTTCAGCAATTTGAGGGTACCTTTATACGCGTATCCGAACGTCCCCTGCCCTGACGTCCCTGGTGAGCCCCGCACTGGCTCATCTACCTGCTTGGTCCATGGACACCTGAAATGTCATTCGCTTGGCCTAACCGATTTCTCCTTCAGTCGCACCCCTTTCGGTAAATGACACTACCCATGGGTTGCTTAGTTTAAAAATTTAGGGAGGATTTTTATTCTTAGGTCCTCTTTTCCTTTACTTCCTAGGTAACAATTTATAAACCATGCCGGCTTCATTTTCGCTTTCAAAGTAAATCCCGAATCAGACCTTGTTTAAAACTCTCCAGTGGGGACCAGCAGGTGGCTTGAAAATCAACGCAGGTGTGTGCACACCCACGATCCCAAGAGGAGTATGGAGGCGAAGGGATTTCAGCGTGGCCCGCTCCCCTGGGGGATGATTTCTCTTTTCCTCTGTTGAGCACAGGCACCCTATAGCAAAAACCTAAAAAGCAAAACTCTCCAATGACTTAACAAAAGCAAACCCCATGTTTCACCCTCTCATCACCCGGCTAGTCACTCTTCCTTCCTATGCAGGCTGTAACCACAGAAAGGAACTTATAATCACTATTTCTTTTACCTGAAAGTCTCTGCTTCTAAATCCGTTTGTCTGACTCCAGGTCACTTAGTTCTCAGCTCAAATATTGGATCCTTGGTGAGGCCAACCAATCGCAGTTTTGACTCAACAACTAGTGTACTTGTTAACCTTTAGCACCCCCAGTATGGCTACCAGTGTTCTACTGTAGATATTGAAAATAAAAGGAACAAAAGAAAACCCTTTTGTCTAGGAGCTACTATTCTAATGGCCAGTTCTGAAGGGGCACAGAGGGACCAGCAGATGGCCTAATGGTTACGTTACTGGATTCCTAAGTAGTTGACTGCAGTATGAGTCCCTGAGCCAAAACTCAGGCTGGGATTGTGTGTTTATGTGCCTCAAATCCCAAGGGGAGAATGGAAAAGAAGGGACTCACCAGGTGGTTTTCCACTTTGTCTGTTTCTCTGGTGAGTGCATGTGCCCTATAGTAAAAATCTCTCTCAAAAATAAGAACAAGGGACCAGCAATTAGCATAATGGGTATGTCATCGACCACATAGTCTATCACAGTTTGCATCCCAGACCCGGTGGCTTAAAACTCACGCCGGGCGCATGTGCATGCATGCCCAAGATCCCGAGAGGAGAATGGAGGAGAAGGGATTGCGGCATGGCCATCTCCCCTGGGGGTTGATTTCTCGCTTTCTGTCTCTCTGTCTCTCTCTGTCTGTCTGGCAAGCACACGCGCCCTATGGCAAAAACCTCTCCAAAAAACAAATAAGAACAAAAGGGGGCACAGGGCAAATCAGAGATAGTGAGCAAAGGGAGAGTAGTAATGTAAGGGAAAGGGACTTTGCCAAGCAAATTCAGAAACCTTTGGAAACTGATCTAACCCAAGTTTTGAATGATAGTTACCACTCTGGCTACTATAAAGTCAGTAATTCAGGCCAGAAATAGTGGTGGCTTGAAATGAGGCAGTGAAAGAGTTGCAGAATAGTTTGATCATATTATGTTTCAAAAGTACAACTGGTAGGGTTTTCTGAGGAACTGGAAAATAGTGTGAGAAAATAAGGCGATAAGCTAAACTAGAGTGGGTATATCAGATGCATTTTCACCTTGGTGAATATTTTCAATTTACAATGGTTTATCGGGATGTAACCCTATTAGCAGTTGAGAACCTTCTGTACTTATTTTCTTTTTGCCCATAGACGTGCAGGTTTGAGTTGGGTTAAGAGAGTTGCTCTTTCAATGGAACTTTATAGGAAAGATCATTAGAAAGCTGAAGAAGATCCTATTCATGCTAGTCTTTCACTTATTTTTTTTTTATTTTTATTTTTAATTTTTTTTTTTTGCACTCGCCAGACAGAGAGAGACATAGAGACAGAAAGCGAGAAATCACCCCCCGGGGGGTGGTCATGCCACAATCCCTTCTCCTCCATTCTCCTCTCAGGATCTTAGGCACGCATGCACACGCGCCCAGCATGAGTTCTAAGCCACCGGGTCCAGGACACGAACCGCGGTCGACTACGTGGGAGTCCAGCGACATAGCCATTATGCTAACTGCTGGTTCCCTTTCACTTATTCCTTAAACATAGCTAGAGGCCTCAGTTCCTCTCCACATGGTTCTCTGTATGTGGTCTCTGTAGTCTGTACTGGCTTACAGAACGGTGTTGGTCTCTTTATGAGTGAGCATCCCAAGATGAGAGCAAGTGGAAGCATATCCTTCTTACAATGGTACTCAGCCTCCAAAATCAGTATACTTCTACCAACTTTATTCTTAGGAGCAGTTTCCAGTCTGCCTAGGCATAGAGAGGAAATAGACCAGAAGTACTGCCCGTGGTCATTTTCAGAAAATGCAATCTGTTACAGCTAATTTTTTAGGATTCAATTTTTAATGTTAAATACAGCCTTAAGTTAAAGTGAAATACTGATATTACCGTTCATTGAATCCTAGTATGTGCCAATCATTTTGTATATCCCTCTCCATCCTCTCCAGTCTTTACTACATTGTTGCAGAAGGTTGATACTGTCATCCCCAATTTAGAGATCAGGGAATTAGAGTGCAAAGAAATTGAGTGGCATGCTCTGGTTTAAGTGCTAGCACCCAGCTGTACCACAGATGAAAGAACATGCTTCTCTCTGCTGCTCTTGTTGTCTCTTAGGGTTTGTTGCTTGTAACATTTGCTTTATAAGAGAAGGAATGTTCTTTGTTGGTTATAATGTGTCGATTTTTACAAGATTTGGCCACAGTAGCAATTTTGAGAGCCTCATTAAAATTGGGCTTTCTTGGTAGCAATTTCTTACAAAGAAAGGGATTAGCATGGCTGTGAAATTAGGGGACAAAAGTGTTGATAACCAATGGCACGGTACTAGCATGTAACTTGGTTAATTTTGGTTATATGCAGTGCTTTTCTGGTGTCATATACCCTAAATATGTGCACGACTTGCTCCATAATTCAGGTTTTGGCTTAAAAGCTGCTGCCTCAGGAAGGGTTTTCCTACTTCTGTTTAAAGAGCCCCTCTCACTCTGCCTCTTTACTTTGTTTATTTTTCTTTTTCTCTTTATTGCTGGAGGGCGCGTGAGCTCACCAGAGTGAGACAGGAAGAGGGAGAAAGCACCCCACAGTGGGACACCATCGTGCTGCAATACCTTCTGCTCTGTTTCTCTTCCTGTTTGGATTTTGGGCATGCATGCACATACACCCCGTGTGTTTTTTAAGCTGCTAGGGCTAGGACTCCGACCACAGTTGACCATTTGGGACCTGGCTTCCTTTAACCACTAGACTATGGACCAGCCCTTCGACTTATTTTTCTTCACAATCTTTTTTTTAAAAAATATTTTATTTAACTTTATTCATTTATTCATTTTTATTTATTTTTAATTTGACCAGAGAGGGAGGGAGGGAGAGAGAGAGAGCGCGCACGTGTGCTGCCAGGTTCGGGACTTGAACCGTAGTCGGCCATGTGGGAGTCCAGCACCCTTAACCACCACACCACCTGCTGGCCCCTTCTTCATAATCTTTTATACCACTTGATTTTTTTTTTTAAATCAGTATATTCATTTGTTTACCTTTTTCCCACTGGAATGCAAATGATGATAGAGACTTTTTGTTTCATTTGCTACTATATTCCCAGTGTATAGAACGTGCTTGACTTATAGTAGTTGTTATATTCATACTACTGAATAAGCAAATGAATGAATGGATAACAGGAGCTAACCGGCCCATGCTGATGTGTGTGGTTGATTGGCTTCATTATGGGTTATTGCAAAAGTCATGACACATTTTTCTATGCAAAAATGTGTCATGACTTTTCAGATGGCGCAATATTTACTTCAGGAAGTAATTAAACACTTTGGCATTGCTATTTCTTTGCTTATATCCTAGGAGGCACTTAGAGGATCCTCTGCCCCACTACTGTAACCAGACCAGATGCCTTCTTCCGCTTCGCCAGATCAAGATGATGACCTGGAGGCCTGCGTTTTAAGATTCTCTAACCTGGATTTAAAAGATACAAATCTGATTAATCCTAGCAGCAGTCTCAAAGCAGAGTTAGATAGTGGCACAAAGAAGAAATACTCGTTTGCAAAGAAAAAGGTAAAGTTGCTTTCTGTTTTTCATGATCAGATATATGCAGGTGACACAGGTACATATAGAAATAGCTCATAGCGTTGCTGTGCAACTCTAGGTCAGGTCTGGGGCATTAACGATCAATGGTCATTCACTGCCAGGCACAGGCAAGTCATAGGCAAGGTGTAGCCCTGGGGAAGTTATGATGGAGCTCTGGGGGAAGGTATACCCAAGAGAAAAAATACGTCATGACTTTCCCGACAACCCAATACATGACCCGACTGAGGAAATACAATTGGATCTTAGTGCTCTTCCCTCCAGTCTGTTGTCCTCACCTTCAGAGCTATCTCTTACTGGTTACTGCTTCTACCTCAATGAAGATAGATGTCTGTGCTTTCTAATTTCCTGTTCATCACCCCTCCGCCCTCATCTTATGTACATTTCCTTGCAAATGAAACCCAAAGAGTATAAAAAAGTCTTAAAATATTTGGAAGAGCATTCCAGGCAAAAAGCAATGATACAGAAGCCTGCATATCATGTTTGAGCAAGAGTCTAAAATGATCGGAGATAAGATAGGAGAGGAATAGGAGGACCATGTTGGAACTTGTAGGCCATTTTAAGGACTTTGTTAGAACATGATAAGAGATTTTGGAGGATTTTGAGCAGAGGAATGCCATCTGATTAAGTTTTAAATGAATAATTTAGGCTGAGTTATGGGGATAAGTGTGAGAAGAGAGAGAGTAGGAGGCTATTGTAATAATGTAGGGAAGAGATGGTGGTGGCTTGGATCAACAGTGGTAGCCAAGGGAGGCAGTAAGAAGTGGTTGGACTGTAGATATATTTGGAGAGTAGAGCTGATGAGCTGAATGTAGGAATGGGAGTAAAAGAAGAGTTGAGAATATAGGACTAATATTTGTTTTTTAATATGCCTATCAGAGTGGGCTAACACCACTCTATTTTCTATAGAAACTATAAAATATATGTTAAATTCTGTTATATTTAGTCTTCCTTGGTGATTCTTGTAGAATTTCCTCACTTATTGATTATGGTGGCTTAAGCCATGGTAACAAGTAAACCGAGGCCTCTAATGAGTTTAATACAGTAGAGGAGGCTTTGTTCATGGAGTGAGTGGGGAGATCCTCATTTTCAGGGACCCAGGCTGCTGTTACCTCTGCAGTCCTGAAGATATAACTCGAAATTTCCATTCCCAATAAATCTGAAGAGGAAGAGTATGTAGAGAAGCATGGGAGGTTTTATGGACCAGAACTGGAGGTGTCGTGTGTCACTTGCACTTGTACATTGTTGGAAAGAATGTACTCAGCTATGCCTAAGTGCAGAGAAGACTGGGAAATACAGTTTCCCCAGGAAGAAAGGAAAATGGGTTTTGGTAGGCAGTAAGAAGTCTCCACACCTTGGCTGCCACATCAACTTTGGGAAAATTTCATCAGGTTCCTAAAGGATAGTGTCAGATTTTGTCTGTACCTGCCTTAAAGATGTGCTTTAAATCAGAGAACTAGCATCTCATGGTGCTTAGTCTTCACTGAATTAAGATTTTGGTGGGTCACAAAGGAGGAAGGTGTTCAGACACTAAAATTCATATAAGCAAAGCTGTAGACACAGGGATGTTTGAGTCGCATGAAAAGAATGAATGGACTGGTTCAATTGAACTAAGAACATTGTAAGAGAAAAATAATTCAAGACTAAGCTGAAAATAACAAGACCGGAGAACCCTTGTGAAGGAATGTCACCATCGGCATTCTGTACCAGGCAAGGACTAAATCTAATTATGTTGATTAATATTTATGTGATTCTTTATGGTTTACATTTTTCACATGAAGACTCAACACCTAAGGTTGAGTAACTTTCTCAGAGGAGTTGTTTCTTTTTTCATAGATATAAATAGTAAACAGCAGGGCCAGTATTTAGAATTCCAGACCCCTTTCTCGTGGAAGAATAAAAACAAGTTTTATAAAGATTCAATAGATGAAGAAACAGCATTTAGTAGGAGGATCAGAGACTGTTTCATGTCAGAGGTGGCCTCTAAGATGGAGTCCGAACATTTAAGAGCACGTCTGTAGAAGAGGGAACTAGATAGCACATTCTGTGTCCAGGGAACAGCATGGGTGAAAACGAGAAGATGGAGAGTGGGAGATGTCCAGGTGGGCCAGGATATGATGCCGTGCCTTCTCATTTCAACTTCAGTGTGTGGACTGCTGAAAGCAATATGAGGCCAAACTGTGTTGCATATGTTCCGGTGTGACTTAGAATCTTGCATCCTGAGGATAAAATTATGGTTCTGGGCATTACTTATCCTCCATAATATAAAGCCCCATTTTAGTTTGTCTAATAATATCTTCTAACACTTCTGACACTCTTCTAATAAAAGAACTGTTATTTTCTCAGGAAATTCTCCCATAGAATAACAGGACATGAAACTGTGGAAAGATAGTATAAAGGGTTTCATCGCAACTTCTGTTAGCCATAACCCGAGGTTTATGTGTTTGAAATGTAATTGCAGGCCTTTGCTCTTTTTGTCAAAACCAAAGAAGTTCCAGCAAAGAGGAATTTTGAATGTAAAGAAAAATGGTGGAAGTGCTGTCAGCAGCTATTCACGGACCAAACCAGCATCCATAGACATGTGGCAACACAGCATACTGATGAAATTTATCACCAGACTGCTGCTATTCTGAAGCAGCTGGCTCTGACATTGAACACCTCAAAGAGTCTTATGTGTACAGACCAAAAAAAACCACCGAAAGAGTGCCTTATTCTCAGCCATGAAATATCTGCTTGGCTCCCTGATATAAGCTGTTTTAGCCCTGATGAGCTGATAAGGTCAGATTTTTATTTTGTATTTTTATTTAAATGTATTATTCCAACCATGGGGCCAGCAGGTGGCCATGGGTTAAGGTGCTAGACTTTTGTATGGCTGACCATGGTTCAAGTCCTGGACCTGGCGGCTGGTTTTCTCACTTTCTCTCTCTCTCTCTTTGGTGAGTGCATGTGCCCTGTAGCAAATTAAATAATAATAATGAAATTAAATGTAATAATTCTTTTAAAGAGTACTATTCCAACCACAATGAGATATTAGCCTACTCACTATAATGGCTAAAATGAGAAGACCAACTCTGCCAAACGTGAATGAGGATGTGGAGCAACCAGAGCACCCACGTTTTGCTGATGGGAATGTAAAATAGCACGGCCATTTAGGAAGAGTGGCAGCTTCTTTTTAAAGTGAAATGTGCATAATTCCTATCACCCACGGCTGGACATATAACCAACAGAAATAAAAACTTAACGTCCACAAGAAACCTTGTACAAGAAAGTTTGTAGCAGTTTTATCTATAATAACAACAAAGTGAGACAGCTACAATGTTCATCAGTAGGAGAATGATTGAGTTGGTATAGTTGTCTAAGAATGCTGCATAGCTGGAACAGCTGTGGAAGCTCCTAGGCAGGAATATATACTAGTAAACTGTAAAATCCCCTTGCTGAATGAAAAAAGTCAAACAGAAGAGTACATATGTTCTGATTTCACGTACGTGAGGACAGAATGAATTTATGATGGTAAGTTGCTTTTAACAGTGTTTGATGGGGCTATACAAGAAGGGATTTTTTTTTAGATGTTCTGTGTTTTGATAAGGAGACGTGGGTTGCACATGTGTGTACCCATGCATCAGCACTGATCAAATTATACACTTAAGGGCTGTATTTAATTTGTGAGTTATACCTGTATTTCATTTTTTAAAATAGACGGATAGGTAAAAAATCCCCCACCCCAATTTTTTTGAAAAGTCCTCATAAAGAGGCCAGCAGGTGGCACAGTGGTTAAAGAGCTGAATTCTGGGACCAGCAGTTAGCATAATGGCTGTGTCGCTGGACTCCCACATAGTTGACCGCGGTTTGCGTCCCGGACCCGGTGGCTTAAAACTCACACCAGGCACGTGTGCATGCGTGCCCAAGATCCCGAGAGGAGAATGGATTGCGGCATGGCCATCCCCCCTGGGGGGTGATTTCTCGCTTTCTGTCTCTCTGTCTCTCTGTCTGTCTGGCGAGCGCACGCGCCCTATAGCAAAAACCTCTCCAAAAAAAAAAAAAAAAGTTTTAAAGAGCTGAATTCTCATGTGACTGACTGCAGTTCAAGTCCCAGACCTGGCAGCTTGAAAATCATGCAGGGCGCATGTGCATGCATGTCCAAAATCATGAGAGGAGAGCGGAAGAAAGGGGATTGTGGTGTGGCCATCCCTCCTGGGGGGTGATTCCTCACTTTCCCTCTCTTCATCTCTCTCCAGTAAGCACATGTACCCTATGGCAAAAACCCAAAACAAAACAAAGCAAAAAAGTCCTTGTAAGTGAGATTTCATCATCTGTAAAAGTCAGATAATTTCTGATATAAGTGCCCAAAATGTATCATTTATCAGGTTTTATTGGAGAAGGTAGTGTTCTACATAATGAATTTTTTAGCAAGTAGGTCAAGGGGGAACCAGCAGTTAGCGTAATGGCTATGTCGCTGGATTCCCACATAGTCGACCGCGGTTCGCGTCCTGGACCCGGTGGCTTAGAACTCACACCGGGCGCGTGTGCATGCGTGCCCAAGATCCCAAGAGGAGAATGGAGGAGAAGGGATTGCGGCGTGACCATCCCCCCTGGGGGGTGATTTCTCGCTTTCTGTCTCTATGTCTCTCTCTCTCTGTCTGGCGAGCACATGTGCCCTATAGCGAAAACCTCTCAAAAAAAAAAAAAAAAAAAAAGAAAGAAAGAAAGAAAGAAAGAAAGCAGGTCAAGGCAGCTTACCTTTTAAAACATCTCAACTTCCTTGATTTAACATTTTTAATTTAAGTGGAGTCTTTCAAACCATATTATACTCTTCTCTGACTTCCTGAACAGAATATAGTGAACATGATTGAACTTTTTTTAAGGGGTTTAATGCCATCTGTATCAACTTAAATAGAATGCCAAGGCATCAAAAGTAATTATTCAGGGTGAAAGAATCAGTATTGTTGGGTCTTCCTGGTTCTCCCTGAAATACAATTTTCTGTCTTTCACCTCTCCCTGGAGAAGATAATATGTAGGACAGCGTTTGAGAAACCTTGCCATTTCTACTTTAAATTTTTCTCATACTAAGAAGTTTCAAACCTACTATCTCGCCATCTCTCCTTTCTCTCTCCCCTAATTCTGGACCTAAACCCTCTGTATTAGTTATCTCTTGCCGTATAACTTCTTCTTCTTCTTTTTTTTTTTTTTTTTTTTGAGAGAGAAACTTTTACTATAGTGCACTCGCTGGAGAGGCAGAAACAGAAAGCGAGGAAACACCCTCCAGGGAGGATGGCCACGCTGCAATCCCTTCTCCTTCATTCTCCTCTCGGACTATTGGGCATGCACACACGCACACACCCAGCATGAGTTTTAAGTTGTCAGGTCTGGGATTCAAACCGTGGTCAACCATGCGGGGGAGTCCAGCAACATAACCACTATGCCATCCTCTGGTCCCCGTGTAACAACATTAACCCACACTTTAGCAGCTTAAGACAACAACCATAATTTCACAGTTTCTGAGGCAGGGTCCAGGAACATCTTAGCTGGGTTCCTGCTTCGGGGCCTCAAAAGCTGTAGTCATTTCAGTGGCCCAGCTGGGCCAAAGAGTCCATTTCTAGGCTCACATGTGTGATTGGTGGTAGACCTCAGTTTTTTCAGTGGCTTTTGGTCAGAGGCCTTCATTCCTCTCCAAAGGAGTCTCTCCAGAGGCTGCCTGAGTGTCCTCATGATATGACAGCCACCTAGAGCAAGGGATAGGAGAGAGATGGAGACAGCAGGACAGAAACCACAGTCTCCCATAGCTTAAGCTCAGAATTGCCATACCATGACTTCCTGATGCTGTTTATTGGTTACACAGACCAAACAGCACAGAGTAGGGGAGGACTACGCAAAGGTCTTAATCCTAGGAGACCGAGACCATCGGGGCCATCCTGGAGATGGTTACCATACCTCATAGTTGTTACTTTTCAGTGTGTGTTAGGTAGCAGCACTGCCTCCTGTCTTTACCCAGTCTGTCAGGCCAGAACTATTCAGTACTAAGCACAGCTAGACCTTAAAGCACAGAATTTCTCCACGGGCCTAAGTTAGGCCAATGAACCATGCATAGTGGAAGACCATAGCCCTTGCAGTAACATGTGCCCATCCCTGGGCAGTGTCTGCAAGGTTTCTCAGAAGCTGTCTTGCATATTACCTTCTCCAGGGAGAGGTGAAAGACAGAAAATTGTATTTCAGAGAGAACCAGGAAGACCCAAAGGTACTGATTCTTTCACCCTGAATAATGTCAGAATTCAGGAAGGATTTTTTTAGTACTAAATGCAGTTTTTTGAGCTGAAAAAAAAAATTTTTTTTTTTTTTTGAAAGGTTTTTCCTATCAGGCGTGTGCGCTCGCCAGAGAGAGACAGATAGACAGAAAGCAAGAAATCACCCCTCAGGGGGGATGGCCATGCCGCAGTCCCTTCTCCACCATTCTCCTCTTGATCTTGGGCACACATGCACACGTGCCCAGCGTGAGTTTTAAACCACCGCGTCCGGGACACGAACCGCGGTCGACTACATGTGAGTCCAGCGACATAGCCATTACGCTAACTGCTGGTCCCTAGCCGAATGTGTTTTAAGAAAGATGCTAACTTTTAGAACTGAACATCAGAATCCATAGTTCAGATTCTTCTTTTGAAAAACATACCAAATCAGAATCCTACAGAATTCCAAAGGACACATTTCCAACTTCAAGCAGTTTCTGAACTATTTGTGAATAGAAATCATCCAAACTTGGGGCCCACTTTATGAATTTTGACTTTCTCATGCCAGTGACTCAAATGCATTTCCTTCTAATTTACTTCTCATAGTGGCCAGGGCAGTGATGAAGGGGAGGTGCTACTTTACTACTGCTACTGCGACCTGGAGGATCCCCATTGGATCTGTGCCTGGCAGACAGCTCTGTGTCAGCACCTACACCTCACGGGCAAGGTACCACCATCTCCCGCACCCACACCCTCTTTTCCACTAGGTCATGCTGCCTCCTTAGACTGTAGTACCTGTGCTCATTACAGAAAGGATTTCTTGTTGGGTTCTTAGAAATTAGGGAAATTCTGATCTACATTCAAGTAGGATAGCAAACAGATACTAATATGGTGTTTATAAGATTATCCAATAACAAATATTTTCTTGAAGAGCCAGATACTAAATATTTTAGTCTTTGCACATTCACACAGATAGGACTGTTGTCGTGGTATGGAAACTACCATAGACAGTAGGTTAAAGAATGGGCATGGCTGTTTTCCAGTGAAAACTATGCAAAAGCAGAGATAATTTGTTGATCCATGGTATAGGGAAATGTTCAGAATATATTAACTAGAAGAACACTTTATATCTCAGTGCTAGAACAGGGCTTAACTATAGCAGGTGTTCAGTAAGTGTTTCGAGAATGTCTGGTAAAGGGATGAATGTTCATGAAATCATAAATGTGTGTATAAAGATGGAAGGGGGCATATATAAAAATGTTAATAGCAATTATCTTTCCATAATAAGGCATGGATTTTATTTTCTTTTTACTTTTATAAAATGTCTACTAGAAAGGCCAACTTAATGGTAGAGACAAGTTCTGACATATCAATAATAATGTTGAATGGTAACAGAAAGGTCAGGCCACAGTATACTACAAATTCACCAAAAGAGATGACACGAAACTGAACTGGTAAAATAGAATTCGATGACTTTTTTCTAGAATATTACTGATTTTCTTCTATACTTTGTCTTCCAGATTTAAGGATTTTTGTTTTCTTTTGTGTTGTTGGATTCAGCAATTTTTTAAAGAATTTTTTAAATTGAAACAAACTTTTCTCCTTCCCTGATCCCTTTGCAATTGGAAAATATTTGTGAGCATTCTTATTTTGTGGCAGAATGGTTATTTGCATAAGTTCAATAATACAATAGTATCTGTTGCCTTGCATCAGAAATTGAATTCTTATGGGGCTTTGTGCAAATAACAGACCAAATTGAGATTAACCTAATTTTTTTTGCAAATAAGTTAGTTTATACCTCTCTTAAGTAAAAGGAGGAATTGAGAAAAAAAAATTGTTTCAGAAGAAAATTACAGCACACTTGTCACTAGATTCTAGCTTTGTCCATACTTTGAGATCTTTTGTGAATCAATAAAATGTGGAAAAAAAAAAAGTTTAGTATGGAAGAGAAGGAGGGGAAAGGGGAAGGAAAAAACAGATAAAAGTATGTTTAGTTGACAAAAAATGAGAAGCTATTTACTCTTGATAATGTATATAGTAATATCCTTATCTTGACTGACATGTATGGTTTCTGTGTTGGAAAAAGAAATGTATACTATAAAGACATGATAAAATGTAAAAAAAAAATGTCTACTAGATTACATATACTGGGTCATTGAAAAAGTCATGATTCATTTTTGCCTAGAAAAACATTAAAAAATATGTCGTGACTTTTCCAGTGACCTAATATACGCCATGTATGACTGTAGTGTTTAATTTTCAAAATTTAATCAGAATGAACTAGGTTTATTTGATTTAGATCAAAAGGAATTGAACTAGGTTCCTCTTTTGACACCGTACGCCTTATCTCCCTCATATATATCACAGGTTTTAATTGATTGGTGAGTTATATTTTCCACACCCACATTTCCTAACAGGTAATGATTTCTTTTTTTAATACCCCATTCAGTTCTTTACCAAGTCTTGCCATTTCTACTTTAAAATATCCCTTGGCTCCATTCACTTCTCTGTTCCTCTTCTATCCCATTAGACCAAGCTCTCTCTCTCTCTTTTTTTTTCTTGAGAAGTTTTTGCTATAGGGCGTGTGCGTTCGCCAGACAGAGAGACAGAAAGCGAGAAATCACCCCCAGGGGGGATGGCCAGACCACAATCTCTTCTCCTCCATTCTCCTCTCGGGATCTTGGGCACACACGCACATGTGCCCGGCATGAGTTTAAGCCACCTGGTCCAGGACTCGAACTGCAGTCGGCTACATGGGAGTCCAGTGACATAGCCATTACGCTAACTGCTGGTCCCTCCAAGCCCTCTCTTACCTAGTTCATGCAGTAGCTTCCAAACTACTCTCTCGTCTTCCACCCTTGCCTGCCATTTAATCCATGTTCCACATGGCAGACAGAATGATCTTAAGGTAATTAGAATCATATCACTCCTCGAAATCTTTCAGTGGAATAGACAAATCTTTAACATGCCCTTTGGTTCCTGCTTGATTTGGCCCCTTCCTTTCTATTTATCTCAGCTCATTCATCACTCTACACTCTCAGCAACATGATCCTTTAGTTTCTTGGGATTGGCCTTTTTTTTTTTCCTTTGGGACTTTTTACAAGCAAATTCTTTTCTTCTTTTTTCTTTTTTGAGAGGTTTTTGCTATAGGATGCTTGTGCTCACCAGAAAGACAGAGACAGAAAGTGAGAAATCACTTCCTTGGGTGGATGGCCATGCCGCAATCACTTCTCCTCCATTCTCCTCTCAGGATCTTGGGCACACACACACACGTGCTTCTACGACTTGAACTGCAGTTGACTACATGGGAATCCAATGACATAGCCATTAGCCTAACTGCTGGTCCCTAGAGGCAAATTTTTAGTCTTGGTCCAGATCATGTGGTGACCTGGCAGTGAGGGGTCAATCCTATCCACAAGGTGGCAGCATCTGCTTGGATTCCCAGGCTTCAAGGCTATGTACCCTATTTACTGAGAGAGTTTTATGCTGGTACAAGATTTGACAGAATGTTTGTACTTAGAGGAGGAAAAGAAGGGGGGAAATGCTGGAATTATGGAAAGAAGTTTCTATTGCTATACATTTCTTATTGTCTTAAGAAATTTGAGGGGAGGGAACCAGCAGTTGGTGTAATGGCTATGTCGCTGGACTCCCACGTAGTTGACTGCGGTTCGCGTCCCGGACTCGGTGGCTTAAAACTCACGCAGGGCGCGTGTGCGTGCGTGCCCAAGATCCCGAGAGGAGAATGGAGGAGAAGGGATTGCAGCGTGACCATCCCCCCTGGGGGGGTGATTTCTTGCTTTCTGTCTCTCTGTCTCTCTCTGTCTGGCGAGCGCACGTGCCCCATAGCAAATACCTCTCCAAAAAAAAAAGAAAAGAAAAGAAAAAAATTTGAGGGGACACATTGGGGCTCTGGAAAGGAAAACATCCAGTAAGATCTGATGGTAGTTCTTATATCTACCACCCACCAACTTTGCGCCCTTGGACAAGTGACTTGACTTCTCTGAGCTTCCATTTCCTTTTCTGTAAAATGGGGATTACAATATCTACCTTTCAGAATTGTAATGTAAAGCTCCCATCTCATAGCAGATGCTTAATAAATACTAACTAGTGCCTTTTTTGATGTTTTAGGTATAAAGCCTTTCTCACTAAGGAGCTTCTTTCAAGGATTTCTGTTGAATCCTTGCTATTGAAAGTCTGGTACATGAGTTTAGAGATTGCTCTGTCCTAGCTGAATAGGTTCGCTTGTCTTTTATTTGGCTTCTATTAAAATAAAATCACAGAGACTCTACAAGCCTACTCAAAGACAATTACATAGAAGTATGTGCTTCTTATATTTGCCACAGAAAAAAACCGTTTCAGAATGGATCTCCTGACCCTTGCACTAGTTCAGCTCTGTTTTCCTTTCTAGTCCGCCATAAGTTGGTTGTGAGGTAGTGGTCTGTGCAGCAGTGTATCCCCACGGCATACACTTCCCACTTTCTCCTCCAGGCCCACAGCAGCCTGTAGTCTGTAGCACTCTTTCTGAAGGAATGTGGATGTGATCTGGAATCTTTATTATGGAACTCTGGATAGCTACTACAAGTGAGCTGGCATTAGCTTATGAGATGAGTCCTATTTTATATCCATGCTCTAAGGAATTGGATCAAGTAAGACAACAACTCAGATATTTTCTCTGGACCCAGGTATCGTTGATATGTGAATAGTAGTAACAATCTAGGGCCTTGAATTACATCAGCTGCTTCCGTAGAGTACCACGATACCACATAGTTGCTGCCCTTACTAGCACTTTTCTTAGGAGAGTTTATCTCTCTTTAAAGATGATCCATCTTTAAACTCATGCAAAGGGTGTTGTAGTCTCAAAGCACCCAGCTTTGCAGGGCCTCTCTGGAACATGGCCCCGTAAGGCAGGGGCCTTACTTATCCCAGGTTCTCATTTTCCTGATCTTGAAATGTTTCAAAGAGAAAACAAGGTTTGAGAAGCCAAGGAGCTCTAGATATGGGTATTCAGTAAATACATATCAAGTGCCTGCTGTGTGACAGGCACTGTTCTAGGCCCTGTGATATATTTGTGAACAAAACACTCACCTCTGGAGCTTGGATTCCAGTGGGTGGGCTTGCAGTGGTGGGTTTTCCCTGAGACACCATGCAGACTTGCATTATTTCCATGATGTGTTCTCTGCCTTAGGATTCAAATACTATCTCCTCAGCAGTTTTTAGTTTGGGTGCTTTTTTATTCTTTTCTCTGAACATGGAGAAATTAAGGTTCAGAGAAGTCCATTAAATTTCTCAGGGTGGGGACCAGCAAATGGTGTAGCAGTTATGTCACTGGACTCCTACAAGGCCAACGGTGGTTCAAGTCTCAGACCCTGTAGTTTGAAAATCATGCTGGGCACGTGTGCATGTGTGCCCAGGATCCCAGGAGAAGAATGGAGGAGAAGGGATTGTGGTATGGCCATCCCTCAGGGGATGATTTCTCACTTTCCTCCTACTGTCTCTGTCTGTCTATCTGTCTCTCGGTCTATCTGTCTCTCGAGCGCACACACCCTAAGACAAAAACCTCTAAAATAAATTTCTCAGGGCTACTTGTCAAGCAAGTGACCAAGCTGAAGTTTGATCCTAGTTCTCTGGCCTCTCTGGAAGACTCTTTTAAGCTATATAAATTTGGGTTAAGCTCAAAATTCACTTCTTTGACCATTGGATGATTGGACCTCCATAGCAAATGGAGCTTCCTATAGGTTTGTTTGTTTGTTTGTTTGTTTGTTTTGAGAGGTTTTTGCTATAGGGTGTGTGTGCTCACCAAACAGACAGAGAGAGACAGACAGAAAGCGAGAAATCATCCCCCAGGGGAGATGGCCATGCCGCAATCCTTTCTCCTCCATTCTCCTCTCAGGATCTTGGGCATGCATGCACTCACACCTGGCATGAGTTTTAAGCCACCGGGTCCGGGACTCGAACCGCGGTCCACTACGTGGGAGTCCAGCAATATAGCCATTACACTAACTGCTGGCCCCCTATAGGTTTTATTTACTTGTTGAGCACACATTAATTAAATAATTTATCTGAACTATGGGCCATGCTATTTTAGAAAACTCAGATAGCTTAGTCTGGTTAACACTTCGGTGTCCACAAAGTATCTGCTTTTCCTTTAAATTCATTGACATACATGAACCTTTTGTTCTGCCATGGAAAGATAACTAAGCTAAAAACAGGCCGTATCTCCTTTTTCTTACCATCTTGTGTCTCAGGTTCGAGTTGCTACAGAAGGAATCAATGGGACAGTTGGTGGAAGCAAATTGGCCACTAGACTCTATGTGGAAGTCATGCTTTCTTTCCCATTGTTTAAGGATTTTCTTTGTAAGGACGATTTTAAGGTAAGAGAAGCTGAAAATAAAATGGACCTAGAGTTGTATGCTTCTGTGTCAATGTAGGTTATTGAAGAGAATGTTATTGTAAAAAGAGGAATGAGCAATGCCAGATAAATACCCCTCCCCTTTAGGTTACAAGCAATGTAGTAGGAGAAGCTACTCATCTCCATTTTCCATTGAGTCCCCATGTGATTTTGGGCAAGTTGGTGCCCTCCCTAGACCTCAGTCTCTATTGTAAAAAAAAGAATGTACAGCTTACATCATCTAGAACTCTGATACTTGGTCATGTTTACTCACTTAAGAGATTACCTGCTTATTTCAGCAGATGACTGCGTTAATACACATGGAATTATGAGATTAACCCTTCATACCACACTAGAAAATAAAGCTGTCGCTCTCACAGCTGAGCTGCTTTGAGTGACCTTATGCCTTACTGTAGCAGGTGATAAGGTGATGGGAAATGCCTTGCTTGTTCATGGCAGTAGATGGTCATTGCTCCAACAGAAAGGTAGAGTGTAATCCCATGTCCGAATTGCTCAGAGGTGGCTTCAGTTCAGCAGTTAAATGCTTATAGTCCTAGAACTACCTTTCAGTTTAACATCTTACACATGGCAGGTACACAATGAATGTTTCTTAACGTTGAGTGGAACGTTTGGGCCCTATCTCATGAGGATTCCTAATTTTTTTTCCTAATTTAATCTCTAGCTATCTTATTATTATAAGACAGACCATAATTCTTATATTTGACATTTGTCTTATACCTGGAGACGAGACAGGAAGACTGTATTCTGTTTTGTTTCTCATTGGCTAGACCAGCAAAGGAGGAGCACACTGTTTTCCAGAATTGCGTGTTGGTGTTTTTGAAGAAATTGTGCCCATGGGGATCAACCCCAATAAGATCTCCTACAAGAAACCTGGTATGCTTGCTTTTTAGAAGAACTGTACTTTCTGTCTTCGGTACAAAACTTGATAGACAAATAAGAAAGTTACTAATAGATACTGTGATAGGCAATAGTCAGAGAGTCCTCTCTGTACACCGCTGTGGGGAGCTAACACTGGATCCGTCCAGTGCTTAAATTGACTCATCTCTGTGGTGGTGTGGTAATTGAAGAATGGCCTGTCTTATTCTTCTTGGTAATGTTTTACTAAGAAGTCATTTTCTCTTTCCAGAGAGCATTTGGGGAAGAGAATAATTAGTATCTGCATGTAGTTCCTCGGTGGGATAGAGCACACAGGCTTTCTGCCGCTGCACGCGAGTGGCTTTCAGCACTGCAGTTGTTGACAGTGCTCTACAGTGTCCTCTCCCTCTGCCCCTTGGTTACAGTAGATGATCAAAAGTGACAAGGATTTTTCTTCGTTTTACTATTCCTATGAACTGTTTCAAATATTTAAAGAAGCAGAGAAAATAGTGCAGTTGATTTCCATGTGCCTATCATGCAGCTTCAGCAGTTACTAATTTGTGGCCAATTTTCATCTATATCATGACCCCTTCTCCCATCCTGCATTTTGAACATCAGGCCATTTTATTTATAAATGTTTTAGTAGATACCTCTAAAAGATAAGGATTCTTAAAAAAAAAAAAAAACTATAAAACTGTTACCACATCTAGAATATTTTAATAGTAATTCCTTAATATCAAATATCTAGTCAGTCTAGTCAGTCAATTCCCAGTAAACAATTTTTAATTTTTTTCTATGAGCAGGGCCAGCAGGTGGAGTGGTGGTGAAGGTGCTGGATCCCACATGGCCAGTAGAAAGCACTCTGGGCATTTGTGTGTGCATGCCCCCAATCCCAAGAGAATGGAGGAGAAAGGATTGCAGTGTGGCCATTCCCCCGAGGGGTGATTTCTTGCTTTCCCTCTCTCGCTTTCTCTGATAAATGCACACACCCTATAACAAAAACTAAAGAAAATTTCTATTAGAATTCAAATAAGATTCATTCATTGCAGGTCATCAGTATGTTTTATTAACTGTTTAACCTATGGATTTGCCTCTATCTTTTTTCTCTGTTGCAGTTGATAATTTTTTTCTTTTTTGAAGGAACTGTATTACTTGGCCTTTAGGATTTCCCATAATCTAGGTAATGCTAACTGCATCCCATGGGATATTCTGTCCTCTGTATTTCTTATAAATTGGTAGTATAGTACTAACTAATGGAAATATAATTTAAACTACGTAATATAATTTACATTTTAAAAGTAATAAGAGAATTAAAATAATATCTTTATTTAATCCAGTTATCATTTAAAAATGTCAGCAACATGTGAAATTTTTTTTTTTATTTGGGGGAGAGGTTTTTGCCATAGAGCACGTGTGCTCGCCAGGCAGACAGAGAGAGACAGACAGATAGAATGCGAGAAATCACCCCCCAGGGGGGATGGCCATGCTGCAGTCCCTTCTCTTCCATTCTCCTCTCGGGATCTTGGGCACGCATGCACATGTGCCCGGCGTGAGGTTTTTTTTTTTTTTTATTTTTTTTTATTTATTTATTTATTTTTTATCATCATATCTTCTTCATATTACATTGGATTACATATAACTTTACTGTGTATTACATTGTTTCTTCAAAAGGGAATGCCATGCACGTCAGTCAGTACAGAGACATTAATCTCCCCACTTCAACATTCCATATCTTTTCTGTTTTCCCCAATCATTATCTTTATTATTCTAATTATTTTTATAAAACAGTCAATTGCTATTTCTCGTTTTGCTTGTAAAAATACTTTGCCCATCATGAAACACTTCTCAGACCAATCCAGTTGAGAATTCTATACATGTCATCATCAACAGTTAATAAGCCCTATCTGTTTCTCACTAACGTCCTGTCTCTCTATTGTTCACTTGCTATCTTTCTCTATCCTCTTCTCTTCACTTACCCCATTCCACACTGTCCTATTCTCATTAAGTACCTTCACTGTGTTTATGTCCTCCGAATTTTTGCTCTCTATTATAGAGTGCGGATAGTCGGTATATATTGAGTGGATACATACAATATCTTTCTTTCATAGCCTGGCTTACTTCACTCAGCAATAGATCCTCCGTATCTGACCATTTTCTATCAAATTCCAGGGTCTTGTTATTTTTTATGGCTGAGTAGTATTCCATAGAGTATATATACCACACTTTTCCAATCCATTCATCAGTTTGTGGACATTTAGGTTGGTTCCATGTCTTGGCAATTGTGAATAATGCTGCAATAAACATGGATGTGCAAGCACTTTTCTGACTGAGCGTTCTCCTGTCTTTTGGGTAAATACCCAGAAGTGGGATTGCTGGATCAAATGGTAGTTCTATTTGTAGATCTTTGAGGAACCTCCATATTGTTCTCCACAGTGGTGCGCGCGCGGCTGGCTTTTTCTCCCCGGCATGAGTTTTAAGCCACTGGGTCTGGTATGCGAACTGCGGTCGACTACATGGGAGTCCAGCGACATAGCCATTATGCTAACTGCTGGTCCCTATCAACATATGAAATTATTAGTGAGGTTTTTTTTTCATACTAAGTCCTTGAAATTCAGTGTATGTCACACCTATAGCACCTCTCAGGCCACATCTCAAGTGCTTATCAGTCACACGTGGCTAGTGGCTCCCATATTAGCTCAGGACAGGAGACTGATCAGGTTCCGATTTGATTGCTTTTTTTCTTCTTTTTCTTCCCTATCCAAGGCTAGTTCATGGAGGACTGTTGTCTTCTTTCATCAGGAAGCCGATGAAAGAAGTTGATTCTAGTTGATTCTACAGTGTTCATTTTTTTGAGAGAGAGTTTATGCTATAGGGTATATGCGTTTACCAGAGACACAGAGAGAGATGGAGAGAGATAAAGTGAGAAGTCACCCCCACCCCTGCTGGGGGTCGTCCACACCACAATCCCTACTCCTCCATACTCCTCCTGGATTTTGAACAACTCATGTACGTGTGCCTGGCGTGAGTTTCAAACTACCAGGTCCAGGACTCGAACCACAGTCGGCCATGTGGGAATCCAGCACTTAACCAGTATGGCACCTACTGTCCCCAGTGTTTATATTTTAACATGTAAATATTTAAAGAGGACCAAGGGTTAAGCTATTGGGACATGGGAGTGAGATAGAAACATCTGGGAAAAGAGACTCATGCATGAGGAGATAAGGGACAAAAAAGGCATGTCTGCTCATGTCCCCATCTTAGCAGGAGGCAGTATGCCTAGAAAAATGCCTTGGAGTTTAAGGGAGACAGATTCCAGGCAGTGCTATGCTGCTTTCATTTGAACCAAGTTGTTTAAAGAACCTTTTTTTTTTTTTTTAAAAGAATTTACTTTTTAATTTAACTTTATTTATGTATTTATTTTAATTTGACCAGAGATGGGTAGAGTATGAGAGAGAGAGGGAATGTGAGAAAGCAAGCCACCAGGTCCAGGACTGGCACCACAGTGTGCCATGTGGGAAGTCCAGCACCTTTAACCACCATACCACCTGCTGGCCCCTAAAGCAACTTCTTTTAAACATGTTCGTGTGAGTCACTGTGCAGCCAGGCCTGCCCAGGGCCAAGAGAGCAACAGAGTGATAGCAGCCACAGGGAAGAGGTCCGGTACCCTGTGGCACGTGCTGGGAGAAGCCTTAAATTTCTGTGCTGCTCACCACATTCTTCAGCCTCCCTGTCCATCTCACTGTTTTAGCATCTGTGTAGTTATGAGACAGTAACTTATGTGGACCCTGATTGTTATAGTCTTTCTAAAGTCCTGGGTTGGGGTTGGGTGGGTGGCAATCCAGTCCCAGGCCATACTCTGGGCCCTTTTGGTGTGTGGCAGTTTTTTCCAGGTGACTGTTGGAGTTCATCTTTGAGCGAGTGAGGTGCACGTGGTCCTGGAGAGCTCTTTCATCAGTGGAGGCGCCTGAGTTATAAGAGCCCCTGCCTGTGAAGCACAGTCACCCTCCACTCCCAAATTCACCAGAAGTTCCTCACTGCCTCCTGAGAGGTCTGGACCCCCAGAGAGCAAAGATTCAGAAATTTTCTATCCTGGAGAGTCTAGAGGCAGAGTGCCCCACCAGATTAAGGCTCTCTCCTTTTAGTACCCTCTTTAATGTAGTCGTGTGCCACATAACGATGTTTTGACAACAGTGGACCATTTATGGTGATCCAATAAGACTGTCATAGGCTGTACCATAGAGCCCGAATGTGTGGTAGGTTACACCATCTAGGTTTGTGAAAATATTCTGGTGTTTACATGATGACAAAATTGCCTAAAGACACATTCATACCAGTCATTAAGTGACGCATGGTAAAGTTCATCTTTTTCTCCTCCATCTTCTAGCTTTTTTTGTTTTCTCTTGCCTTCCATATATGTCATTTTTTTTGTTAATCTCTCTCGCCCGTGTCTCTTTTACTCATGCATACACACTTGGACTCATTCTTCATATCCTTTTGCATTTTAAGAAAGCACTTTGCAATTTTATTTTACAACTTGATGTTTACACTTGCCTTGTCAGTGTTCTTAGCCTTGAACTTGGGTTTGATCTTATAGAACAGTTTACACAGAAGAGTAAGGCACCTACTTGCCCAGGCTCCTCCATGTACAGTGATAGCAGAATAGTGTCTGTTTCCTAACTCACTAGTGACTGTTCTGTGGACCAGCAAACCCACCTTCCAATGTAGATCCATTATCTGTTTTAGGGTTGATTTCTCTATCCCATCAGGATGTTATACACACACACGTATATGTGCATGCCTGGCATATTTTTTGAGCTGCCAGGACTGGAATTAGGGGTTAGGCCAAGTGTGAAATCTGGGGTTAGGCCAAGTGTGAAAAAGCAAAACTCTTCGACTCGTTATTTCTGAACTGTCAGGTCTCTGTAGTCTTATGAGAAAGAAGGGATTGAGGATACCAGAAATACTCAATTATCTCACCACGATCTTCAAATGTTATTTTCAGACAGATTTAATTATGAAGGGAAGAGGTTTGGAAAGAAACAAAGCAACATCTAAGTCATACCAGGCCAGTTGTGATCAAGTTTAGTTTTGTTTCTATTTTATTTTGCTATAGGGCTCGTGCGCTTGCCAGACAGACAGAGACAGAGAGCCAGAAAGCGAGAAATCACCCCCCGGGGGGATGGCCATGCCACAATCCCGTCTCCTCCATTCTCCTCTCGGGATCTTGGGCACGCACGCACACATGCCCAGCGTGAGTTTAAGCCACCGGGTCCGGGACTCAAACCACGGTCGACTACATGGGAGTCCAGCAACATAGCCATTATGCCAACTGCTGGTCCCATGTTTCTATTTTATTTTAACGTATATTTTTGGCTTGGTTTCAGGAGTCCATTTATCCCCAGGTGAATTTCATAAAGAAGTAGAACATTTTTTATCTCAGGCAAATCAAGAACAAAATGATACTATCCTACTGGATTGCAGAAACTTCTATGAAAGCAAAATAGTAAGTAAGAACTATAATTGAACTCTGACATGGTGGGCCTGCCGACAACAGGCAGATTTCCCAAGGGTATGTGCCCGTCTGTGGCCACAGGGCTCCCCTCCTGGGACAAGCAGCTTTCAAGAAAACCCAAGCCCTGGACGTCAGGATCTGGTGAGAAAGCTTAAGGAAAAGAGTAAAGACATGTTGGCACATGGTATGCTTTTTTGACTCCCATGAGCCAAGGTCAAGGATATTGTAAAGCTGGCTTTGGGCAGCCTCTCTGGTTTACCCAAACTCAGGCTTTTAAGTTCCAGATCTTGGCGTTGGGAGGTCAGAGTGTGGGATGAAAACAGCAGCTGGCAAGTGCTGCTTCGCCAGGGTGGAGGCTGGTTACTTGACACAGAACCTTTATTTCTCTGATTATATTTCTTCTGCTGCTCTTATGTTGTAGGGACGATTCCAGGGCTGTTTAGCCCCAGACATCAGGAAATTCAGTTACTTCCCTAGCTACGTTGACAAAAATCTAGAACTTTTCAGAGAGAAGCGAGTGCTAATGTACTGCACCGGGGGCATCCGTTGTGAGCGGGGTTCAGCCTACCTCAAAGCTAAGGTAGGCCACCACCCACCACCCTTGGGGTGCTTGCGGGCATGGAGATGGAGGCACCCCCCCACAGCCTGTGTGCAGCTTTCAACCACACCCCATGACCTCTCCTACCCCTAGCCAGCTGAAGGATTCCTTTTCCCCTCTTAGGGTTCCAGCATAGAGCTTGTAAGTATAAAAATCTGAGCTGCTTAAATCTCAAGATGTAAAAAGCACTTAGAAACCTTAGAGACTCATCAAGTATAAAAGGGAAAGATTAGTTACTGTCTCCCTTTCCCTAATCCGTTTGCTTGATCCCGAGAAGAGCAAATTCAGTAACATTACATGTCCCAACAGGTGTCCTCCTATATTTAGGGGGCAGCAAAAATAGTTGGGCTTCTCAGCATCTTAGAGGATGAAGGCCCTGCCTGCTGTCATCACCCTCCCGCTAGGAGGCGAGGTCTGGCCAGTTGGTTCCTTGACCCTTGGTCAGCAAGACCTCAGTGTCCTACAGGAGAAGACCAGCAGTCCCCAGTGGATAGCAGAGGCAGCGAGTCCTCTGCTTTGGCATGCCCCACCCTGCACCACTCTCCTGGGTGCTTTCTATGAGTCTCTTCAGATCTCCTGTTGTTTTTCCATCCCTAGGGAGTGTGCAAGGAAGTATACCAGCTCAAGGGTGGCATCCATAAGTACCTGGAAGAGTTTCCTGATGGTTTCTACAAGGGGAAGTTGTTTGTTTTTGATGAGCGTTATGCCCTGTCCTACAACAGTGATGTGGTATCAGGTAGGTGAGCAGAGCCCAGCCTGAAACCAGGCATGGTACCAGTTCACCATTCTGGGAAAATGACACAAAGAAAGGCCAGTGCTACTTACCTGAAGAATAATCAGGAAGAAAATTACATTGTCCCACCATTTTTTCCGTTGTTGGAGATACAGCCTGAGACAGACAGAGCCCTGAACCAGAGGGTAGGAGCCTGTCTTGGGAGCCTGGGTTTCCCAGTTACGAGCAGGTCCTTTAACATGGGGGTAGTAGCACCTATCCTTCCTGCCTGCCCAAAACTGGACTCACAGGCTGTGTCAGGAGTTCTAACCTGGCGTGAGTATATAGAATTCAGGAGGTCTGTGGATCCGGGTGGATGGGAAAATAACTATGACTTTGTCATAATTTCTCAGTGGGAGCAAGCATTTCCTCCAGTTGTACCAGTTCTACCTGCAGCCTTGTCTGTGGTAGAATCCCCAGCACTTTCGTATCACATTATGTTTGATGCGGATATCTCAAAATAGCATTTATACTCGTCACAGCTTCAAAACGGAAGTCATTATTAGGCCCACCACTAATAATGTCATTTAATGTGTTAATATATACCACATATCTCACTATTGTATACAGTTTTTTTTTTTTTTGGAGAGGTTTTTGTCATAGAGCGCGTGTGCTCGCCAGACAAACAGAGAGAGACAGAGAGACAGAAAGTGAGAAATCACCCCCCAGGGGGGATGGCCATGCCACAATCCCTTCTCCTCCATTCTCCTCTCGGGATCTTGGGCACACACGCACATGTGCCTGGCGTGAGTTTAAACCACCGGGTCCGGGACTCAAACTGCAGTCAGCTATCTGGGAGTCCAGTGACATAGCCATTATGCTAACTGCTGGTCCCACTATTGTATACATTTTGAAAACTATTTTTTATTGCCAAAGGACATGTGTACTCACCAGAGAGAAAAAGCACCCTCAAATAAGGTATGGTCACACTGTGGTCCTTCTTTCTTGACTTCTCTATCCCATCAGGATGTTATACACACATGTATATGTGCATGCCTGGCATAGTTTTTGAGCTGCCAGGACTGGAATTTGAATTGTGGTTGGCCATGTGGGCCCAACTCCCTTATGTACAGGCCTTAAATGCTGAGCTAAGCAGCCTGCCCTGAAAGCCATTTTGATTTCTGTACAATTGTTGCTTATTTTTTTTGTAATCCTATGTATTTTATTTTATGCATTTAAGAACATTATCCTAAAGGTCCATAGTCATCACCAGATTGCCAAGTAAATTGTCCCATGATATAAAATAAGAGCAAGCATGCCTGGGTTAGCTGCGCTGTGTACATGTGGTGAGTGATGACTGGGCTTTCTAAAATGAGGGCTGAACCTGTGGCCCAAGGCCAGAGACGGGTGGCCACAGGGAGTAGTGAGCTAGAAGCATGGGTTTGACTGCAGTGTGGAGTCTACACTGAAGTGTGATTCTTGGTGAGGGAAGTCTATAAAAGGAATAAAATAAAATTCATTACCTGTTTTCTGGGTGGGAAAAAGAAAAAAATGAATCTGGATACTGGAATCAGAAAGACTATTCCCCGAAGCTATATCCCTCTAAAACAAAACACCCAGAAACTAGGGAGGCTTTATTGTTGTTAGAAGATGTAAGTTACTACTATTTAGAAACTTAGAAACTTCCCTGGGCCTAGCAGAGTATGTTAGATTCCAGTGAGCTGAGAGTTCCATTTAGGGATTGGAGTGTGTGTGTGTGTGTGTGTATGTGCGCGCGCGCGTGCGTATTTATGGTGGGTTTTTCTTTCTCCCCCAGAATGTTCATACTGTGGTGCCCAGTGGGACCAGTATAAGCTCTGCTCGACTCCCCAGTGCCGTCAGCTTGTACTGACCTGTCCTGCCTGTCAAGGACAAGGACTCACAGCCTGTTGTGTCACATGTCAAGACAAAGGGGCCAGGCAGGCTTCAGGCCCCACCCAGGACAACTTTAAAGAGGAGTGTGAGTGTACAGCTCGACGGCCACGCGTACCAAGGGAGTGCCCACAGCACATGCGCCTCCCTGGGAGCCCAGAGGCCAGGCCTGATGGGGAGGACAGACTTTCACTTGTGTGAGCCGCCCCCATGGGTCCTTCCCAACTTTTACAAGTAGGTAAGGGCAGCCATGCCAAGGAGGATGTCAAGGCTGCATAAACAGTGGGAGCGTGGCGTTGGTCAGTCCATCCTGCAGATTGGTACTGGCCCCCTCTACTTCATGAGGAGAGAGGGAGTTGGGCGTTCTGACTCTGAAAATGCTAGAGCACAGAATGGGGTTGAACTGCACCTGGTGACCATGGTCTCTGCCATGGCGGCAGAAATGAGAGCTAAGACCGTGGCAGTGGACTCCTACACTAGGCCACTTTAGTCCTCTGCCATCTACCCTACCTCTTTCTCTCCTCTGAGGTTTCAGGGATGTGGCCGCTATGGCACTTGGCCTCCTGCTGCTTTTGTTAACAGTTACTGAGACGTTGCAGACACCACCACCCAAGTCTCTCGCCCTCAACCATGGTCAGTCCCGCCATGTTCTTTGACATCACTGTCAATGGCAAGCCCTTGGGCTGCGTCTCCTTCAAGCTGTTTGCAGACAAAGTTCCAAAAACAACAGAAAACTTTCGTGCTTTGAACACTGAAGAGAAAGGATTTGATTATAAGGGTTCCTGCTTTCACAGAATTATTCCAGGGTTTATATACCAGGGTGGTGACTTTACATGCCATAATGGCACTGGCGGCAAGTGCATCTATGGTGAGAAATTCGATCAGAACATCATCCTGAAACATACAGGTCCTGGCATCTTGTCCGTGGCAAATGCTGGACCCAATGCAAACGGTTCTCAGTTTTTACCAGCACTGCCAAGACTGAGTGGTTGGATGGCAAGCTTGTGGTCTTTGGGAAGGTGCAAGAGGGCATGAATATCGTGGAAGCCATGGAGCACTTTGGGTCCAAGAATGGCAAGATCACCAAGAAGATCACCATTGCAGACTGTGGACAACTCTAATGAATTTGACTTGTTTTCTCTTAACCACCAGACCTTTTCTTCTGTAGCTCAGGAGAGCACCGTCCACCTCATCTCTACTCACTATGTCCCATAACCTGTGCTCTTGCTGCAGTCCTTTGGGTTCCATATTTTCCTTATTCCCCTCCAAATCTAGCTGAATTACAACGTTAAGTTTATGATTATGAAATAAAAGCTAACAACAACTACAAAATAATAGTCCAGTGGAACAGTGGCACACATTTCTTTACCTGTAGTCTGTGGCAGAATGGAATTGTTGCAGTGGAAACTGTATGTGGCCTGCAGACAGTAGAATACTTACTGCCTTGCCTTTTGCAGAAAAGTTCGCCCACTCCTGACCTACACCAGCAGCTCATCCGAGGGAGCTGGCATAGGAGATGTAGCCCACCTTCCTTCTTTACTGACTTTCTTACTGTGAGAGATTTTCCCCTAACAACACTACTTCCTCCAACACCCACTCTTTAGCTGTTAAGTACACCCTTGGAAAAATTCAAGCAAGCTTGGCGTTGACATTTGAACAGCAGTTTTTAGACCAGCACTTGGGGTGTGAGACTCATTTTTAGTGAAGTCATTCAGCACTGCCAAGTAGCTTCCCAAGCTTCTGGCTAGCTGGGTACATGTCCCTGTCACACAGGTCCCAAGAAACACACACACAGCCATACATAGACCAACAGATTTAATATTATATTGCAGTTTCCAGTGATGCAGAATGCAGCTACAGTTGTGTTTCAAGGAGAAGCCAAGTGGGGATGGCCGTCCCTGCAGCATGGTGCCACTCTTAGGCCCATCTGCAGCCTCAGGAGACACTCTTGATAGTGACGAGGCCCTGGCTCACCCTCTAGTTACCCTGTGCTGTCCATGTCCTTGATAGTTTAGTGCACGAGACATTTCGTTTTTCACCAAAAGCCTTCTTGGTCAGTGCTCTGCCGTTTAATCTGCTCATCAGCTCTTTGGCCTTGTTCTTTATCAGAAGGCTTGCTGAGTCACTAATGAAAATAACTCCCCCCAAAACAAGAAGTAAGATTGCTAGTTTAACTGGCACTGTGGTGTGTGAAAAGGCACAAGGGCGTTGTGACTGAACATTTTTTTCTACATCCCAAGAGATTCACATGATGTTTAAAAGGGATCTGGCAGAAATACCAAAATTCCATTTCAGAATAGTTATCTTGGGGTGGTTTGGCCAGAATTTTCTCATTCTCTAATATCTGGATTTTCTTCACCATCATCCTTCAGAAGTTTAATTTACAGACATGAGACAAGTGATTTTCTAAAAAGTGACAGGACAGGTAGTTGGAAGTCTGTAAGCTTGTTCATTGAATATCATAACTCCCATGGACTGGAAATTTATCCCTCTAGAGTTTCACCTCACATAAGCCATCTGCCCACTGCACGATAGAAAGGTGTTCCCAAGTATTTGGCCATAGATGTCCATGTCCATCATAAGGCTGGCATTCAATAAGGAAGAAAACCCTTCTGACTCTGGTATTCAATTGTATATATATCCCAAAGAGTCATAAGGAACACTCAGGGATGATTGTTGCCTTGGGTCAGTGAAAGGGTGGTATTGAAACTTGAAATTTCACCATCAGCTTTTTCTATCATTTCTTCGTAATTTGACAAAAGGAATCTTGGGGTCTTTGATTCCTGGCAGAGCTCTGTGGCTTGAGTCTGTCTTGAGGGGAACATTATATTCTTGATCTAGGTAATCAATTTGGCAACTTTAATCTGGAAGTTCTTAAAATTTACAGGAGGGCTAATAAAAATGATTACCTGTTCTTTTTTTCTAAATAGCCAACATTAAATGTGTAATAAAATATAATGTCTAAGTCATGTGGAAGAGTGTACTGTTTGTTACACCTGAAACACCACACAGTAAGGCCACTGGCACTGGGCTCCTGGGATTGTCACTGCTGCTATAATGTCTTCCATAAGATCTGCTGGTTGGAGGGTCTCTTGGCTTTTAAATAATAACCAGACTGAACTTCTGTGACTAAAGGAACACTTCACATTACCATATTATAAAATTTTCAACTACAACCACTAATTAACCTAAAACCTTAGTGCATAAAGAACTGAACCACAAAAGGGTTTTTTGGTGCCGCATTTGCCTTCTGGTTTCCACAGCAGAGCACAGGTTGTCAGTAGAACATGTCCAGTTCAAAAGGCGTGGTCTTCACCACCACACACTACACGCCACTCCGGCACTTGGGAATGATGGGCCCAGTCAAGTCTGCGAGCCTCCTCTTTCTCACTGGAAAGGAATAGAGATGAGCTGTCAGCCAGTTGTCCAATAGACCTGGAACCACCACTGTCACTCTGAGAAAGCACTGTGAAGCCTCTCGCGGATTTTTTTTTGTTAGCAAAAGTCTGAAATCTGTGCTGTTTTTCGAGGCTAGTTACATGTGAGTTGTATGACAGCCCTCCAGTGTGTCAGTGTCCACTGATGAGGGTCTGTGGTCTGTGGTAGGGTGGATCATTCAGAAGTTGTAAGTGGTTGCACGGTCCCACCCAACCCTATTGTTTTTCTTTTGCCTACAAAGTCCCCACAGTTGAGTATCTTTACTACAATTATAAGCGTTAAAGTCCATTTGACCTTAATGAGACTGAGGTCTTGACCTGGTGGAAACACTTCCCCAAGCTCTTTTTGGGTACTCCTGGCCTGCCACTCGCCTATGTAAACAACAGTTCCCACCTGATTACCTTACACTGTCTGCATCCGTTTATGTTTAACCTTGATGTTTCCCCAGGTGCGAGACAGGTTATGCTCAAAAAACTGTCCATGTGACAAAGTAGTTAAATGCCATAAAGAGGAAAGCACTAGCCAAGAAATCACAGGCTGGAGACATTCGCTTTTAGGATGACTGGGGGTGGAGGCAGAGGGGAAAGAGGTCCCTTTGCTGTAACAACGGAGAGTGTTTTGAAATGAAGTACAGTGTCTGTAGATGAAGGCCAAGCAGCAAGCCAGATCAGCCACAGGAGAAAGGAAGGTCAAGTCTGTAGAGCTGGTAGGTGGCAGTCAAGGGGCCTGCTGGCGTGGCAGAGAAAGAAAGCTATTGCCGAGGGAAAAAGTCTGTCTATACTTAGATGTCTTCCAGTTCCCGAGCTGAGCGGTAGACCTGCGGCCACCAGATCGATGCATACGAGCTGCAACAAGAACTGAATCAGCTTGTGCATGACACTGAGCATATTAAAGCAGACCCACCAGGAAGGCGTGTTACTACTCAGGTTGTGGCTGGGAGTTGGGTGGGGAGGAGGGGAAAGTTCTTGGGGGCATCTAGTCCAGGGTCTAGAGTTTAGCCTGTGCCTAAGCCCCTCCCCACCCCTCCACTCACATATCAAAAGAAAAATTCATGGCAACCAGAGTGCACAGTCTTCTGGAGAGATGACACTGTGTCCAGCCCAATATTGGGGACAAGTGGTGGGGAGCGAAAACCAAAACCCAAAGAACAGAAGAGGCTTGTTCAAAGCAACCAGTTTACATGAGCCAGACTTAGCTGTGCAAGTACGCCTGGCAGGGCAGTCTTCATTTCACCTCTCTTAACACACCTTATCTCATTGAAGCCCCTCCAACGATTCTGGAATGTTCTCGTTACCATTGCTGAAAGCAAAAATGCTAGGATTGGGCAGGACGAAGGTGTCTGGCCTCCGAAGCCGCAGTCCAGCACCTGCACACAGCTGGCCTTGTCTGTGCAGGGTTTACAGACCCGTCTGATTCTCACAGGGAGGATTAGCTCCTTTTCCCTGAGAGCTAGCCACTGAGCCAGGACTGAAACCCAAGTCCCTAGTCTAGGGTTGAGGGTTCAGAAAGGCACTGACGGTTGCTTGTTTTGTTTTCCAGAGCCCACATTCCACTGGGCTGCATCTCTGTGTGTAGTTTCCCTAGCGCTGGCCATTACAGTAACTGAAGGGAAAAGAGAAAGGCTATGTATCCAAGTAGGCCCCCTCCTCCCATTTTAACTATGAAAGAAACAGAGGCAAGAGTGTGAAGTAACTTGCCCCAAGGTCTGGTGAATAAGAGACAGGACTGGAGCTAAAAGCCAGGTCTTCCAATATCCTCCTTCAATTCAACCTGCTGCTTTCTGTTTTTTCTTTTACCTTTTTTTCTTTCTTTTTGACAAAGTCTCTCTGTACCATGATCCTGCCTCAGCCTCCCAAGTAGCTGGGATTACAGGCACGCACCACCACACCCAGCCTTTAGAACAAACTGGGACTCAAATGGCCTCAGTCTGCCAAGTAGTAACGTCAACCAGCACACACTATTTTCAAGAAAATAAAGCTGGGGTCTGGGCCATGGCACAGTGATAAAATGCCATGCTCTTTGAAGCAGACCTACATGGGAAGGTTCTGGGCTCTTGTCCAGAGACCTCGGTACACCAGCATATCGTGCCCATGGTCAGGTGCTGACTGGAGCTGGGGAATGGATTGTGGTGTTAAGACTCAGTTGGGGGCGCAGTATGTATTTTTCTCAGTCTCATGGAATAAATGAAAAATAAACGAGAAAGTTAAGTATCTCATCGTTTGTTATCCCAACAGCCAGAGATGTGTTATTGTCAGAGCCAAAAGGGATAGCAAGTCAACTGAACCAACTTCCACCTGCTTGAACTCCTTTACCACTTTTTGCAAACTTGGACATCATATTGGAGGTATTCAACTTGGCAAGAAGTAATAGAGCCCCAGTGAATAGAACTTCTATTCATCCATTCATTCATCTTTATATTTAGTAGCCTTTATTGAGCCATGTGCTCCTAGAGCACATGGAATCAGAAATAAAGATACAGTATAGCAGTGGGCCAAGATATGCAAACAGTAAGTTTGATAAAGTATTACAGGAACCAGACTGGCCTGTTGCATAGTTAAGGTTGCTGGATCCAACATGGCTAACTGTGCAGTTCGAATCCTAGACCCACCAGCTTGAAAAACACACTAGGCACATGGGCATGTGTGCCTCAAATCCCAATGTAATGGAGAAATGGAGAAGAGATTGTGGCATGACCTTTCCCCATGGGAGGTGCTATCTCACTTTCTCTGTCTCTGTCTCTGGAGAGCACACATGCCCTCCGATGAAAATTTAAATATATATTGCAGGTACCCTGGCAGATCTCTATGCCACATACAAGGCATACAGAATGAAGTGGTTCATCTTTTCAGATGGGCAGGTAACAGGTCAGCTAAATCTTAAGAAAAGGGTAGAAAATGGCAAAATAGGGGCATTTGGGGTAATGATCTGGTAAAGGTAAGCTTTTTCTGGGTCACTTGCTCAGGCCACCTGGAATGAGTGCTAGTAATATGGCACGAGAATGGCTTGTCGGGAAGGTGTCAAGAGGTGAAGCTGTTCCTCATCAAGAGATGATGTGCTGACGGGACCATCTCCTGATGAGGTGGACAGCAGAGGCTCTAGAGCCAGCCTGCAGTTCAAACCCCAGTGCTGGCCAGTGCCACCCACTGCCTGTGGGTAACTTCTCCTGCATCACCAGGCTTCCATGTCTTTACCACAAAATGGGGATAACAGCACTACATCAGCTGTAGTTGCAGGGAAGATTATATGGGTTAGTACCATGGGGAGTGTTCAGAACAGTGCCTGGCACACAGGAAGTGCTCTGTATGTGTCAGCTACTGTTATGGAGGGACGTGGTGGTCACACAGAGTTGAGCCTGCGAGCCCTGGGAGCCCAGTGTGGGTTCCAAGCAGAGGAGCTGAGTTTGGAACGAGCCACTGCTGCAAGGTGCCTGCCGTAGGGGAGCTGGAGACCAAGCCAACTTGCCCAGGGCTAGGAGTAAGCCAAGGCATTGATTGGGGTTGGCAGGGAGGTGATTGGCTGTAATTGGCGCACTGTCTCAGAAGAAGGCTCAGATTTCTGGGTATAATGGCTGTAAATAAAACCCCCTTTCTAGAGATGATTTCAGGGGGATGTGATGAGATTGACTTAGGATGTGCTCTGGGGTCTTGTGAGAAAGGTATTCCTTGAGAATATGGTTAAAGAATGACTTTCCAGGAAGGGCATGTTTCTGCTTCTAAGTTTGTTACTCTGTCTGCACGCCCTGCCCCTCCCCACACAACTGTCTCAGTGTGGAGGCTGCAATTCAGATTTTGTAAAGTGAAGAGCGCTTCTGTGGCAGATTTAGAGGACCTCAGAGCCATGCTTAGCCTGCTCTGAGCTATAAATAGTGTGGGACAAGAGTCATCTGAGGTATTGCTGTAGGTTAACGGAGGTGGGGATCCTCTGCTTCCTGCCCTGCTGCCCCTGGCGCCCTGTGCTCACACAGGACACTCCGGTAAGGGCTCAATGCATAGTGAGGATGGGCCCCAGCGGTACTGGCTGACCTGGTGGCCTTGGAATTGAACATCCACCAAGGAGGAGGCCTCCTTCCTCCAGTCACAGAGGCTAGGCTACCGGCCAAAAGCCAGCACAGGAGGCAGGCCAGAGTGGGAAGGAAAGCCGAGCAGCCTGCTCCCTTCTCCACCGTGCTCCCTGCTGGCGGGCCCTGCTGCACAGCGACTGCTGACAGGCATTGCTCCTGGAGGAGCTGGCGGAGGCTTTATGGTAAAAGTACTTGCCGGATACATAGAAGCCTGTCTGCTTCCCTGTAGCATCCAGAGCATGGATGAAAATGGAGTGGGGGAGAAAGGATTTCTCTCTTGCAGGAGAAAGCTGATGCACCATTAGAATTGGAAGTGTTTCTCATGAAAATGAGCCGATGGACACAAATTTGCTTTCAAAGCTAGAAACCCTCCATCACTAACTAGCACTCTGACTGTCACCTGGGGTCACTGAGAGAATTCTGCTCAAATTCCTTCTGAGGGAAACCCTAAAGGAAGCAGCTACACACAACTCCCTGGGGTAGCTCAGAGGCCTCTATTATCACCTCACATCTCTGTCCAGGAGTCTGCCATGGTCCCCACTTCCCACCTGCGTCCATTGCCAAACTCCAGAGCTTGGCTTTAGGGCTTTGGGCCCCAGCATCCTCAACACCTCTCCGGCCCCATTGCTTGTGAATATCCCATATACTGTCAACCCTCTTGCCTTTGCTAATGCTGTTCACTCTGTTTGGGATGCCCTTCCCTTCCTTCTCTGTGAACTCTTTCTAGGTCTAACTCTCTGTAACACTTCCTTCAATTCATTTAGATTTTTCTTTCTCCTATCCTGTGTACTGGGTCTTCCCACCTTCCTTTGTACGCCTACTACTTCTTCCTAATACTCCCTAGAACCCATGCAGGGTACCCCGACCTCCCCCGTCACCTATCTCTTCCTTTCAGAGCTGGCTAAATAATGTCCCACTCCCAACCCGGATGCTTTGTTTAACTGGCTTCCACCCTTATACATCACCTTCTCACTTGGTTTGGATAGAACCGGCAGGCATTTTTGCATTTTTAGGCAAATCATTGAGTCTTTTTTTCCCCCCCTAAAAGGTTGTACAGAGAACTAGCCTTCCTACTGCCCCATATATATGCATCCAGCACAGTCCTGGGCACACACACAGATGTTGCTCAGAAAATGCTTGCTGTCACTAACTAAGGGGACCTGACAGCCACCACCAGGCCCCCAGCCCCACCCCACACCAGCTTCTCTGTAAGGAAGGGGGCAGATGAGCTCTCAGTCTCTCCTAGCTCTGGAATTCTAGACTCCCACAATGGCCCCTGAGAGTCCTTGGTGGTGGGAGTCAGGCCTGATTTTGGAATTCAGACTCAGGATGCAAGAGTCCTCAAAGGTCATTTTGTGAAAGTCCTCGATGATTCTGGTATCTCCCCACAGCACCCCTGACCTCTGATCAGGGAAATCTGTCCCTTGAAAAACGACCTCCAGACCATCCTCCATTGGAAGACAAAAGCTGGGTTAGCCCAGAGGTAGGCACCGAGGGGCACATAAGAAGCTCAACCTAAACTGAGAGGGAAAAACATGTGAGACGATAGCACATTAGAGTAAAACGTGAGTGGCCAGCAGGGGGCCTAGTGGTTACAGCACTGGACTCCCATATGGCCGACCACAGTTCAAGTTCTGGACCTGGCAACTTGAAACTCAAGCTGGGTGCATGTACGTTTGTGTCCAAAATCCCAACAGGAGAATGGAAGAGAAGGAATTGTGGTGTGGCCATGGGGGGGGGGGGTGATTTCTCACTTTCTCTTTTTCTGTCTCTGGCGAGCACATGTGCCCTATAGAAAAAAAAAAAAAAAAGAATAAAATACAAGGCTTTTAAGTGGTGATTTATGCCCAGATTATAGCTGGGCTGACAAATTTTTGATTGTTGGCCTTCTTCAACAACTCAGTTTATCTCTCGCCTCTGTGATACAATCAAGTAATTATATTTTTCTAAATATTATTCATTTAATTATTCTTTTTAAAAATTTTGACCAGAGAGAGCGAAGGAAAGTGAGAAATCAAGCCACCAGGTTTGGGACTTGAACCGTGGTCAACCATGTGGAAGTCCAGTGCCCTACCTACCATGCCACCTGCTGGTCCCTCGATCACAATAATTATTATGAATTGTTTGGGTTTATTCTTATTTTATTTCAAATAAAGGTACTTCTGATAAACCATGACACTGTACATTTTTTTATCTGGGCTTTTCTAGACCTGAGACTCTAGAAAACAGTGGCGTCTGGTGTGAACAATGAATGAATAGCCTGTGAGCTGTGCTATCCTTTAGAGCAGAAACCTACATCTTCAATACCCAGGGCCTCATAGGACTTTGTTAAATGGTTGTGGGATCGAATAACTCCATCTACTGTGTGAGTGTGAAGGAGGGTGTGCATGGCTCTGCTGCTCTTATGAATGTAGGGTCTGTGAGTACCTGCCTTGTGCGTGTGTATGCACACCCACACACTCCTCTCTGTTCTTTCAGCCCTTCCGTGTGCTAACCTAGCCTTAGATGAATTACCAGGAGTGACATAACTGAACTTTGACCTGTGCTTTAGAGTTAGGCTCTTTGTATTTTATTGAGGGTTGGAAACCAGAGCGAGCCTACTGTAGAGCAGTTTTGAATTTGATGAAATGCTCACTAAAGACACTATCCTGTCAAACATGTATTTATTTCATAATTTAATTCCAGAAAGAAGCTTTTGAAAAATTATTATTTTGTAACCAAGTTAGGCTTCCTTCTCTAATGTTAATGTAATTTGGTTTGTCTTCTTCCTGCCTTGACTCTAGAAAACTCTGGCCTAAATATCAAGACCAATCATGTTAATAATGCTCACCTACCGCTTTTCTCTCCCTCTTTCCTGTTTTTCTATAGTCTTGTCAGCCATACTCCTTTCCTGTACACCAACAGGAACACACATAATCAGTAACTACGCAGAGCTCATGAACAGCTGGCCTCGGGAAGTAAGTTAATAGGTAAAACTTTTCATTCAGTTGATTTGTGTGCCTATTATATGTAGGCTCATCTTTGAAAAGACTGTGGCATTTTACTTACTTTTCTTTTATAAAAAAGCCAAACTATCCCAGGCCAGCCAGATAGTGTGGTGGTTAAGGTGGCTGGATCCCACATGGCTGGCTGTGTGATTTGAGTCTTGGACTTGAAGGCTTGAAAAACACAACTGTGTATGTGTCTATGTGCAACCAAAATCCTGAGAAGAGAATGGAGAAGGAATTGTGGCATGGTCATCCTCCCTCAAGGGGGCTGTGCTTTATCACTCTCTCTTTTTCTCTCTCTCTGGCAGATGTACATGCCCTGTAATAAATTAAAAAACAAAAACAAAAATGTTACCCTCTGAGACTAAATTATTACAACTTGCTCTAATTTACTGTAAAGTTGACATCTTAACCTTCTGCCTTAAAGTCAAAGTGAAGTTTCTTAGGCTCAGTGTTTTGGAAGCAGCGTTGATTGGTGGTTTTGCAATTTGGCGCCCAGAGCCAGACTGTCTAATCTAGAGAGGATTCTATGAGTTCAGAGAAGTGTAATCAGAAGAGGAAGAGACTCGTGGTGAACCTCGTGCCCTCCCAAATTCTGGGCCCAGCTTGTGCTGAGCTGTGCTAGGGGGAGTAGGGGACTCAACCTTAGCTCCTGCAGTCAGGGAGCTCACAGTCTGGTGGAGGAGATGAGGTACAGACAGAAAACAAAGATGGAGCAACGTGAAAATCAGGCATGAGACTGCAGAAGACTCCCTTGGAAATGGTATCAGTGGAGTTTTCCCTGACATACCCAGCCCAGGTGGAGTGAATGACAGGCAGGTGGGGCAGGAAGCATTTTCCACTCACCAAGGTCGTTGTTGCTCATCATCGCGTTGGAGGCCCGAAGCCGGGGACCTTGCTGAGTAAAGTGGTAGCCGAATTTGAGGAGTGTTGTGTTTTTCTCCAACATGCTCACGATCTCCATTTCTACTTTGTTGCCCAGGGGCTGGCTCTTTGGTTAAAAAAAAAAAAGAAAAAGAAAAGAAAGAAAGAAAGAAAGAACAGGAATCACCACTCATTCCATGTATGCTCTATCTAAACCACCTCTATATGCAGAAATTCTATATGCAGAATGAGGACTGCAGCCCCCTCTCCAAGAGTAAGGAAATGGAGTTTAGAGAAGTTGCAGGGTCATACAGCCTGGAATGACTGAATGGGGATTTGAACCCAGACTGCCAGGCACCGGACAGGCACAGATCTTTCCACTGTTCCACAAGAGCCTCTTTCTGAGCAGGGGTCTAGATAAGCGCTCCACTACATAATACTTGAACAGGGAGGACCTTCAAATCATCTAGTCCCAAGATTAGAAATTCTGCAGCCCAGGGTCTATCTCACACTAATGAAATCAGACTGTCGGGATGGGTCTCAGTGGCTGCATATTTTTAATGCTTCTCAGGTGGTTCCATTGTGTAGGCAACTTTGATAACCAGTAATTTAGACTAATTGACTGATGAGTAAAGAAATGGAGGCCCTGAGAAGGAACTGGATTTACCGTAGATTACACAGAAAATTGGAAATGCCCCAGCTAGCTTTCTATAGCTCCATTCTGATCAAACTACTAGGTCGTCGGAAAAGTCGGACACATTTTTGCATAGAAAAACAGAAAAAATATGTCGTGACTTTTCTGACAGCCCAATAGTTCTATGCCTCAATATCTACAGTGATCATTTCACAAAGATGAAAATAAAACAAAAACCAGGAAGACATTACAATATACAGTGATGGGAAGGCTATGATAAGGATGTTCATTACAGTCTTGTTTCTAACAGTGGGACAAAAGGAGAAACAAATGTTCATTAAGAGGAAGTTGCTCAAATAAGTGATGGTTTAACTTCACATCAAAACATGGGCAACTGGGGAACCAGCAGTTAGCATAATGGCTATGTCGCTGGACTCCCACGTAGTCGACCGCGGTTCGCGTCCCGGACCCGGTGGCTTAAAACTCACGCTGGGCGCGTGTGCGTGCGTGCCCAAGATCTCGAGAGGAGACTGGAGGAGAAGGGATTGCAGCGTGACCATCCCCCCTGGGGGATGATTTCTCGCTTTCTGTCTCTATGTCTCTCTCTGTCTGTCTGGCGAGCGCACACGCCCTATAGTGAAAATCTCTCCAAAAAAAAAAAAAATGGGCAACTGTAAAATGATGGTACAAAGAATGGTCTTTTCAAGAAGTGGTCTTGAGGGACCAGCAGTTAGCATAATGGCTATGTCGCTGAACTCCCATGTAGCTGACTGCGGTTCGCATCCCGGACCCAGTGACTTAAACTCACGCTGGGCACATGTATGTGCATGCCCAAGATCCTGAGAGGAGAATGGAGGAGAAGGGATTGCGGCATGGCCATCCCCCCTGGGAGGAGTGATTTCTTGCTTTCTATCTCTCTGTCTCTCTGGCAAGCACACAAGCCCTATAGCAAAAACCTCTCCCTCCAAAAAAGCCAAAAAACAAAAAACAAAACAAACAAACAAACAAACAAAAAACAAAACAAAGTGGTCTTGAGACAACTAGGTATCTACAAGCAAAAGTGAATTTAAATCTTTACCTCACACTATACACAAAAATCATCTCAAAATGGATCAAAGACCTAAATGTAAGAGCTAAAACTATAAAACTCTTAGAAGAAAACATAGGAGTAAGTTTTCATGACCTTGGCAATTTTTTTTTTTTTTTTAGATATAACACCTAAAACACAAACAGAAGAAAAAAAAATAGATAGGACTTCATCAAAATTTAAAACTTTTATGCTTCAAAAGGCACTATTGGGACCAGCAGATGGCATAATTGCTGGACTCCCATGTAGTCGACCACAGTTCGAGTCCGGACCTGGTGGCTTAAAACTCATGCTGGGAATGTGTGTGTCCATGCCCAGATGAATGGAGGAGAAGGGACTACAACATGGCCATCCATCCCTGGGGGGGTTATTTCTTGCTTTTTTGTCTTTCTGTCTCTCTCTCTGTCTCTCCAGTGAACACACACACCCTATAGCAAAAAATCTCTATTTTATAAAAAAAAAGATGGCACTATCAAGAAAATGAAAAGACAACACACAGAATGGGAAAAATACTTGTAAATCATATATCTGGTAAGGACTAGTAACCAGAATATATAGGGAACTATAGGAACTCCACAGTAAAACACAAATAATGCAATTTAAAAATGGGCAAAGGATTCGAATAGACATTTCTCTAAAGAAGATATGCAAATGCCTAATAAGAATATAAAAAGACATTCATCTTTAATAATTCATAAACTGTAAAAAAAATAATGACATTTGACTATGCACACATCAAGATGTCTATAATCCAAGCCGGATGGTGAGGCATCTATAATGAGACACTGCAATGTTGGACCTTCATGGCAAGGTCCCAGGTTCATGTTCTGAGGCTGTCCTGTACACACATGATCTGAGCTGGCGGAGGCTAGCCGTGTTTTGCAGCGTTAAGACCCTGTTAGCAGTCTATTAAGGCCCGGTGCAAATTAGTCCTCACTTTCCTTTTTTCATCCCTTATTCAGCCCGTTTACCTCTGATGATCTGTACATGGTACTTGGTGCAGTCAGAGGTCTATTCCTAAAAGCTCATGTATTTTCCTGCCTCCAGCTGGAATGCCCTTAACTCTCCTCTACATACCTGCTGATATTAGTGCTTTAATATCCATTGCAAATCCCCTCCACCTGTGAGGCCTATTCTGATCCCAATCCAGGAAATGATCCCTCCCCATTCCACAATTGGCACAGCGGATGTCCCTCTCCATCCAGTACAGTCTCGCAGCCTTATTTGGATCACTCTGTCTCTCCAACTAGACTTGTGCAGTCTAGTACAGTAGCTACTAGCCACATGTGGATCTTTAAATCTAAGTAATTAAAATAAAATTAAAATTCAGCTCTTCAATTCCACTAGCCATATTTCAAGTGCTCAGTTACCACTGGCTAGAGGGTGAGATAGTGGTCAGTGCAGATCTAGCGCATTTGCGTCATCACAGAAAGTGCTGCTGGACAGTGCAGGTCTTGACTGTGAGCTCCCTGATCCCATCCAATATCTCTTGGTCAAGGTTTGAAGAACTGAACTGAATGAAGAAAATTGAAACACACTTGGTGGACAGCAACACAGGAGCGTTAGAGGACATGTCAGCCCAACATCCCAATGGGCAAGTGTGAACTACAGTTGAGACTGTTGACTGAGAACTGCTCCTAGGTATTCTGGGTTTACTGGTGCTCATCTGGGTTCATACTGCACTGGGAAAGCTGACCATGGCAGGCAGAGGAACACTGGTGAAATTCCATCACTTTATCTGGCAAGATTCCTGAGAATGCTAGGAAGAACTCGGGCTTGACCTTGAAGGACTCAACTCAGCCTTGGGCTGTGGACAGCTTGGCCTGGCAGAAGGTGCAGCAACCATCTGAGGCCTTAAGAAGGAACTGGCAGTGCCCTCTGGCCACCCCATTCATCAGGAAGCCTGGCTTCTCCTTGAGGTCCTTTGCTGGGAAAGCTCAACTAGAACAAAGGATGAGCCAGTCTCAGAAATCACTGGTCTTCTCTGACTAAAGAGGCTGCCAGGGATGGCCAGGGCTGCCTCTGCAAAGTGAACATTTCATGCAGCTTGGTCCAGAGTTTAAACCCCTTGAAATGAGTTGCCCTCATCCAACCTGCCTATGTCCCTGAGAGGTGAGCAGAGCAGGTAGGAACTAGCATCTTACCATGCCCATCTTAGAGATGAATAAACTGAGTCTATGTATAGATGAACCATGGCCTTATTAATGACAGAGACAAGGTTTGACCTTGACCTGGGGCTGGAAGATTACAGAGAATGCACTGTGGCCCAGGTTCTCGTATTCCAGTCCAGTATCCCTAAGACACATGCAGATAGGTCTAGGTGTGAGCCACAGGGCACAGAGTTCCATTAGATAATCATGGCCAATCTTTCTGGAGTGGTAATCTGAGAACAAAATTACTATTTTTACAATAAGGAGTAAAATAAAAAATGTGAATATATCTTAAAATAAACCTCAATATTTAAAAGAAGCTTCATTCCTACTTTATTCATAGACTTTGAGACTAAAAAGACTCATTCATTTCATAGATGAGAGGAGAGGTGGTAACTAGGGAGCCAGGCCTAAAACCCAGGTCTCTGACTTACTCCTCAGATAGCTTATTATTAGTGATTACTGTGTGCTAAGCAATATTATAAGCATTTTGCAAAGGCCAACTCATTTTCTTCTGTCAATCTATAGACTATGTACTGTTATAATTTACATTTTACAGACAAGGAAAATGAAGTGGAGAGGTATTAAATTTTCCTAGAATCACAGAACTAGTCAGTTGCAGAACCAAGATTTGAACATAGGCAATGCTCACCTCACATGAGCACCTTTGATAAAGCTCTGAAGGCAGAAGTAGGACTGACGGGAGCAACTAGAAGCAAATGGAGTCTGGCTCAGTATGCAAGACTGTGGATCTACATACCCGCACACTGAAGGAACTCCCCGATAAGGTGCTGAACTGCGAAATATGAGGTGTGGAAATATGAGAGGGTAGACGAGCTCTTTTGAGGGCCTAAATATCATCACTAGTGGGGAAGGCTTAGCTTCATGACCTTTAAGGCTCTGGGGTATGCACCCTGTGAGTCCATGAATAGCTTGCTTGGATGGCATAAAAAATCATGAGGGCAACCTTAAGAGTGGTGAAAGGCAGTGAGAAGCCCTGGGGGGCAGACCAGGGGGCAGTCATATCAGGAATGGCAAACACAGTCACTGTGCAGCTGAGCCAGGGAGAGGGTGACTGGGAAAAACTCTTGCCACCCTTCAGACCTGCTTCGGAATTAAATAAATCACTTGTGGATAAATATAGTCTCATTATTAAAAATTCAAATGATACCGAAGAGGGTAGAATAAAATGAGAGTCTCCTTTCCTACCATTTATTCCCAATCTTACTCCCTTTCCACCACCATGGCGGGACCAGCAGGTGGCGTGGTGGTTGTGGTGCTCAACACTCCCACATGGCCGACCAGGGTTCAAGTCCTGAATCTGGTGGCTTGCTTTCTCACTTCTTCTCTCTCTCACCCTCTGTATCTCTCTGGTCAAACTAAAAAAATAAATGAATGAATAAATAAAATAAAAATAAATAATTACTTAAAAAAGAAGTAACCACCATGGTCCACAGGGTGTACGTTTATACATGAAGTAGATGACCGAAATATACAGGGGCTTGTTTTATCTTGTTGCATTTTTTCCCTTTAAATAGATTCAGACTATATTTACTATTCTGCAATTTGCTTTTTGCATTTAGTATTTCATGGAGATATTTCTAAGTCAGTATGTAGAGACCAGCCTCATTCCTTTTTATTTTTATATTTTTAAGTTTAGACAGGCTCTCACTATGTTATGATCCTCCTGCCCTACCCCCTGAGTAGCTGGGACTACAGGCACATGCCACCATGCCTGGCTTTTAGAGGGGGCTGGGAATGGAACCCGGGCCTCTCATGTGGCCTCAGCCTGCCTTATAGCAGCATTTACCAGAGCACACTATTGTGGCTGGGCCATGACCTCATTCCTTTGAGTTGCTTCCTGGGATGCCCTGGTATGGATGGATTGTTAGGTTGCTTCCAACTTTCCTTATTACAAGCAAAGCAACAGTGGGCTCTACAGGGGAGGGAGTGGTTTTCTTTAGCTGGCTATAGACAGAATTGCTGGGCTGAAAGATGAGCCCACTGGGACCAGGAGATGGAGTTGGACTACCACATGGCTGACTGTGGTTCAAATCCCAGACCCAGTGGCTTGAAACTCACACAGGGCTCATGTGCATGCATGCCCCAAATCCAGAGAAGACAATGGAGGTGAAGGTATTGTGGCATGGCCATACCCCATGGAGGGGGTAATTTCTCACTTTCTGTCTCTTTGCCTTTCTGTAAGTGCGTGCTCCCTAGAGAAAAATATCTTAAAAAAAAAAAAAAAGGGGAAACCAGCAGTTAGCGTAATGGCTATGTCGCTGGACTCCCACGTAGTTGACCGCGGTTCGTGTACTGGACCCGGTGGCTTCAAACTCACGCCGGGCGCGTGTGCGTGCGTGCCCAAGCTCCCGAGAGGAGAATGGAGGAGAAGGGATTGCGGCGTGACCATCCCCCCTGGGGGGTGATTTCTCGCTTTCTGTCTCTATGTCTCTCTCTGTCTGTCTGGCGAGCGCACGCGCCCTATAGCCAAAACCTCTCCAAAAAAAAAAAAAAAAGATGGGCCCATTTTTAATTAAAATTATGTCTGCCCTGCTAATAAGACATAGAAGTTGGCATGCCCTGTGGCAGTATGACAACTTTGTGTCATGGTTATTATCAATCTGATAAGAAAATGTTAAGATTTGCTCTCTAACAAAACCCAACAGTACCTTGGGTGTTACAAGCTATGACCTGGAGCTAGGAGCTCTGAGACCCTCATTCTGACTGGAGGCTCCACGGGCCTCAAGAAGCACAGCTATACATTTGATTGGGTCAATCTGGCCATTTCTTTGTGACCCAGATGATAGGGACAACTGGGGATACTTGAAAATACAACAGAGTAAAGCGCTGGGGATTGCCTTGTCCACCTCCAGAGTCTCAAGCACTTGCCGATATTAACATTCTCTTTATCCCAGCTGCTGAACTGTTCTGCTCTGCCCACACACCCTCGAGGATAGGCATTCCTCACCCTTTGAGACGCCCTGCTGCATCTGTGGACAGCTCTGAGGATTAGAAAGGCCTTTCTGCCAAACTGCTGTGGCACAAGAGAATACAGCCCATCACCACAGTAAGGTGAGTGTAAAATATGTCTGCCAAGTTCTTTGACACACCTCTGTTCAAAAGGTGGAGGCTAGTTCCCTGCCTTTTGAACGTGGGTGGTGCTTAGTGACTTACTTCTTTATTATTGTTATTATTATTATTATACTTTATTAGTTTTAGTTTTTAAAAATTTTGTCATAGGGCATGTGCTCTCATAGGAGAGAGATGGTTGCATGAGAGGGAGAGAGAGTGAGAAATGACCACCTGGGAGGATGACCATGCCACAATCCCTTCTCCTCCGTTCTCCTCTTGGGATGTGGGGCGCACACACACACACACACACACACACACACACACACACAGCGTATTTTACAAGCCGCCAGGTCCAGGACTTGAACTGCCATGTCAGTCATGTGGAATCTAGTTCCCTAACCTTCACACCACCTGCTGGCCTCGTGACTCACCCCTAACAAACAGAATATGGCAGAAATGACTTCTAAGGCTGAGTCGTAAATGGTATTCGAAGTTTTCTTCTGTCTTGGGTCATTTGTTTAGGGAGAAGTCAGCTAACTAAGCCGCTGCTGAATTCCTGGCCCTCAGAAACTGTGAGCAAATACATCACTATTATTGTTTTAACCCAGGACTCTGAGGTTATTTAAATCACTAAATGTTATGGTAATTTGTTACACAGCTAGAGATAATTGATACAATCACAGAAAGCGTTGGGTTAAAATAAAAGCCTGTCTCATGAGCCCGTCCCATGGTGCAGTGGTGCACGGTGCAAAGGGAGCCAGATTCCACGTGGCCAATCACAGTCCAATTCTTGGCGCCCATGGCTTGAAAACCATGACAGGCATGTGTGTGTTCATTCCCAGGATCCTGCTAAGATAGGAAAATGGAGGAAAAATGACTGGTGTGACTGCTGGGGAGTACCTTCTCTCTCTCTTGTGTACACACCCTGAAGAAAACACAATCCACTTCCTTTACCTTCTCTTCAAAATATTAAGAACATCGGGAACCAGCAGTTAGCGTAATGGCTATGTCGCTGGACTCCCACGTAGTCGACCGCAGTTCACGTCCCGGACCCGGTGGCTTAAACCTCACGCCGGGTGCGTGTGCGTGCGTGCCCAAGATCCTGAGAGGAGAATGGAGGAGAAGGGATTGCGGCGTGACCAATCCCCCCTGGGGGGTGATTTCTCGCTTTCTGTCTCTGTGTCTCTATCTGTCTGGCGAGCGCACGCGCCCTCTAGTGAAAAACCTCTCCAAAAAAAAAAATATTAAGAACATCCTTGCTGTTAAATATGAAATGAAAAGTGAAAAATCAGACCAATATTCCCTAGAGATTGCACAGATCCTCGTTTATGGGAAAGGGGTCATATCTTGCCTATCGGCTCCTCTGTGCCACGAGGGTCCCGGGGAAGGGCCTGCTGGAGGGCAGCTCTGTGGGCAGCTAGGAGGATGAATGGAGAGGGTCAGACAATCACCATTTGCACAGAGGCGCTGGGTCTGCAGTGTCTGCTCCCTGAGGGCTGACAGGGTCTCTCCTGTCCATCCATAAATGTACCCAGGAGACCTCAGTTCTAACCCGGTATATCACTAACCGGACCCTTGACCTCCAGCAAGTCCCATCCCTTCTTTGCTCCTCAGTTCCCCCACCTGTAAGAGGGGGACTGGACTAGCCATTTTCTGTGTCCTGTCCCCCACACACGGGGCAGCCTTCTGCTCCTTCCCACCTCCCATGCAGTCTCAGGGCCACTTCCGGCAGCAACAGAACAGTGCTTGGCGATAAGGAGACACGGCTGAGTAAACGAACAGCCTCAGGGTCCTGGTTCCCGAGTTGTGCCCTGAGCCAGCCTGTAAGGCTGCGTGTCATCCCGGGTAGGACTCCTCAAGTCCCTTTCCTCGGCCATATAAGGAGAAAGGACGAGATTCGCTGACAGGTTACAAGCACGAGGACTGAGGGGAAAGCTCTGGCCTCTCAAGGTCTCGGTGACTAACAAGGAATGAAGAATAAATTAAATGCCACTCACCACCTCCTCTTGGTCACACTCCCATGCCTCCCTGCCTCCCTCGAGCCCAGGGCAGGGGCCTCTGAAGGGAGGCAGCTTGCTGGGCCCGGGACTCTTGAGACGCACTGAGAGGAGCAGCAGCCTCCCAGTGAGTGTGGGTCAGCAGAGCTCCCATCCGCGACCTGCCCAGCCTCACCAGTCCCACCCCCAGTCTCAGGACTCCAGCTGGGCAGGAGAATCTGCCCACAGGGCACTCCTCCCCCCATCCTGGTGTCACAGCTCCCCACTGATCTGAGTTCCACCTCTCTCCCATCCAGCTGGGAACCATCTCCCCAGAACACACCCCACAGCCCACTTTCCGTAGACCTACTATTCAAAGCTCTTCGGCATCCCAGCCCCTTTCTGGCTTTCCTCTGGGCCAGCCATGAGTCCTTTTAGGATGGCTTCCATGGCTCTGTCCACTCCTGCTCTTCGTTCTTGTGTCTTCCTGCACCTGAATGCCACGGCCTGCATTTCACCTTCTGAGATCGTTTCCATCCTATAGGTTGGTGTCAAATTCCTCCTCCTCCAAGAAGCCCTCCCTGATCCCTGCTCCTGACTAAGACTTTTCCCTCCCAGGGACTGCAGTGGCTCGAGCCCCTGCTGTGATGGTTAGTTGTGTACCTCTCTTTCCTCCCATTCAGTGTGGAATTTCTGGAGGGCGGAGCTGGCTCCTCAATCATACATAGAGCACAACACGCACTGGATGTCAAGAGGAAAGGAAAAGAAGGCTTATGGGAGGGCAGGTGGTGACCAGTGCTCAGGCCCCATGCAGGGGGAGGGACAAACGAGGAAGCCAAGTTGGGTCCACATGAGATAGCAATCGTGTCAAGAACCTCGATCGGCCAGTGTGTGGACTTCGGAGTCCTGCAGCCTGGGTTTGAGTCTTGCTTCTGTCACTGACTGCGTGACCTTGGGCAGGGCATGGGGACTGACTGGCACTCAGTTTCCTCACCCATGAGCAGGAGTGAGCGTGAGAGGGGGGTAATGGCTACCAAGCACCCAGCACTCTTGGCTCAGGGCACCTGTGCAGTGATGTGACCCCTGGAACAACACGTGAGCTCCCTCAGTCACCTGCAGAGTGACACTATGAGTCAGTACACAGTTCACAGCTGTCACCTTCTTCGAAGTTGAAATTCTGACCATCCTCCTTGTGCAAGTGAGGAAACGAGGTGCTCAGGGAAGTGAGTGCTCTTGCACTAGAGGGTTCAGCCTGGCGAGGGCGGTGGTCAGCAGGGGCTCCTCCTCAGGCTCCATAGGGTCAGCAGCAAGGGCAGGGAGGTGGGCAGCTCCCTGTCAGCTGCCACTAAAAGAACCCACGGCCAGCTAATATTCTGCCCTGGGAGTCAGGTTTCAGCTGACTCTGGGTAGACCCTGATGCCCTGTCCAGCCAAGCCTGGAGTCACATGAGTAACCAATCCCAGGGGCAGGCCTAGGGCTGCTGCCAGGCCTGCTGCATGCCTTTGTTCCCTTGGCTCTGCCCCTCCTGCCTCTACAGAGCAGAGTCAGCAATGGTCAAGGGAAGGGGCAGCCAGGATGCGGGTGGAGAGGGGCTGCGAGTGGGTGATGCAGCGGCAAGGCCCCTGGCATGTGAGACGTGCAAGGAGTCCAATGCAGCACGTCCACGAGACAGGCCTGTTGCCGGTTCATGTGGCCTCTTCATGTGAGTTAGGAAAAAAGTGCCCTCTCTGGTTGGACAGATCCCATACGGAGGCGTCCAGCTTGCAGGGTGGATTGTGGGTGGAATTCGCTCTCCACTACCTCATTGTGCAGTGAACAATACGCACGACCGTCCAGGCAACCTTGCTTACCAAGCACCCTTGCAGGGCCAAGTCCTGAGGTGCTGGGATTTGTTAAGCTGTGCAATTCAGTTTTATGCACTTTTCTGTGTACTCGCCATATTTTGCAATGAAAATGCCGTTCATCTCACTCAGGCATACCATCGTTTACAATAACCTACCATTCCTGCCAGTGTTTTTCTTTGCTTAAATTTATATAATTATTCAGCAAAAAAAAGTATCATGGGAGAAAAATTGAACGAGTTTCCTATCCATAAAGAAGAGAACTTTTTAATATTGGAATATTAATAGTGGAAGGAATGTGGCTTTAGGAGTCAGAGAGACCTGGATTCAAATCCTGCTTCCTAAGTGCTGACTCTGACAGTGTTGTCTGCCACCCACCTGAGCTGTTCGCTCTTCCCAAACTGAGACGGCGACACCTGCATCCTGCAGGCTCGTTGTGACCATCGGAAATGATGAGGTGAGATGCACAGCACAGAGCCTAGCCCATAGTAGACCCTAACACACACACCGTACAAGCTATTGTTACCTCTAAGCTGTTAGGAGACTCCTCTGATGAAATCAGAACTGAAAGAGTTAACCTGCAGATAAACGACTGACTCAAAAGCCCTGCTGAGTGAGGGTGAAGGAAGAAAATGGGGACACCTAGCCTGATGAAGAAGAGTCCAGTGGTTTATGAGACCTGCGCACTGGACGTCCTGGGGGGCAGCAGGAAATGGCACTAAATCAAATAAGGGAGACTTTACAAGGGAGCTGATTTCCACTGGGTCTAAGGAAGGATGGTCACTGCCGAGGAAGAGAAGTGATCTTGGCAAGTTGTGAGCTCCCCATCACTAGGGGGCACAAGCCGAAGCAGAAGAGCCTGTGGTGGGAATGAGGAAGGAGGATGGGGAGCAGGAGGAGGGTAAGGACAAGCCGAAGCAGAAGAGCCTGTGGTGGGAATGAGGAAGGGGGGTGGGGAGCAGGAGGACGGTATGGACCAGATGGCCTTTGAGGTCCCTCGAAGCTGGGCTCGGGAGCGTCTGTAATCAGCCTTGTCTCCTCCATCTAGCAACATGCAGAAACGAGGCTGCTGAGTGGTGAGCGGCCCGTGGCAAAGGACACGAGGAGAGCCTGGCCCATCTTACCTGGTTATCAATTTTCAGTTCCACCAGAGAAGTGTTATGCGGGAGGGCTTCCACCAGGCGCAGGATCCCAGCTCCAGAAATGAAGTTGGATTCCACATTCAGCGTCTTCAACACCTTGTTCACCTTGAGCATCTCAGCAAGGGCCTTGAACCACAGGAAAAAAGCAGGGGTAGCTGTGAGTCTCCCTGGGCAAGGCTAGAGACCCTCTAGGGTAGATCCTAAAATATCAAAATACCAAGGCAAGCAGGCAAGCAGGCAAGCTGATCTCCACAGCTCCTTTCACCATCCTAGTTTTCCTCTCCTCCCACCCGCCATGGCTCCCGGCTCCCTACTGGAGAATTCTACATTGCTCAGCCTGCGTCCACAGCCTGTATTACCTGGTGCTACTCCCCTGCTTTGTCAGCTGTCTTGGCTCTTGGAGGTGGGGCTTCAGTGCTTTCCTGCCACTTGACCTTTGCCTATTCCATCTCTGCTACCTGGGATGCTCTTTCCTGCCTCTCTCATCCAAAGTTCGCCATCCTTTGAGGCCATTCTCAATGCCCCTTCCCCCAAGAGCTTTTACTAACAATCCCAATTGGCTGTGGCCTATCCTCTAAACTCTCATGGAGTTTATTCCTAACTCCCGCAGAGAACTTGTTGCCTGGTCAGAGGAGTGTTTATACCAGTGTTGCCACTGCCATTAGGCTGTAAATCTGGGGAGGGCTGACAATGTGCCTTGCCCGCAGTGTTCATACAGTGCTCAGCACACAGTAGGCCCTCAGACAGTGTTCACTGTGTGACCAGTGGGACCTCAACTTCTTCTATGTCCTCTCCACTTATCTCTTCTAGTGCCTTGCCGAAATTCCATGGAGTCACAGTTTTCCTTGTCTGAGCACCAGACGGCAGAAGAGGGCCACCTGAGAAACCACCTGCTGGGTGAGTGACCCGGGCACACTGAAGGAGAAGTGGGCTGGCCCCGGCACGTTTCAGAGGGACTCAGCCAGGGGTGTAGATGACAAGCAGAGCCTCTGCAGGAAATGAGGTAATTAGCAGCTGGTGGAAACAGTGTGTCATGGAGGAAAGAAGACACCAGCAGCTGGTAGGCCCGGGACGTGCTGATCGGTGGGCCCCGCGGTCTGAAATGACACTCCAAGCCAGGAATGCTGCCCATTGTCCCTGCCTGGCTAGAACCCCAGCAGAGGCTCCACTCTCAGGAAGTCTCCTGGGTGGAAATAATCTCTCCTTCCCCAGCTCCCCCTACCTCAGTGTGCCCCAGGGATGGCATGTCACTTTCTCTGTAACCACACCTGTGTCTCTGACTAGGGTGGCCCTTCCGGGGATGAGTGGGGTAGTCTGTGTCCTACCTGTACCCTACACAGCACCCCCCTGCTCCCTGGGAGAGGCCTGACTTAATTATCAAAACCACTCATGACATGTAGTGTATTCTTGAAACATGCAAAGAGAGTGGATGGGTAACTGCACGAGGTAATGTGTTCATTCAATAGCTAGACTTGACCCTTCCACAGTGTATGTCTACTTCAAAACATCTTGCGGTACCTGATAAACACATACGATGTTATCTGTCCGCTAGACGCAGAGCATCTGGCTAGGTAAGGCAGGTAAGTGAACCAGGCCAGTCTGACTGGACATGCAGTCCAATGGCTGAGCAGGACCTGGTGGCCCGGTCAGGTCAGGCTCTCACTCCTTATTTGTTGGTCACAGTGGAGGAATGGGGGCCCAGGAGAAGAGCTAGAGCAGGCAGTGGGGAGCACTCCTAGAGTTCCAGCAGCCTAATTTCATCAACCAGTCCAGAAAAAGCTCAATATCTGACCACAGGCACACTGAGATGGACTGATGTCAGCTGTCGGTCCAGCACAGAGTCTGCCAGAAAACGTTCGTGGCACTGAGCTGGGTGCCAGCATGGGCGTGCTCGGTTTCTGGCCTAAGGCATAGATGTATGCACGGCATGCGGCTTTGCCAACTGTGTCTCTGTGGGCAAACTCAGGATCAACTGGACATCTTCTGAGGTTAGAGGTCATCAATCCAGAGGTTCTCCAGTGGCAGCAATCGGAGACTATGAGCTATTTCTATCACTTAAAAAAATACATTCAAGGAAATTATCCTATTTTAAAAATCAGCAGAAGTTGATTGCTATTAAATGGTGAGTTCCCATGCCCAGCAAGCTAATTCCTGCACTTTTGCCTGCCACTTGTGTTGTGGAGACCACAATGTACCGGGATCCTCCAGGTTCTACGTGGCCACACAGACCGGAATGTTCATGAAAGTGGGAGCTGAGACCGTCTGGTCACAGTCCAATTCTCAGAGCCTCATTAGTGCTGGGCACAGGCAGACTTTCAATAAACATGCTGAATATTTTTTAAAAAAGAATTGATGGCTACTTTGTTATAAAGCGAGACAATTTAATTTGATTGGTATTATCTTTTTTTTTTTTTTTTTTTTACAGAAAGCGAGAAATCCCCCCCCGCGGGGGTGGCCTCACTGCAATCCCTTCTTCTCCATTCTCCTCTCGGGATCTTGGTCATGCACGCATATGCTCCTGGTGTGAGTTTAAGCCACAGGGTCCAGGACTACATGGGAGTCCAGTGACAGAGCCATTATGCCAACTGCTGGTTCCATGATTGGTATTATCTTTTAAGACATGGGTGAAAAACAAACTGGGTCATTGCAACCCACTGATGACCTTGATTTTAGACATGGAGAAACTGAGGCCCAGGAACTGTGATGCCAAGTGCAGAGAGATCCAGCTTTAGGGGTCGTGTGTTTGTATTGAAACCTGGTTCATCACTTGTTTGCTGTGTGACTTGGACAGAGCAAGTTTCCTGACCTCTCTGAACCCTACATTCTTCCTGTGCAAAGTGGGGAGTTGTGCATCACTGGCACCAGCAGTGGTGTGAGCACGAGCTGGGATGACACACGAATGGTGCCTGGTGATGGCTGTCCTGTCCGTGCCTGTCCTGATTCCTAGCCCACTGCCCTTCATTGTACCATGCAGGGCTCTTCATTTATGGGATACAAGCAGCTCTGAAACCACAGGCATCTCCCTTCTGTCGCTAAGCCCCCAACCTCAAAGTAGCAGAACAGAACAGAAAGGTACGCACATACGCTACGGGGTCATTACTCCTCGTCCCCACAATGCTGAACTTCTTCACATACGAGTTTTCTTTCAGGGCTTCTGCGTAGGCCTTGAGGGTGGGAATGGGGATATTCTGCAGAGAGAGAGGTAGCAGAGTGACCAGCAGCCCGAAGTCAGGATGGGGTGGGGCAGGTAGGCAGGGCAGCGCCTCTCACAGATGTGGCCCGGCTCCTCCTCACTGATTCCTAGCAGAATTCCTTTTCTCAAACAGCTGAATAAATGAAAGTTTTCTGCTTTGTTCCAGGTAGGTAAAATTTGGGAAGAATTTCTTTGTAAATGGATGGAGAAAATTCTTCCAGCAAATTTCAGGTAGGAACTGTAGCTCTCTCGGAGCACGTGGAGGCCAGAGAAGAGGCAGAAGTCCAGGTGCAGAGACTGGAGGAGTGTTGCACAAAGAACTCAGGACGGAGTGCCAGGGGGTGGTGGTGAGTAGGGCTTGGTCTCCACCCCAGTGATGTTTCTGATCTGCTGTGTGACTCTGGGGAAGTCTCTGTCTCTCTGGGCCTGATTCTGGATAACTGATGGGGGCTGGCATTGTATTAGATGTCCTCTAAGAGACATCTGCCCCAGAGGGACTTGGCTCTGGCTACACAGCAGAGGTGCCTAGGGAACTTTCATAAAATGCTGCGCTTGGACCTGCCCCAGACCAATAAAATAAGAATCTCCGGAAGTGGGCCTAGACATTGGCATATTTCGTTTTTTTTTTTTTTTTTTTTTCCTATTTTCTTCTTTAATCGGTAGAGGGCATGTGCACTCAGCAGACACACAGGGACTGAGAGATGGAGGGAGAGGGAGAAAGCACCCCTCGGTGGGATGCAGTCATGCCACAATCCTCCATTTCTCCATTCTGTTGGGATTTGAGGTACACATGCACATGTGCCTGGCATGGTTTTCAAGCCACCAGGACTGGGGTTTGAGCTGCAGTGAGCCATGTGGGGCCCAGCTCCCTTAACCACCCTAGACCATGGAGCTGGCCCATTGCTTTTTGGGTTTTAATAAATTCTTTTCCTTCAAATTGATTTCTTTATTTCTTCCACAAGAGAGAAAGAGACAGAGAGACAGATGCCCCCAACAAAATCTTCACAGTATAATCCCAGGCAGCTCAGATCACAGCGACACGTGCTGTGTCCTTTGGAAGGTCTTGGAGAATCATGGCGGGACCTTTCCTGTGTGGGCCCAGGTGCATTATCACTGTGCTACCCCCTGGTCCCTGTTTGGTTTGCTTTTAAATTCCCTTATGTATTTCTTCCATGAGCATGAGAAACAGAACCAGAGAGATACCATCCCTGCCAGGGTCCTGACACCACAATCCAGCCCTGCTTTTCTTTTGTCCCCACAGGGCATGTGCACTCACCAGAGAGACAAACAGAAAAAAGGGGTGAGGGAGAAGGCATCCTTCAATGGGATGTGGTCATGCCACAATCCCTGGTCCTCTGTTTCTCCATTCTTTTGGGGTTTGGGGCACATACACACACACACACACACACACACACACACACAGACACACACACAGTGTGTTTTTCACTGGCCAGGATTTGAACCATGCTTGGCCATGTGGGATGCAGCTTTCCTTACCCACTTACAGGGATAGCCCCACCTCCTTCTTGAACCAGCCCCTGACCATATGCCTGGCTCCTCAGGGAGGTCTGCAGAAGTGAACCTGGAGCCTTTCCACCTGGGTCGGCCTCACCGAATGTCACGCTTTATCACCGCACCACCTTCCACCCCCAGGGATATTTAAAAAAATCTTTTCAAGTGAAAACCACCAATCTGGTCCAATCGCCTCATGAGGCAGAGAGGAAACTTAGGCCTTGGCAAAGGCCTCATGGTGCCATGCCCTCATGCCATGGTACTCACGGCCAAAGAGCGCAATTCCGAATCCAGCCAGTGCCTCCCGCTGGGCACCTGGCAGACACCTGAGGTGC
>NW_006159568.1:1173967-1177942 GCF_000334495.1 Tupaia belangeri chinensis
TTCTCCGGAAGGGGGCCTAGACATTGGCATTTTTTGTTTTTTTTTTTTTTTTTTTTTTCCTATTTTCTTCTTTAATCGGCAGAGGGCATGTGCACTCAGCAGACACACAGGGACTGAGAGATGGAGGGAGAGGGAGAAAGCACCCCTCGGTGGGATGCAGTCATGCCACAATCCTCCATTTCTCCATTCTGTTGGGATTTGAGGTACACATGCACATGTGCCTGGCATGGTTTTCAAGCCACCAGGACTGGGGTTTGAGCTGCAGTGAGCCATGTGGGGCCCAGCTCCCTTAACCACCCTAGACCATGGAGCTGGCCCATTGCTTTTTGGGTTTTAATAAATTCTTTTCCTTCAAATTGATTTCTTTATTTCTTCCACAAGAGAGAAAGAGACAGAGAGACAGATGCCCCCCACAAAATCTTCACAGTATAATCCCAGGCAGCTCAGATCACAGCGACACGTGCTGTGTCCTTTGGAAGGTCTTGGAGAATCATGGCGGGGCCTTTTCCGGTGGGGCCCCGGTGCATTCTACACTGGCTGCTGTGTCCTTTGGAAGGTCTTGGAGAATCATGGCGGGACCTTTCCTGTGTGGGCCCAGGTGCATTATCACTGTGCTACCCCCTGGTCCCTGTTTGGTTTGCTTTTAAATTCCCTTATGTATTTCTTCCATGAGCATGAGAAACAGAACCAGAGAGATACCATCCCTGCCAGGGTCCTGACACCACAATCCAGCCCTGCTTTTCTTTTGTCCCCACAGGGCATGTGCACTCACCAGAGAGACAAACAGAAAAAAGGGGTGAGGGAGAAGGCATCCTTCAATGGGATGTGGTCATGCCACAATCCCTGGTCCTCTGTTTCTCCATTCTTTTGGGGTTTGGGGCACATACACACACACACACACACACACACACACACACAGACACACACACAGTGTGTTTTTCACTGGCCAGGATTTGAACCATGCTTGGCCATGTGGGATGCAGCTTTCCTTACCCACTTACAGGGATAGCCCCACCTCCTTCTTGAACCAGCCCCTGACCATATGCCTGGCTCCTCAGGGAGGTCTGCAGAAGTGAACCTGGAGCCTTTCCACCTGGGTCGGCCTCACCGAATGTCACGCTTTATCACCGCACCACCTTCCACCCCCAGGGATATTTAAAAAAATCTTTTCAAGTGAAAACCACCAATCTGGTCCAATCGCCTCATGAGGCAGAGAGGAAACTTAGGCCTTGGCAAAGGCCTCATGGTGCCATGCCCTCATGCCATGGTACTCACGGCCAAAGAGCGCAATTCCGAATCCAGCCAGTGCCTCCCGCTGGGCACATGGCAGACACCTGAGGTGCCTGAGAGCCCTGGCTGCGCCTTTACCGAGCTCTTATTTCAGAGCGTCACTTTAGCTCCTGTGGGAGCAGGGCCTGGAAGGCCAGGTGGAGGGAACACTGGGGTGCAGGTTTCCCATCTGATTGTGCTCGGAGCTGGCAGCCACTTAAAAGAAAATGAAGAAGAAAGGAAAATGGAGCAGGCAGTGTGGGCTAGCTTCTTGCCTTACCCCCACGCTCACCCAGAACTAACCCCACAAAACTTGGGGCTGAGCAGGTGGGCAGCCAATCGTGCCTGCCTCTGAATTCCTCCCGCAGCCTGTGCAGACGGGGACTGCCTGTCCACCTGTCGTTTCTCCGACCCAGTGTTCACACGGGAAAATGTCCACAGAGATAGGAGTGGACAGCTCGGGAGAGTTCTTCGGACATTTGGGCCGACAGCTCCCTCTGTGGCTGGAAAATGAGTCTGAGTGGGAACCTGGCACAGCAGCAGCGACCACTCGAGGGTAGGACCTGCCTGGGGCTTGAGTTACCCCGCTTGCCTTGTGGTTTCTGGGCTTTTCCAGCCTCGAGATCCGGTGGGGTGCCATATGTGACCCACGATTTGATCTCAGAGAAACTCTCGGTGTTTTTAATCATATGGCAGGTTTTCAGATGGAGGCCGGGGTGAACACTGAGCCTGACGGCATCCCCGGGAGGAAGCAGGACTAGGGGAGGCATGCGTTCACTGTGTTCTCCCTCCCAAAGGTTCCCATTTACGAAGGGGTTGCTCCCATTCCTGACTCAAAACACCGGAGTCTAAACAGGACCCTGTTCACTCTGCATAGCCTGGATCATTAGCATGGGGTAACATGGGCCATGCGCCCACCTCTCGCCACACACGGGTGAGGTGAAATCAGAGGACTTTACCCGGATGTTATTGAGGTTAACCTCTTCAAGTTTCGGGTCATTGTTCTTTATCCGCTCCAGCGTTTCCTCTACGTCTGTTGAGTTAGGTTCTTCGTCGGGCACAGGCTTGTATTGTGTAGGTTTAATGACACCTAGAGTGACAACAAAAGGGACCACTGTCTCAGCACAAGCACACTCTAGAAGGAGGTGTCAGCAGAGTTCAGGGGCATGTGAAGGTCGCATATTGCAGGGGCTACTGGAGAGGGGGTCAGGTTGGTGGGGCAGGTGATGCCACAGAAAAAGTCCTACAAGGGAGGCAGGAGGCCTGGCCTCCACCCGGAGTCTTCCCTTGACATTTGCGAGAGTTGAGTAAAGTCTCTGAACCTCGAGCCCTGGCCTGTAAAGTGGGGACAGTCATTTTATTGATTGCTGTGCTCATTAGCCCAGTGGGCTCTTGTGCAGATAGATTAAGGATGGAAAATAAATGCATCCCTTTTCCAGAGGGAGGGGTAATTTCCCTTCGGCACCCTTATTTGTCTCTGAGGCCCAAGGGCCAGCTTGGAACGATGCAGGGGAGTCATTACATGGGTACAGAATAGGACAATGGGATTCACGGGACAGAAGAGGCACCTAGAAACAGGCCCACGTGGACGTGCAGGAACTTATGGTAAAGATGGAAGCCCAGACTGATGGTGAAAGAATAAATGCTGTAAACAATGGGGTTGGGACAACTGAATCTCCATTGAAAAATGGCTGATCTCATCCCACACCACACAAGGACATGAACTCCAGGGGCATACAGAAGGTGAATAGGAGCCAGCCTGTGCCATAGTGGTTAAGGCGACTGAATCCCACATGGCCAACTGCACAGCTCCAGTAGTGGACCCGGTGGCTTGAAAAATACATGGTGTGCATGTGTATGTGTGCCCACAATCCTGAAAGGAAGGAGAAATGGAAGAAAAGGGATAGTGGCATAATCATTCCCCATGGGAGTGCTTTCTCACTCTCCCTGCCTTTTCTGTTTCTCTCCAATAAGAGCATACAGCCTCTGGAAAAAAAATTAAAAAAAGAAAAGAAAGAAAGAAAGAAGAAAAGTTGAATATAAGACTAAACCTCCAAAGCGTTTGGAAGAAAACAGAAGAATGTTTTGATGAGAAGGCCTTCGTAAACAAGACACAAATCCCAGGAGACTCAAAAGGAAACGATGGATGGATTTGGCCACATACAAATTTAAAACTTTTGCAAGGAGCCAGAGAGCTTTCGTGGACAGAGGAGGAGGCAGCTTGAGGACACCGCTCCACCAGGGTGTACCCGTGAGCCCAGGGTCGGGGAGCAGTCCTGCGGCAGGTCACTGGGGGTATGTACTCACTGTTGAGTCCCTCCTTGTTCACGATGGAGCTGCTGCCCAGGGCCTGGTAGTACTGCTGGTTGCTCATGAGCGTGTGCATGCCCAGGATAGCTGTGGGGACAGGGAAGGGCCCATGACTTGTCACTCTCAGCAGAGCCTTCTGCAGACCCACAGTCCACATCCCAGGAAGTTTTGCTCACAGAAATGGCAAGAGACACTTGCATGAAAACTGTCATGTTTGATTTTATTCTTACACTCACCTGTTTCCATGACTCTCAAATCTCCAGCCCAGCCCAGGAATCTGGAGCCAATCTCTAGCCCTTGGCTCCAGATTCCTGGGCCTCTCCTGATGTCCCTGTGGCATGTCCAAACCCATTTGGCCAAAACAGTGACTCTTCCCTGGCAAGAGCCTCTTTCTTC
>NW_006159568.1:1177973-1217548 GCF_000334495.1 Tupaia belangeri chinensis
TTCCATTTTGTCGTCTTGCCTGACCCTCAGGGTAAAAATCTCAGTCATGTGGCACCATCTCCTCTTGACCATTGGGCCTCCCCAGTGTCTCTCAGATCGGTCTCTTCTCCCATTCCATTGCCTTTGTCCTGAGAGGCCCTATCACTTCTGGGCTGTAATATCACAGCTCTGTGATCACTACTGTCCTGGCCTTGGTCTCTTCCCACCTCATTCCTCCCCTCATTCACAACAAAGCAGCCAGAAAGGTCTTTCTGGAGGGACCAGTAGATGGTATAATGGTTACATTGCTAGACTCCCACATAGTTGACTGCAGTTCAAGTCCTGGACCTGGCAGCTTAAAACTCATACCGGTGCATGTCCATGTGTGCCAAAACTCCTGAGGAGAATAGAGGAGAAGGGATTGTGGCATGGCCATCCCACCTGGGGGGTGATTTCTTTTTCTGTCTATCTTCCTCTAGAGGGTACATGCACCCTGTAGCAAAAATCTCTCTCTCAAAAAATAAAGTTCTTTCTGGAAATGCCAATCTGACCACACCACTTCCCTGCTCAACCATTTTCTCACCTATTCATTTGTTCAACATTTACTGAGCACTCACAGAGTGTGCCAGCTCTGGGGGAAAGTGGAGAATGAGAAAGAGTTTCTGCTCCTGGACTTGAGTCTGTCAGGGAGAGACAGACATGCTAAACATGTACTGACACAATGAAAAATAGCAGCACAGGGTCTGAAAAGTTGTCAAGGAAAAATTCAGTGTGTTGTGGGAGAAGACACGAGAGAGATGGGATGGGAAGGATGACTAAGTGTTGACCAAGTCAAGCCAAGGGATACAGGCTATTCTGGCAACGCTCTGAGGCTCAGGGAGGGAGAAGTTTGGGAAACAAAAGACAGAGACAAAGTGGTTGGGGATATGGTGGTAATGACAACAAAACAGCAGGCATGGCGACAGCATCTCCCACTCACGAACCCGTGCTCCAGGCCAGGGAAGGTGCACGGTATCAGTGATTCTCAGTTCAGGCGCCCATCGGAATCACTTGGCAATCTTTTGAAACTCCTGACACCCAGGGCTGCCCCAGTCCAGTGAAACCAACATTTCTGGGAGTGAGGCCCAGGCACCTGCATTTGCCAAGCTCAGCAGCTGGTTTCAGTGGGCGGCCAGGGTCGAGAACTGTTGCCTGATGCTACTCCCCCTTAATCTCCACAACCACCCACCACAGTCGATTTCATTCACTAGGGCAAGGTCAGCTCCTACAGCCTTCCAGGTTGAGGTCAGGAATTTGTCTCTTTCTAGATTCAGCCTTGGAGGTCATTGAAGAGTTGAGCAGGGAGTGAGAAGAACCAACCCAAGCTCTCACTACAGAGAGGATCCATGGATGTGGGTTCAGACTACGAGGCTGTTGCAGCTATCCAGACGGGAGGACGGTGGCTTGTGATGGCCAAGTCCAAACACCAGAGCCTGGCTTCAAAGACCCTTTCTTGACAGGCCCTACCTCAACAGCCCAATCCCTCACCCCCACACCCACATTTCTTCTGCTCTAGCCATGCAAACAGCCGCTGCTCAGTAGATTCTCCCATTATTGCCAACGCTGTCCCTTCTGGAGGTGAGTCCTTACACTCAGTTACACTGGAATGTAAAATAAACATTCAATATTTGAGACATACTTACATTAAAAAGTTATTTATTGTTTATCTGAAATTCAAATTCAATTGGACATCTTATATTTAATCTAACAACTCTACCTCCCCATCCTTCAGGACTAACCCCTCCTTCTCCAGGAAGACTTTCTGAGTCCTCACTCTCCCTCTCTGTTCTCTCACAGCACTAAGAAGTGTCCTTGGTTTATTTATTTATTTATTTTCGAAGAGAGATTTTTGCTATAGGGCACGTGTGCTCACCGGAAACATACATAGAGAGAGACACAGAGACAGAAAACAAGAAATCATCCCCCAGGGGGATGGCCACACCACAATCCCTTCTCCTCCATTCTCCTCTCAGGATCATGGGCATGCACACACACGCCTGGTATGAGTTTAAGCTGCCAGGTCCGGGACTTCAATCACGGTCAACTACATGGGAGTCCAGCAACAAAACTATTACACCATCTGCTGGTCCTATAAATGTCCTTATTATAACACAGTCTACCAATATTAGAGATATCTGGATATATGTGTGATCCCTTTATTGGAGTGGGCTTCCAGAGGTCAAGGAAGAATATTATCTCTTCTTCCGCCTCTTCCCAAATACAATAGCTTTTTAGAAAATATTTGGTGTTGATTTTTTTATTTCAATTCCAAGTCATTTAATTAGACATAGTTTCCAGTTAGAAAGACAAGAGCTCTTAATGAAGAGTCAAGAGACCATGTTCCAACTGTGACTATGCCCCCGATGCCAAGTGTGACCTTGGGCAAGTCTTCTCTCTCTTCAGCCTCTGCTGTAAAATGAGGGGTGAGATAAAACCAGAGGCTCTTAGTCATGGCTGCCATATGAACCACCAGGGGCTTTAAGACAGTAACAATACCTAGCTCCACCCAGGGTCAACTACTCTGAATCTCTGGAGCTAATTTTTAATTTCCTTGGGTGAGTTTGATGTTCGTCAGGAACCAAGAACCAGAAGATGAGATGATCTTAAAGTCCTTCTGTTTCTCACATTCTAAGAGTCTTCTCTGCTAAAATTAGACTTGCCTGTTCATCGCTCAGGAGAACTGGTAGGAAGAGAGACATCTGCATTTTTTCAAGCTCTCGGGGTTTTAATTTAAGCTGCATCTACGTGGGCAGCTGAGGCCTGAGTCAGCGGCAGGTGAATCAAATCACCAAGAGCCACCTCCAGCTCCCACAGAGAGCTCAGGGCAATCTGATGGGTTTCCAGGTTCTTTAAGGAGGAATGAGGGAGGGAGCAAAGGAAGAAAGGAGAATGGGAGTGAGGAAGGAAGGGAAAAGAGAGGAAGGACAGAGGGAAAGAAGAAAGGAAGGAAGAAGGGAGCAAAGGAAAAAGAACGGGAGGGAGGGAGAAAAGAAGGAAGGAGGGAGGTTGGAAGGAGAACGGGAGGAAAGGAGAGAGGAAGGAAGGAGGAAGGGAAGAAGGGTAGGAGGGAGGGAGGGAGGAAGGAAGCAAGGAGAGAAGGGAAGGAAGGCGGGAAGGTAGGAAGCTAAGAAGGTAGATTTCTGCTGCAGAACACAGCGCCTGGTGGCCGTGCATCACCGCCGGGGACCGCTAGGGCCCTCTGAGGCCCTCCGGCCTGCCCTAAGCACACAATCACGGCTCTTCCCTGGCTTGCCTTACACGCTCCCCGTCGCCCGGACTGAGTGGTGGAAGAAAACAGCACATCCACGCTGCCTGCTGCTTCATTCTTTATAGATATTGGCAAGGCTGAATTTAGCACTGGGGAACTTGATTTTTTTTTTTTTTTAAGTCTAGATCTTCCTCAAAACTCAAAAAGGACTATTTTTGAACTCTGAAAAAGAACATTGAGTTCTGTTTCCTCTCTCTGCCTTGGCAGGGTTCACTCAGTTCGTAATTCCACTCAGGACCCAGAGAGATAACTGCACACACCCCCAGCTTCTCCAGCTGCCAGCTGCTGGGGCTGGCTCTGGGCAGATGGCTGTAGGTATCTCCTTGTCTCCCAGGGGCAGGTGAGAGAAACTGGCTCCTGCCCAGGATGTGGGTGCAGTTGAACCCTCCTGGATGAGCCACACCCTAGCACTTGTAGACAGGAGGACAGGTGGCTGAGCACCTGACAGTAACCTGAAGCCAAGGGTGGCTTGTTGAAGCCAGCTTCTGAGCTAGGGGTGGCCATGGGGTGGTGGCCTTGGGTGAGGAGCACCCATCTGAAGGATGTGTCTCTCTACCCCACTTTCTTCCTGGGTCTCACCCTACCCGGAGAGTCCCTACAGACCAGCCAGGACCACATCCCTGAGTGGCACAGAAGGCACTAGTAACTCCATGTACTTGCAACTGACTCCCAGTGGCCTCCAGTCTATGACACAAGGCCACATGCCAAGAATTTAGCACTGCCAGGGTCTTGTGCACATTGCTCATCATCCAGTGGGGATACTTTAAATGCTGAAATCTCCACTTCTGATCTGTCCTCCTAATCACCTGCTGGGCCCCCCACGGGCAGAAACTGGCTCCGATTCATCCTAGTTTTCAGGAGGAGTTCAATAATGTCCATTGGCTCAGTGAGCGAATCAATGGGTACACAGATGATGCGCCTTACCTGGGTCATACCTGGGTCAGGTGGCATGCCTGCTGTTGCCCTCCTACAGGTTTCTACCATCACTGGACATCAACCTGCCATGCATATACCTGCGTAGTGAGTGGCTCAGAGGGGCCTGCCTCCTGCCCAGCTCGGGGCCACTGCCTCTGCCCTTTCCCACCCTGGACCTGGCTCCCCCATGCTTTCTCTAGCTCACCCCTACTCTTCCTCCCTTAGGCTCAGCTTCCAGGTCTCTTATCACATCTCCACCAGCCCCACCACCTAAACCAAGAGCCCCTGTATACCTGGTCCTTCTATAGTTAGGGAAATCACTGTCATTTGTCACCACATAGTTGCCCAGTATTTGTTTAATGCTAGGCAGGAATTGGCTGTTTTCTTATGCATTTTTTGACCGGTCCAGAGCCTGCTGCACAAATGGTAGGAATGCACTGGACACGTGCACCCCCGGGTGCAGGAGGGAGGCACTGTAAGCGTGAACCCCTGGGTGCAGGAGGGAGGCACTGGATGCGTGAACCCCTGGGTGCAGGAGTGGAGAGGTGAAAGCTAAGCTGAAGGAAACATTGCTGGGAGTCAGGCCCCAGAGACTAAGGTAACCTTTAGACCCATGTCTTCCTCTCCCTACTTCTCTTCCTCTAATGAGTCACCCACACTCATAGCTCCAGTCATTCACTCCTCAAAAAAGACTCCACACCTGTAACCCCACTCTCTGGAGGACCCATCACCCCCAAGCCTCCGTGTCCTGTGGTGTCGCTGAAATCAGCTCTTGGCGGAGCCGCTCTCCCTTGTCCGCCCAACTGTTCCTGGTGCTGCAGGCCTGGACGCTGGTGTCAGCCTGGCGTCAGCAGCCTCTGAGGCAGCAGTAGCAATAGCTGATCTCTAGGTGGAGCCCCACCTCAGCTGCAGTCCTGTGGCACTGCCCTGTATGTGCCCCCATCCTCTAGAACAGGGGTCCCCAACTTTCCCAGCACCAGAGACCAATCTTGTGGAAGACAATCCCTCTCCAAACAGGCACTTCCTGACATTTCCCTCCTTCCAGGGGGCACGGGGGGGGGGGAGGAGGATTGGTCCTGGGATGACCCGCGTGCAGCACATCCGCGTGCACCCCGTTTCCACCACTACCACATTGCAATATACAATGAAACCATCATACCACGGTAGGGCTTGGCTCCCATGAGAGTCCAGTACCTCTGCTGACCTGATGGGGCATGTCCCTGGTGGCAATACGAGCAACGCGTTGCAGCTGCAGACACGGATGAAGCCTCGCTTGCTTCCCCGCTGCCTGCCCCAGCTGGACAGCTGGCACACTAACAGCAGCCTGTGGTTCAGCCCCCCACAGGCCATGGACTGGCACCTGTCCACATCCCAAGGGTTGGGGAACCCTGCTCTACAACGTCACCACCTTTTCCGAACCCCAGTTCTCATCCAGCTTTCCTGACACTGCCCTCGTCCCAGGTTTCACCCCTAAACCTTTCCTAATGTGGCCTGCCCTGTCCCCTCCCATGTCTTCAGCCTGGGCCATGTGCCCTCTCTTGCCCCCCTTCTGTGTTTACTGCGTCCTCCCCTACCTCGGAGGGCTTCATTCAGGTTATAGGGGGTCAGAGGGTGATGCTATGAATGGGCCATAGAATGACATTGCCTGGGTTCAAACCCCCTGGGCAAGGCATTTGACCTTACCACGTCTACTGTCCCCATCTATAAAACGGGGATGACAACGGAAGTCACTCCACAGGACTGCTGTGGCCGACAAGTGCGACAAGGCATTGAGAGCAACTGAACAGCACCTTGACGTGCTGGTGGGCCACAGGCAGCCAGTCCTTCCTTCCCCAGAGACACCGCCACCTTCCAAGGGCCGAAATAAAATGACAGGTGTCAAGGTTAGCAGTTAAGACTGGTGTAGACTTTCAGCTCCCCTCTCCTTCCTGGACATCGGAAGGGTATGATCGTGAACAGATATAAAACAGTTAGCCATGCCAATGAAAATAAAGAGAAACTGCTTCAAGAAAGCCACACAGAAACTTAGCACAATTTGCAGTTCTGTTTTGGCTCAGGAACTGGCAGGAGCCGGCGGTTTGATGGTGGAGTCATTTGATAATCCCTCTGAGCTGCCTAAGAGGGGAGTGAGGTCAGGGAGGGTGACCGGAGGAGAAAGTCAGGATAAAAACAGCCCTGGGTGAGTCAATGCAGAGATGCCGGGCAAAGGCACCTCGTCTGCCTGCACACGGATCGGCTGGAAGTCAAGGGGACCCCACCAGAGAAGTGGAGTGGGTGAAATATGAGGGCATTGTGTAGGATCTCATGTGACTGTGGACTTGGGTGGCTTCCGACACAACGAATCCTTAACTGCAAAGCAAATCGGGTTTCCAGTTCAGCGTAGAGGTATTTCCATTTCTGAACTTCACCATGAAAACGAAAACCACTCTGCCAGCCCTGACACCCTCCAAACCCTCCCCTCAGGCCTTCTCCGCATTTTCTGTCTCCTGAGGACAGGGCTCTACCCAGGGTCTCCATACCAGCTTTCCTTATTCAGTCCCTGAGTCCCTGCAACCCCGCTGCAGCTGCCACCACCCTGTATCACCCCCTGTGCATAGTCAAGCATTCCCACTGCCTGCTACGGATGATGCCACCCCTACCACAGATGCCACCAGGAGTCATGCACAAAGCTCACCCCACAGTGGCTGTGATGAGGCAGGACAGCTGTGGCCACCAAGTGCCCCAGTGCTGGTGCCCCATCTCCCCTGCCCTGGCCTCACGTTTCTGAGCCTTCTGGCCAGCCCAGGGCCCTCATTCTCACCCCTTGGCTCTTGCATTAGGCTCTGGCCATCTTGCTTCGGCCTTTAGTTCCCAGCCTGCTTGTGGTTAACTGAGCCTCTGCTCCGTTTCCACAACCAGCCCCCCAAAGCTTCTATCCTGGCCTAACACCTGCCCTCACGGACCTCAGTCCCCATTCAGCCACGTGCCCTGCCTGGAGTTTGACGACCCTAACGATGCCCAAGTCTCTGTCCTAATGGGGGCCCCTTGCAGAACTCAAGACCTTCGAGTACAACTGCCCCAGCCGGCAGCTCACAGGCCCCTCAGATGCCACAAGGCCTAGTCTGAACTGGTGTCACTCCTACTCCTGCCTTGCCTTCATCAGGGGCACCAACTTCCACTTAGTGTCTGCTGAGCTCAGCCTTGCCTGACAGCTGGGTCAGCCACAGTCGTTCCCTCCTTTCCTCTCCCCTACCCACCTGCCTTGAGTCTCTGCCACCCCATTCTCTCTCCTGCTGTCTCTTGGGTGATGGTAAGTAGCCCTCAAACCTGCATAATGAACACCCAGCCACACACTGAGTCAGGGAGGACAGTAGGGTACAGAGCACGTGGGGGCCGGAATGGCCAGCACCTGACCATCAGTGAGGGTGGCAGGTAGGGTCTAGACAAGAATAGGGGCGGGGGCAGCCAAAGGCTCTGAATAACAAGCCACCTTCTGGAGTTTCCGGGGTGTCTGTGAAGAACATACGGAACACAGGAAGTTGGAGCGCCTAGGACGAATATGAGATAGGAAGCCTGCTCTCTGAGCTGACCACAGGCAGCGTACCAAGTCGTAAAGTCCGCCCACTCTGCCCTGAGCCCTCTGTGACTCCCAGTTTGGAGGTGCCTATTTATGTGCACCTGCTCTTTCTTCTCAAGTAGCTTGGGAGGATTTGCTGTGTGAATGGCTGGGAAGGGATGTCTTTCTGGGATGGCATGGCAACAGACGACTTACGGCAACAACAGATAACGCCATGGTGTGATGGGTTTGGGTAGTTTGTCTCTATTTTCCTCATTTTGGATGTTTATAAGGGACTTCTATTTTAATATTCTTGGTCTCCTTTAGTCTGGTTAGGAACGGAGAAGGTGTTCATGTTGAAATAAACCAATCCGGCCTCCTGCAGATGTGGGAGAAACCCCTCTGCAGGATGTGGGGAAGCTTCTGGAATGCCTCCTACCTGCGATGTCACAGAGCTCTGCGTCCGAGGCATTTGCCAAGGCTTCCTCCAGCTCCGGCTCCAGCGTCACGCTCTCCAGCACAGGATCCATCGGCTTCTGCTTGGGCACCCAGACCTTCCCTGCAAACACATGAGATGCCTGTTACAGGGCTGTGGCCGTGATGGGGCAGCCTCTGCCAGTAGCCCTGGGCAGATCATCAGAGAGACCTGCAGATCCCTCCAAGCTGAAAGGTGGATTTACAATATGAAAGTTTTGTATATCCGAGCACACTATCGAGAAAATAAAAAGAGAAAATACGGAACGAGAAAAATGCAAATCATATATCTATAATGGCTCTAGCATCCAGAAAATAGAACTTTCATAACTCCACAACAAAAAGACAACCCGATTTCAAGGACTTGAATGGACACGTTGACAAAGAAAATAGACATACGCCAAGAAGCACATGACAAGATGCCCATGATCCTGGTCACTGGGGAGATGCAATCAAACCCGTAATCAGATACTCTTCACACCCCTGGTGGTGTTTGTAATAAAAAAGAACAGGAAGCAAGTGTTGACAAGGAGGTAGAAGACTGAAGTCCTCTTACATTGTTGGTGGGAATAGAAAATGGTTCAGTTGCTATTTAAATGAAGCTGGACAATTACTCAAAAAATGAAACAGAATTACCAAATGACTCATCAACTCCACTCTTAGGTGTATTCCCCAAAGCAGTGAGAACGAGTATTCATTCACCCAGGGCTGGGGGAGGAGAGGGAATAGCTGCTGGTTAACAGGGACAGGGTTTTACTTCGGAGCAATGGAAGTGTTTTGGGTCTAGATAGAGGTGCTCGTACCACATCGTGACGTACGAAATGGCTCTGAATTTCTCACTTTAAAACTGTTAACTATATGGGGCCGGCAGGTGGCATGGTGGTTAAGGGCGCTGGACTCCCACCTGGCCAATCATGGTTCAAGTCCTGGATCTGGTGGATTGCTTTCTCATTTTCTCCCTGCCCCCCTCCATTCTGTCCTCTCTGGTCAAATTAAAATAAATAAATAAAGTTAAATAAAATAATTCTTAAAAAAAATTGTTAACTATATGTTATGCGAATTTTACCTCAATTAAAAAAAAAAAAAGCAGTGGGGCTAGCACGTGGCATGGTGGTTAAGGCACTGGACTCCCACATGGCCAACTGTGGTTTGAGTCCTGGATCTGGCAACTTGCTTTCTCACTTTCCCTCTCTCTCTGTCCCTCTCTGGTGAACTAAAAAATAATAAATAAATAAATAAACAAACTGACTAATTAATTTAATAAATAATTTTAACAATTAAAAATAAATAAATAAAAGCAGAACCCCTGCTCCGTTCGGCTGTCGCTGGAGATTGCCTGAAGCTGGGCTGACGCCATAGTTGATGTGAGAGATAACAGTGACGTGACCCAGGGTCCTTCTGGGGAAAGCGGGAGGGGGCAGGCTGTGCATAGAGAACTGTCCAGAAAGATCGTCACTGAAATGAGATCAGGGCTTATTTCCAGTGGAGGGAATTAATGTGAATTACTTCGTTTTGTTGTGTAAATTGGTTACAGCAAATTTCAAGGACCTCTACAAGCAAAACGTTCAACCAAATCATTAGGGGAAAAATGTATCACGAACTCTATGCTGCTAGGAGATGCCAGAGATCTGGAAAAGGGGAATGTACAGGAAACCGAAACACCCAAAAAGGGACTGAGCTATAGAAACGCCTAATACAATGACCAAGAGGATTGAACATGCAATAGTTAAACCTCGGGGTTTTTGTGCCCCCGCAACAGGTGCCTCCAGTGAGGACGGTAATGAAATCTAAGATACGGGAACAGGAGCCTGGGCTTCCCTTCGTTTCACTAGCTGGGATGGAAATGTGATGTTTGGAGCTCCCACAGCCAGGTAAACCACAAGAACAAAGACATACTACGGGGATGGCAGAAGGAGGATCCCAATTCCCGATGCTAAGGAACATGCCTCGCCAGCCCTGGAATTAAACTAAGAAAATTAAACTTCCGGATAAAGTCTCTGTGAGTTCAGTTTTCTCCTCCCAGGACAAGCAGCCAAACCTAATTCTAATAAAACTATTCTGCATGGAGCTTTATTTCACTCCCCCCATGAATGAGAGCACTCCTGTTCCAAATTCCTAGGACTTTGCACTGGTTTATGACTCTTACCACATCCTGCTGGGTCTTGTGGTGACGGGGTGCTGTTTCTCCTCAGCACAAGTTAGCTCTAGGCCCAGCATGGGGTAAGGGCTCGGTAAGGGAAGAGCCAAATGATCCTGAGTCTGTCAGTTAAAGCTGGAGGGTCTCCTGCCCCACTCCTCTGCTGAGACCTCCACTCATCCAACCCATAAGAACTCCGATGATCATATTTAATATTTGATGGTGACGATTGTGGAGGTGGTCCCCTTCCCCGTCCTCTACACCATCCTCCAGCTCCTCCTCTGGGCAGGGAGTTCCCCGAGAAGCTGGGTGCCTACGATGATGCACCTCGGCAGCTGTCCACCCAGGTCTGCAGCTGACTCCCCAAGGCCTCGGCCTCGGTCTCTGTATGTAAATGCTTTTTAATAGCCCTGCAGAGTAGCTTACAGAAGCATATATTTGCCTGTGTCTTCAGGCCATATGTTTTAATTACGTTTTCAGATTGGCTGCTCTCCAAAGGTCTCCCCATTTTAAAATGTGCAGGTGAGACTATGGGAATTGTAAGACCCCATGGAACCCACAGAAACCACTCCACATGGCACGAATCCCTCGTTTAAAAACATCCCTGCTGCCCACACTCTCTGTCAGGCAGACTCAGCTCTTTACCGTCAAGCACTCCTCCTCCCCAGCCTCCATGGCACCATCCCCACCCCCTCTCCAGCCACCCCCTCTAGGATGCCTCCATCCTCCCAAAATTCTGTGATCCAGATGCTCCTTGGGCCTCCCTGATCTTCCAGTTTGGGGTAAAAATCAGGGTTTAGAATAGCTCAAAGTCCTCCCGTAATGTCTACCCTGGGTACCTTTTCATTTTATTATTTATTAAGCAGTGACCCTGTGAGGGTTTTGCGCTAATGGAGATGACAGCCACAGCCCCTGACCCTGGGTGCATCCGGCTGACATGGTTTGGGGGTGGGGAGAATGAACAGCAACCACTGCTCCCACAACTGACGAAGTAGAGTTCATTAACGTTGCCATTGCACCGTACTTGTTAGGTGGCGTCTATGTGCTAGGAAGTTTCTAGGTGCTGAGGATGTAGTGGTGCACAAGGCAGACACGGGGCTTGCATTCATGGGGCTTGCATTCTAATGACGCAGCGTGCAAGGCTCCTCACATGTTATTTAACTCTAACTCACTCGTTAACTCTACTACGCCCTACCGTACACCAAGCCCTCTGTGACCGGGTGCTTGGGGTACCTCCTGAGCAAAAACAGCCCAAGTCCCTGCCTTTGGGGAGCTTACGGACCAGTGAGCGAGACGGGTGATAATAAAGAGATTCTGGTAAATTCTGGTAGAATGCACTGCCTCAGGCCTGCGGGCAGCAGTGCATTCTACAGTGGAGGTTGGGGGAGGGTGGGAGGAGAAAGAGAGAGAGAAAGAAAGAGAGAGCAGTCAGCTGCCGAAGGAAACATACAAGCTCCTGAGATGGGGAATAAGCAAAGGGGACTGCATGTCCTAACCGGGGTAGACAGGGACAGCTCCCCTGAAAGAGAAGATGGTACAGTTGAGACCTACGGGATGATAGCTAACACATGCCTTCACCACGTGCCAGATGCTGCTCGAAGTACCTTACTTCCTAACCCACTTAACCCTCCAGTGACCTCCCGGGGCCGGTTATGTCATTGTCATCACCCCCACTTTATGGAGGAGGAAATGAAGGCACAGCAGGTTTACAATTTTAGTTACGCTCACACGGTACGTGGTAGTGTCAGGATTACAGAGTAGGTCTAGCTCCAGGCTGTTTCTAACCATCACCTCTCTTACAGAGGAGGAAGAGCCAGCCCAGAAGGCGTCATGGAGCTGGGCAGTGGGACCAGCACTCTAGGCACAGGGAATGCGTGCAAAGGTCCTGAGGGAGAAGAGAGCTTGGCAAGTTTGAGGGACAGAAGGAGACCTGTGGGGCAGTAGGGCAGCTATCAACAGCAAGCGATGCACAAGAGAAAGCAGAATGGTTAGAGGGCAATGAGAAGTCCTGGAAGGGTGCGTGGTCAGGGAAGGCCTCTCTGTTCCTCTGGGCCTTCTAGATGATTTGCCTTAGGTGAGAGCAGGGAGTCTTGGAAGGTCAGATGAAGGCAGGGATACATACTGTGGCCACCAGAGAGGAGTTAGACAGAGGGGGCAGGAGAAGTTAGGGTCAAGATAGGACAGCTTCTGTTCCTGGTTGGCACAGGACGATCCTCGTGCGGGCCTCCTGACCTGATGCCCTCTTTCACTCTCAGGAGAGTCTAGGTTTATAAAGGAACTAATCAGGACACCTTAGTTAAAGAAGAGTTAGGGAGAAGCAGTGTTGGTCTGAGTGGTCGTAATTCTCCCCTTGCTCTACCCCACAGCTTCACTAACCCTAACCTACATCATGCATTGATGTTTTTGGAGTTGGGTTTGTATTTTTGGTTAGGCAAGAATGAGGATGAGAAGGCCCAGCCCTATTTGGTTTCACACAGGGCCTGGTATATAGTTGGCACTCAATGATGCACGGGGAATGACACATTTATAAGAGCAACATTGTTCAGTACCTCGTTTCTCCCCTGTGTAGGGGACCAGATCTTCTCGGTCCTTAAATTCCTTTGCTTGTTTTTCCAAGTGATCCAAGAGCTCCTCTCTTTTAAAGGGGCCTGTGGGCGCCTTGGTGGTTTGATCCTTCTGCCTCAGGCCTGCGGGCAGCAGTGCATTCTACAGTGGAGGTTAGGGGAGGGTGGGAGGAGAAAGAGAGAGAGAAAGAGAGAGCAGTCAGCTGCCGAAGACTGGTGATTCTCCGGAAACTCATCATTGCATAGCAGGGATCTCAATGCTCATCAGATTCATCCATGTCCCTCAATTTACATGTAAGGAATCTGAAACCCAAGAGGGACAAGGACTTGCCTAAGGTCACACAGCAGAAGAGGGTAGAGAGAGGCTACCGCTCAGGCCAGCTAATCCTCCTGGTTGCCCCTACCTCTAATGCTTTTGAAGGTGAAGGGGTGAAGGGTGGGGAAAGCCAGCACAGGACTGAACACAGAGGGGCACTCGGGAGCATCTGCTGAGTAACAAATACGATCAGGTCGGTGTTTAGATGCATGCAGATATTTATAGCAGTTGTGGATCAAGTGGGCGGAGACAGAAGAGAAAGGGGGTTTGACTTGGGTCCTGGATGCAGGACTAGGCAGACAGAGGGAGACTCAAAATTGAGGCTGAAGAAACACTCTGTAGAGCTGCACAGTGGGTGAGGCACGCTTCTGACCTCCCAGTGGGTCTACGCTCAAGTATCACGGGTGGTTAAATATTTTGAAAGTCGCCCCTGGAGATGGGTCTTTCAAGAAAGATAGCATCAACCAGTTGTTGCTTCTCTTCTTCAAACATGGGCAGGCTTCTACTGAAGCAGATTCCTAATTAGGGTGGATTCCTAGAGGGCTCACTTTGACGCAGCCCGTACCTTAGAGAGTCAAGGACGTGTACGGCTGCAAGGATGTTCAGAGATCATCCAGAGCATACGCCCTCCATTCAAGGGGAAACTGAGGCCCAGAGCAAGGGAAGACTTGCCCAAGGAGCTTCAGGGACTCATCTAGAACAAACAGCAAAGATTTCTTCAGCTTTGGGGAAGAGGACAGGCTTCACTCCTAACCATGTGCTCTTCCTGCCTGCTTTCATTCTGAGAGCCAGCTGAGGGTCTGGACAGAACCTCACATAGCTCCTTGTTGCACCCCAAAACTGACTAAACTGGAGTCGTTCCATTGCCAATCTTTGTAGTATATAAATGTATATCTTTGGTCATTCACACACACTCGAAAGCCTTGTTTGAAAGTTGTCTCCGAGAGTTTTCATATCAGGCATATGAAGAGAGCTATGGGTCTGGCACACCGAGAAGCAGAGCTTGAGAAGGAAATACCACTCTGGAGGGAAGCATGTCATTTTTTCTAAGACGTCTTACCCTGTTTAACATCACAGTAATGTTCCAGTAAGGTCAGTGGCTGCAAGATAGGGAGGCTGGGGCCTGGCCCCACTCCGTGAGCTGAGACCAGCACAGCGTGCATGTACCGATCAGGGCCTTGGCAGTTGGGGCTGGATTTAGGCCACAGGATGGGAGGGAGATTTGGGACTTGGTGCATTTTAACAAGAGGATGATCAGCAGTAGAAAGTCAAGCCTTGACTGCTACAGGGGTGATTTCAGGAACGTAAATGATGCCACATACATCCTGATTTTCTTTGAACAGCCGTCCTGAGATACTGTCCACTGTACTAGGCAGGACAGGCGAGTTCCCTGTGAGCCATGCTGTGGGGGCATGTCTCAGGAGAGGTGGGACCGTGTGTGTGCCTGCTCCTTCCCTCCCTTGGCTGGGTGCTTTACTGGGGCGCAAGTGCGAGAACACCTCACTGCCCTCAAATATTGACATGTGATTATTCATAATGGATAATCCAAATTCTTTGTGACATGCCTGCACCTCACAGTTGACCCCACCGCAGGCTTAAGCTCCGACTTGGAGTCATGATGATCCCTCCGCTCTGGGCCAAGTCCCCTCATCGCATTGTTCCTCAGTGTCCATGGCTATCAAATGCGAACGATGGGTGTTCTCTCCCATAGAGGCGTTGGGAAAATGAAATGAGGTCATGTACAATGGAAGAGTGCTTAGCACAGTACCTGATTTAGTGAATACTCAGAAATGATTACCTGCTACATCATCAGATAAGAAACACTTTAATAGGAATTTGGTTGCCCAAATATATTGGGTCGTCAGAAAAGTTACAGTATTTTTCTATGCAAAAATGTGTCATGAATTTTCTGATGACCCAATATATGCTTAACAGGGAATGTACTATTCAAATATGAGAATTTCAAAAAGCTCATTGAAAAATGAAATTAAAGTAAGTCTATTTAGGGACAAAAATTTGAAATGCATGCATAGTTTTTTCATAATATACCTTTTCCAGTTACTTTTTTTCCCTTTTGGTTATAAAGTGCATATATTCACTAGAAAGAAACAGAGAAAGAGAGAGAAAGTAAGACATCATCCCCCGGGGGATGGCCACTCCACAATCCTTTCTCATCCATTATCCTCTAGGGATGTGGGACACACATACCCGGTGTGTTTTTCAAGCCACCAGGTCTGGGACTCAAACCACTTAGTTGGCCATGTGGGATCCAGCCTCCTTAACCTCCATGCCATCTGCTGGCCCTCTAGTACTTTTTAAAGACCATTCATATAAGGGACTTGAAAACGTCTGTGGGAAAATTGAGTTAAAGTACAAATTAATTTTTGTGCAAAACATTTTTGAATTCTATGTCTGTTTGTTTTTCATATATAATACAAGTTTTCTATGAACTTTCTGAAGACCCCCCTCATATGTCTTAAATTTAAAAAACTCAAACACACATCTTAAAGGAAGTAAGCACTAAAGGCAGGTGCTCGTGCTTTCCCATGATCCCCACAGGGCAGGACTATAAATTCCTGTCACCATAAAGAATTTTACAGCAGGAAGGTGCTTGGGCACATTCTGGTCCCCAAAAGGTGCAGCTTTATGGTAGGAGAAAACCACAAGGCTATAACTAAAGGGAAAGGATTCGAAGACTCTCATCTCCTTTTGAATCTATCTGATACAAGCCACAGGTTAAGGTAAAGCAGTTTCTCAAGCTCACACAGCAGACATTTTGCGCTGGCTACTTCTTTGTCCTGGAGGGCTATTTTCTATGCAATGCAGACTGTCTAGCAGCCACCCTGCTCTGTAATCGTAGCTGCCAGGAACGCTGTGCTCCCAGTTGTGGCAATAGGAAATGTCTCCAAATATCGCCAGTGTCCTCTGAGGGGCATAACTGCACTGACTGTTTAAGTATATTTCAAAAATACTTCTTGAGAACCAGCAGTTAGCGTAATGGCTATGTCGCTGGATTCCCTCGTAGTCGACCGCGGTTCGTGTCCCGGACCCGGTGGCTTAAAACTCACGCCGGGCGCGTGTGCGTGCGTGCCCAAGATCCCGAGAGGAGAATGGAGGAGAAGGGATTGCGGCGTGACCATCCCCCCTGGGGGGGGATTTCTCGCTTTCTGTCTCTATGTCTCTCTCTGTCTGTCTGGCGAGCGCATGCGCCCTACAGTGAAAATCTCTCAAAAAAAAAATTAAAAAAAAATACTTCTTACATAACATGTTAAATTATAGTTTCATTGGGACCAGCAGTTAGCACAACGGCTATGTCGCTGGACTCCCACGTAGTCGACCGCGGTTCGTGTCCCGGACCCGGTGGCTTAAAACTCACGCCGGGCGCGTGTGCGTGCGTGCCCAAGATCCCGAGAGGAGAATGGAGGAGAAGGGATTGCGGCGTGACCATCCCCCCTGGGGGGTGATTTCTCGCTTTCTGTCTCTGTCTCTCTCTGTCTGGCAAGTGCACACACCCTATAGTGAAAACCTCTCCAAAAAAAAAAAATTATAGTTTCATTTATTTAAGCCTTCTCTTTTCTTTCTTTCTTTCTTTCTTTCTTTTTTTTTTTTTTTTTTTTTGCCACTGGGCATATGCACTTGAGAGAGAGAGAGAGAGAGACGGCGAAAGGGACAGTGAGAAACCAACACCCGGGGGGATGGATATGCCACAATCCCTTCTCTTTCATTCTTCTCCTTCATTCTCCTCCTGGGATTTTGGGCACACGTGCATGCACATGTATCCAGTGTGATTTTCAAACTACCAGGTCCAGGGCTTGAACCATAGTTGTCCATGTGGGAGTATAGCACCTTAGCCACACACCATCTACTCCCCCCATATTTAAATATTTACAGGAAATAGTTTTTTAAAATTAAAACATTAAAAGCTTATTTTAACAATTCATAGCTTATCAATTTTTTAATTGTTATTTTTCCAGAGGTCACATGCAGTGGCCAGAGACAGAGAGAGAGAGAGAGAGGGACATAGCTCCCCTCCATGTGGTGCAGTCACACCACAATCTCTCCTCCTCCATTTTTGCACTGGAGGGGATTTTGAGCAAACATGCACATGCATCCAACATGTTTTTCAAGCCACTGGAACCAAGTTTCAAACCATGTGGGATCTAGCCCCCTTAACCACCAGTACACAGGGCTAGCTCAGTTATCAATTTTTTAAAGTAAATATTGGGGCTATCAGCCTCATTAGGAGTTAATGTTTATTTTCCTTCCATTAAATGTTACATTTTACAAAATATCACATGATTTTTCAATGAAAACCAAAGATAGTTGTGTATTTTTTTAAACTCTGGATTATTCATCACTTCAACTTGTTTTGAAAAACATCATGTGATTTCACAGTATATATAAAAGTTAACTCAAAATAAATCAAAGACCTAAACGTAAGAGCTAAAATTATAAAATCTTAGAAGAAAACATAGGCATAAATCTTTGTGATTCTGGCTTAGGCAATGGTTTCTTAGATATGATACAAAAACAATAAGCAACAAAAGAAAAACTAGATAAATTGAACTTCATCAAAATTAAAACCATTTGTGCTTCAAAGAACACTAGTGAAAAGACAACCCACAGATTGGGAGAAAATATTTGTAGGTCATATATCTGATAAGAGTCTAGTATCCAGAATATATAAAGCTCTCTTACAGCTCAGTAATATAAGATAAATAACTCAGTTTAAAAATGGGAAATGATCTGAGTAGACATTTTCCAAAGAATATAAAATAATCTAATCAGTACACGGAAAGATACTCAACATAATTACCCATCTGGGGAAGGTAAATCAAACTTAGAATGAGATATTACTTCACAGCCACTAGGATAAGAGAAAATAACAAGGGTTGGCGAGACTGTGGAAAAACTGGAACTCTCATATACTGCTGGTAGGGCTATAAAATGGTGTGGCCTCTTTTGAAAACAGTCTGACAATTTCTCAAAAAGTTAAATATAGAGTTACCATATGTCCAGCAATTACACTCCTAGGTGGAAAAGAATTGAAAACATATGTTCACCCCAAAATTTGTACAGGAATGCTGCATAAGTATATGTGTCCAAGCAGTGTGCTATGTGGTAGGGCTATTATGCCACAAAGAAGTCTTTAATTTATAGTAACCAGGGAGATGAGATAGGAATGGAATAGGGGAAGTAGAGTAAAAGGAGGAAAAAAGTCTTCATTACAAGTTAAATGTCCATCAACTGATGAACAGATGAATGTGGTCAATCCATACAATTCAATATTATTTAGCCATAAAAAGGAATGAAGTACTTTAACATGAATGAACCTCGAAAACATTTATGCTAAATGAAAGAAGCCAGATACAAAAGGCCATGTATTGTATGACGACATTCTTATGAAATGTCCAGAATAAGTAAATCTATGGAGACAGAAAGCAGCTCAGTGATTGGTTAGGGTTGGATGCTATAAACAGAACTATATCCCCTCCAAATTTTGAAGTCCTAATCTCCCAATATAACTATATTGGGGGATAGTTTCTGTAAGGAGGTAATTTTTGAATAAGCTCATAATGGCGAAACCCCGATTATTGTCCTTATAAGAAAAAGCAGCAGAGAGCTTGCTGTGCACCTACCCTGCCCCATTCACCTACCATGAGAGGACACAGAGAAAAGGCAGCCATCTGCAAGTCAGGAGGAGAGACTTCACAAGAAACTGACCCTGCCAGAAACTGTTCTGGGACTTCCAGCCCTCCAGAACTGTGAGAAAATAAATTTTTGCTTTTTAAATCTGTGGTACAGCAGCTTGAGCAGACTAATACAGTTGGGAAGATTAGGGGAAATGGGAAGTAATAACTAATAACTCTGAAGTTTCTTTTCTTTCTCTATTTTTTAGGGCATGTGCACTCTCCAGAGAGACAGAGACAGAGAGACAAAAAGTGAGAAATCACCCCCCAGGGGGGATGGCTATACCACAATCCCTTCTCCATTCTCCTCTTGGGATCTTGGGCACGTACGCACACGCACCCGGTGTGAGTTTAAACCACCGGGTCTGGGACTTAAACCGTTGTCGACTACATGAGAGTCAAGTGACATAGCCATTATGCTAACTGCTGGTCCCTCTATTTCTTTGTTTTTGTTTGTTTGTTTGTTTTAATTTGCTGTAGGGCATGTGTGCTCACCAGAAACACAGAGAGAGGGAAAGTGAAGAAGCACTCCCCCAAAGTGGGATGGCCGTGCAGCAATTCCATTCTCCTCTGAGGATTCTGGGATTTAGGGCATGTATGTACATATGCCTGGTGTGTTTTTTTTAAGCTGCTGGGTCCAGCATTTGAGCCCCATAGTCAGGCACATGGGATCCAGCAGCCTCAAACACTATGCGACTGGCTGGTCCAGTATGAGGTTTATTTTTGCAGTGATGAAAATGTTCTAAAATGGACTGTAATGATGATAGTTGTACAACTCTGTGAATATACTAAAAAAGAAAAAAAAAGTTGAGTTGTTCACTTTAAATGGATGAACTGCCTAATATGTGAATTTTATCTCAAAAAAGCTGTCATTTTTTAAACGGCATGTGTTATCTAGGGAAGAATCATAAAAATGGCAATGCAATAAATAAACTAAATGATCATGGAGTACTGAGGGCAGAAGGCTCTCATGTTCCAGTGGCCAATATGGTGCCGAGACTGGCCAGGCTAGCGCTGGCCAAACTGAGCATGGCTCCCTGTTGTAGAATGGGATATGCCTTGTTATGTAAATTGTTTGTTTTTTTTTTTTTTGAGAGAGGTTTTCGCTATAGGGCGCATGCGCTCGCCAGACAGACAGAGAGAGACATAGAGACAGAAAGTGAGAAATCACCCCCCAGGGGGGATGGTCACACCGCAATCCCTTCTCCATTCTCCTCTTGGGATCTTGGGCACGCACGCACACGCGCCCGGCGTGAGATTTAAGCCACCGGGTCCGAGACGCAAACCGCGGTCGACTACGTGGGAATCCAGCGACATAGCCATTACGCTAACTGCTGGTTCCCATATGTAAACTGTTTTGAGGAGTTAAGAGGGTAGGAAAACACTGCCTTGTGCTTTCTCTCTGACTACTAGAACCTAATACTGCCTCTCAGACCCAGGCTCTCATACAGATGAAGAAAAGAGTTCCCACAACCATTTGCTGTTGGCTCTGACAAGGAAAGTATTTGGTGACTATGTATGTGTAGAAATGTACTTTTGATTCCTTTATTTCTCACTCACTTGACAAACATCCACTGCATGAGTATATGTGTTCAGGCAGCGTGCTATGAGGTGGGGCTATTACACCACAAAGAGTTCTTTAATTTATATTAACTGGGGAGATGAGATAGGAACTGAATGGGGGAAGTCCGGTAAAAGAAGAAAAAAGTCTCAGTTCCATTTGGTTATTCACTCAATATGTGGCAATCAAAATCCCAAATGGTGGGGTCTGCTTTAACAAAAGTAGCAAAGAAGAAACCTACTGCTAGTCCACCATTACCTGTAAAGGGATCCTTGCATGGTACCAGCTGGAAATTGTTACAATTTAACCTTTAAGTGATTAAATCTCATTCTCCTCATGTTGAATTGTGCTGGGGTAAATGGCAGTATTCAAAAGGAAACATCTCTCTGGCTCCACCTGACCAGCCACTGGTTCTGCATTAGGAGACTATATTCACATGCACTTGTCCCAAGTCCATCCCTGCTCCAGAGACAGATTCGTTATGGGTAGTGAGCTTTGGGAAAGAGCTTCGTATATATGACTCTGGGCAAATTCTTAGGTCCTTACCTCTAAGTGGAAATGTACTCATGTGAGGAGGGCAGTGACTCCTCATCTCCCAACAGAAAAGTCAGTGTGAGTTTTAAGGAGTAGGGGTATCTACATGCTCTCTGGGCTTAGCCTAACAGGACAGTGTTTAGATACTTGGCAACGGTGGGGACTGTGACACCATGGAGCTTTCATGCTCCCACACCACCCAGCTCTAGTGAGTTGGGAACATGTAGGAATGTGGGTGGTGTAATCAGATCTGCTCATTTTTACATGAAATCCCCTGATTTAAAAATATTGACGTGTAGTCCTAAAATTTTAAAAGCAATGTTTGGGGACAGCTGGTAGCATGGTGGTTAAGATGGTTAGATCCCATATGGCTGACTGGGTGGTTTGAGTCCCAGACCTGGTGGCTTGAAAAACATGCCAGATGTGTGTGCATATTCAAAATCCTGAAAGGAGGGATGGAGGAGAAAGGATTGCGGCATGGCCATCCCCCCTGGGAGGTGCTTTCTCACTTGCTCCCTGTCTCTCTGTCTCTGTCTCTCTCTAGAAAGTACATTTGCCCTTTAGCATATTTATTTTAAAAAGCAATGCTAGGGCTAAATAAAACATATCTGTAAGCTGGACTCAGGCCCTTGACTGCTATTTGCCATGTTTGATCTAAGGTTCCTATCAAACTAAAATTCCATCTTGATAAAGTCAAGAATTTATTTATTCAGTCCACAAATATTTACTGAGTGTCCTGCCCCATATCAGTCCTGGGCTAGAGGAGGAAAGAGGTATATACATGGGATTTGAATTCAGAATTTTCTAAATGATAGAAACACAAAGTTTAACATGTTCTTGGAGATAATCCTAGGGGGAAAATTAGGCAACATTTCCTATAGTTCCCTACTCCTGGTTTGTTACATAGCAACTTCCTCTTAAACATCGTAAAATGAACACTTGGATGTGCAGCTTGACATTGACAGGTTAACATCTTAGTCTAATTTTCACACCCACATTCTGGGGTCCAGTTGTCCAGAGGACAATGGAAACTTTGACGGATTCTTGACTATGCTGTCGGGAGCGCTAAGGCCCTGCAAACAGGTGCCAGGAAGGCTAAATATCAAGTATCTGCACAATTACCACTGCTATAGTTAGGACTACGTGAGGAGCCATGCTGGCTGGGACCATTGTGGGCTTGTTCAGATATGCATGTGCACGCACACACGCACACGCACACACACACAACGAAGTAAAAAGATCATAAACTCTTGGCAACTTAGAGCTACAAAGGCCTGGTCCTTTACAGTGACAAAAAATGAACAATTTTTTAACTTATCCAAATAAATCAACCATATCTCAGAACAAGGGAATGCAAAATGTGCCCACCTTTGAACTCCAGGAGTCCCGGGGTCCTGTTCTGTGACTGAACCACCCGGAACTCCTTAGAAGAGGACAGACCATGTGGTACAGTCTCTTCGTTGGGTATTGGGAGAGGGTCAGAGAGGAGTAGGGCCTAGCCCGAGGTCATGTGCTAGACTGAGAGCCCAGAGCTCTGGACTTCCATCCCACAGAAAACTTTCCATCCCATCTGACCGCCTTCCTCTAGGAACAGATCCTGGAAACTAGATGTTCCCTGGATACAAACCAGGTCTCCTCTGCAAGTGCTAGAAAGCCAGAGCTCCCCTCCTGGTCTGGCTGGTCTCAGTGCACATGTGGAGAAGCTGAGGCCCAGCGGCACGGAGTTACTGTCCTGGGGTAAGGGTGAAACTGGGGTGGTTAACACTCTGCAAATTCTCACAGACTTTTTCCCTTTCTCCTGTCAAACAACGGAACCTAAGCAAACCCTAGACACCTATCCCTCTCCTGCCTCAAGCCAGGCCAAACATTTTCTCGTCAGCCAGTTCTCCAACTGTCTTATACAAGGTATCTGACTGACAAATAATTTTTAAACTGGCCTTGAAGACTCTGTTTTCCAGTTATCGGCCAGGTCTGTTTCAAACGAGACACTCCGGTCTGTCCCGTGGGGCCCCATCTGGATAATACAGGGCTCTGCTTCTGCATCACTGGCCTGCAGCTCCCAGATCCTTCTAGAAGCACTTGTGAGGTTTTCTTTCTCTCTCTCTCTTTCTTTCTTTCTTTCTTTCTTTCTTTCTTTCTTTCTTTCTTTCTTTCTTTTTTTTAATAGGCTTTTTTGCTATAGGGTGCATGCACTCGCCAGACAGAGAGAGAGACAGAGAGACAGAAAGCGAGAAATCACCCCCCAGAGGGGATGGCCACGCTGCAATCCCTTCTCCTCCATTCACCTCTCGGGATCTTGGGCACGTGCACACATGCGCCCGGCGTGAGTTTTAAGCCACCAGGTCCAGGACATGAACTGCAGTCGACTACATGGGAGTCCAGCGACATAGCCATTACGCTAACTGCTGGTCCCTAGTGAGGTTTTCTTGTCACACCGCTTGAGGTGAGAGTGTGGCAAGGACAGCAGGGTGAGCCCATGCATGCCCCAGCCACAGGATCTTGACATCAGGGACAGCAGGACCCACGCCTCTACGGGCCACACATCTCCCTAAACATGTCCCCACACATACAGGACCTCTTTCTCTCTTTGCTTTCTCTCCAGAAAGAACTCAGCCTTTGGTTCAGATGCCCTGACCTCCCTGCAGGGCTGGCGAGACCCAGTGGCTGCCGTTTCCTTCCATCAACCTTCTAAGACGCTGCTCTGATGTGCAAAGAAACCCTGGAGCCCAAGTCCAGTAACTGTTTGTGTTGGGTCCTGCTGGGCACACTGTCTCTTGGGTTCACAGTACAAGATGGGACCCAGCTTCCTCCTCTCCTCCTTTTCTGCCTCATGCACAGGGGAAAATGGTCCATATTCCTGCTCCAAAGGTACATGCACCTGCTTGCAGCCAGAGAGGAGACCAATGTCCCATCGTGATCCCCTCAGCCCTGGCTTCCAGGAGGAGGTGGTTCCTGAGTCCTGGAGGACCAGTAGGAGATAGCCAGGTGAAGAGAGGAAGCAGAGGCATGTTACCGGGAGAGAGAGAGAGTGTGCGGCACAGGCACTGGCTGGGCGGATGGAGGGAACACAGCTTGCTAGGGGAAGGAGACGGAGTAGGTCAAAGATTAAAGGTACTAGTAGATTAAAGACTCCATTTCCCGCAGTGTTCTGGAATGTCTTAGTCCCCTCCCGTGGGCACTATCCTTGTTCAAACCTTGTGCCTCTTACTGGGACAAATGGAGCAGCTTCCTGGCCAGTCTCTCAGCCTTGGGCCTTTCCCTCTCCACTCCTTTCCCTCCTGGAAGCCAGACACAACTCACCAACGTGTGGGCTGACCCTGCCACTCCCCGGCACATTTGTAGTCCCTTAGAAGTTTTGTGGACCTATAGAATCACAACTGAATTAACCAGCCAGATGCGGAGAGCAATCCATGATTTGACCCCAACCCATCCCTTCCACTTTTGCCTCCTGAGCCTCTTCCCTTCTTCAAGTAGTCCATGTGCTAGCCACTACGTGCGCGTGTGCGCACACACACACACACACACACACACACACACAGCTTTGCCTGGGTGCCATCCCTCCTGCCTTGCAGTGTTTCCCATACTGACCTGACGATTCTCTTTTCAACCCCCCTTAGGCATCTTGCCAGTTCTTATGTCATGTTCATCCTACTTTGTCTTGGAGTGCAATTTTCCTCTATGTCTCTTTCCAAGAAGCCTGGGTACCCCTCAAGGGCCAGATGGGCTATATCTTAGTCTTCTCTGATTTTTTTTTTAATTGTCTGATGCCTGTGTTCACCAGAGAAAGAGAAAGAGAGAGGAAGGTAGAGGGAGTAAGCACCCTCCCTGAGGAATGGTCATGCTGCAATCCTGTCACCTCCATTTTTTCCCATCCTGTTGGGATTTTGAGCACCCATGCACATGTACTTGGCATGTTTTTCAAGCTGTCAGAGCTGGGATTTGAACTGCAGTTGGCATGTGGGATCTGACTTCCTTAACCACTAGGCTATGGGGCCAGCCCTGCATCTTTTTTTTTTTTTTTTAAGACAGAGATTTTTGCTATGGATTTTTGCTCTCTATTGTAGGAGAGACAGAGAGAGACAGAAAGTGAGAAATCATCCCCCAGTGGGAATGGCCATGCCACAATCCCTTCTCCATTCTCCTTTCAGGATTCTGGCCACGCACACATATATGCACCTGGCCTGAGATTTAAATTGCCAGGTCCAAGACTTGAACTGTGGTTGACCACATGAGAGTCCAGTCATGCAAACATTATGCAAATGCTCATCCCCAGCCCTATATCTTAGTCTTCTCCAATACCCAGTCCAAGCACTGGGTGCTAAGAAAATGTGGTATGAATAGCTCATGCACACACTGCCGCTGCAGCTGGAAAAAGGCTAATAGTTCTTGGATGCTTTCAGGTCACATCGCACTTGCTGCCCCAGGCTTGTTGCTGGGTTACTCAACTGCTGCCCCCAAGCACATTTGGGGGTAGAGAATGTATTGTGAATGGCAAAGGGCAGGGGTGTCCAGAACGTAATCAGGGTTCAGTGATGGGAGTTTTAAGAAATACCGTGCTAGAGGGTGGAACCTTAGTAATATTTTCTGTGGGAGACCTCGATTCCTAACATTTCTGACAACATCTCTCATTCCACCTTGTTCTTGATATCAAGTCTCCCCGTCTTTAGGAATAGACACACTCCCATTTTTCAGCCTGTTGGCCACATTTTGAGATTAAAGACTACATTTCCCAGACTCCCTTGCGGCTATGTCGAGCCACTTAATTAAGTTCTGATCAATGATTTAAGTGTCCAAGTGGCAGTTTCTGGTAACCTTTTTTAAAAGGCACTTGGCTGTGGCTTTTCTCCTTTTTTCTTCCTTCCTTCTTTCCTATAGTCTGGTGGCTAGAATGTGGTTACTATGACTCCCATCTCAGACCACGGGGATAAGGACTGCACCTTAGCGATAGCAGGAAGGTAAGGACAACGAAATCTAGGACTCTGGGGAGCTCTGGAAGCCAGTCTCCACACCAACCCTCCCTGGCCCCCTCCGGGCTGTCCCTTGAGGGAGGAACACACCCACTGCACCAATCATGTTATGTTGGGCCTCTGCTACCTGCAGCCAAGCTACACCCTATCTGATAACCGAGTTCTCAACCCAGGGCAAAAGTCTGGGAGTGGCAAGTGAAACTTCTTACATACACATCTCTTTCAAGAATGGGAAAGCACTTGCTATTGAAAATATTTAGATGAATTAAGATCTTTTGTGAATCAATAAAATGTGTGTGTGTGTGGGGGGGGGGGAAGGCATGAAAAGCAACTGTAGGTACCAGAGACATTTATGGGAGGAGAGTGAGAAATGGCAGCGGGTGAGATGTAAGGAATCAAGTGGGGGGATGGGGAGAAGCAAAATACATAAGAAACAAGACATGGAAAATTACGTGTTGAAGTTAGCACATATGGTAATGTCCTTGATTGAGCCAAAATACAGTGTATTCTGGATGGAAAATCTCATTTTGTGTACTGTAATGATGTACAGTGAATGAATGTAAATAAAGAAATTGAAAATAAAATAAAATTTAAGAAAGAAGAATAAAGAAAAGTAACAGATGAACCCCGATGGCCACATGCCTGAGGAAAACGGACCCATTTCCTTTTCTTCATCTGCTTTGCCTACCTGAAGTTGTAAGGACCCAGTGCGCTCCTCTGGGCCGAGAGCCCTCAGTAGAGTGGAAGAGATGGGGAGTAGACAGCGGGTAGGAAGGCAGGGCTGAAACTTCATCTATAATGATTTCTTTTCTTGGTAAGTGTGATCTCCACCAAATAAGGCAAAATGTTAGCATTCGTAAAGTTTGGATGGTGGCAACCTAGGTATATGCCACACCCTCTTATATGTTTAAAATGTTCCCTATTAAAAATCAAAAAGGACACTGCTCAGGGTCCTCAGTGTGGGGCAGGTGCTGTGCTGGGGGCCTGGAGGCGGGAAGGTCAAGGAAGCTTCCGGAGGGAGAGGTGGGGAGGTCAGACCTTGAAAACAGGGAGGATTCTTAATCTGAAGAAAGAAGGGCTGCAACTCCAAGATGGCCCCCAGGCAGCAGAGGCCATTGGGGGGTGCTGGGAGAAGCATGGAGGCCAGGCGGCAGGGTGGGGGAGACACACCAATGCCTGGCCTAACTCGCCCTCACCCGCCAGGCCCATCTTCTGTGCGTGGCTCTGTGCACGGTCAGCAGGCCGGCAGTGTTTCTAAGGATCTGTGCCTATTTTTAGAGGAGAGATTTATTTCTTTCCATTTCAACTGTTTACTTCTGTCCTGAGTTTGCAGTTCTGCCGGCTTGTGTTACAAAGGAGAACCTCAGCCTGAGGACCAAACTTGGCTGCTTCCTGGACAGCCAGTGGTGCCCTCTGCCTGGCCGGATATCACCTGGGACCTGAGTATGGAAGATGGGACGACTCCGTGAAGTTTGAGGGGAAGCTACGTGTGACAGGAAGTCTCGGGTTCTCATCCTGGCTCTGCCACTTTCACTATGTGACCTTGAACAAGTCCCTTCTCCTCTTTCCACTTTGAGGCTTTGTTGTTGCTTTGGTTTTTCATCACTAAAATGGTAATAACACGTACCTCATACGATTGGTCTGAAGATTCAATGAAATACATTAATCACCAAGTGAATCACATGTGTCCGGGATGCACTCCATAAATCGGGGTTTCTTTCCCTGGACTGTGTATGTGGGGGTGGGGGAGGGGCGGTGTGGGTGGTGTTCGGTGTCTCGGTGTCCTGTAGCTCAGAGATGCTACAGCTCTAGTTTTCTCTTCCATCATTCCTTCCTGCAATTCATGGCCACCTGTTCTCATTCTTGATACATTATGGGCCAAGAAAGTTGGGGCCTAATCTGAATTTAGTCATCACTTAATCGTGATTCTGGGCAGTCATTTCCTTCTCTTCGGGGTAGTATTATCCCCCACCTATGAGTATCAATCTCATAAGATCCTGGTGGAGATTTTATGAGATAATGTCCATAAAATGAGGCGTAGCATCTGGCATGTAAGAATACCTCAGTAGCAATAGTCATTATTATCATCAGCACTATCATTTCAGACTTTGCAGAGGGCCTATTGTTTTCCCTGATTAGTTCTGTGGTTATATTGTATTGCGACTTCTCAGCAACTGATTCAAATCAACTTTTAGGACCTAATTTATTTATAGCATTAAAAAAATGTTTTTAAAGATAATTGCTATAGGGCACATGCGTTTACCAAAGAGATAGAAAGTGAGAAATCACCCCCTGAGAAGATGGCTATGCTGCAATGCCTTTTCCTCTATTCTCCTCTCAGGATTTTGGGCACATATGCACACACACTCGGTGTGAGTTTCAAGCCACAGGTCCAAGTTGAACCATGGTTGACTATGTGGGAGTCCAGCAATGTAACCATTACGCCATCTGCTGGTCCTATATAGGATTATTTTGACTGTCTCTTCTTGCCTGCAAATATTTTGATCCTTTTACTGAAACAGCTTTAAAGATACTCTGCCTTGGGCCAGCCAGCGGTGTGATGGCTAAGGCAAGTGGAAGCCACATGGCCAACTGTGGTTTGAGTCCGGGACCTAGCTCTTTGAAAAACATGCTGAGTGCATGTATGTATGTGCCCAAAATCCTGAAAAAAGAGATAGAGGAGAGGGATTGTGACATGGTCATCCCTCGTTGGGATGCTTTCTCATTTTCCCTCTCTCTCCTGCTCTAACTCTCTCCAGTGAGTGCATACACCCTCCAGCAAATTAAAATAAATAAATAAATACAATATAAATATTGTGTCTTTTCCCCAAAGCCTCATTAACAAGTAATATTTATAGTTGATTCTTTGTTCCAGTGTATTCTTAATTTATTATTCTTTTTTTGCCAGAGGACATAGGTCTTTGCCACACAGAAGGGGAGAGGGAGAGAGACAGTGGGAGAGAGAGAAAGCAACCTTTAATGGGGCATGGTTGTGCCGCAATTCTTTTTTCTTCATTTCTCCAACCTGTCAGGATGTGGGGCATCCACACATCCTCAGCGTGTTTTTCTTTTTTTTTTTTTTTATAAAAATTATTTTATTTAACTGTTTATTTATTTATTTATTTATTTATTTATTTATTTATATTTGACCAGAGAGGGACAGAGAGAGAGAGAGGGAAAGTGAGAAAGCAAGCTGCCAGTTCCAGGACTCAAACCGCGGTCAGCCATGTAGAAGTCCAGTGCCCTTAATATCATGTCACCTGCCGACCCCACCCAGCATGTTTTTCAAAGCACCAGTGACAGGATTTGAACCACAGTTGGGCATCTGGGATCCATCTTCCAATGCACTGTGCTTAACCACTATGCTATGGGACTGGCTCCTCTCCTTTTTCATTTTCTTTTTAAGATTAGTATTTATGGTGAAAATAATGTAACAACTTCAAAGGACATCCAATTGGAATAAACAATTTGCTGGTAATTCCTCTGTTTTCCAAGTTGTCTTCTGGACTAGGATGCTCACAGGTTCATGAGGGATGATGGTTAACAGCACAAGTTACCAGGCCAGAACAATCTGGGTTGGAATCCAACACCACCCACGTGGCATCTAGGCAAGTTATCTTGTCTTTGTAAGCCTCAACCTCCCCATCTTTACTTTTATGTATGTATGTCTGCATGTTGCCAGAGGGTACATGTGCTCACGAGAGAGACAGGAGAAAGAGGGAGGGAAAGCTTGCCTCCTGTAGGGTGTAGTCACACCACAATCTCCTCTCCTCCATTTCTCCAATCTCTTGGGGTCTGGGGCATGCATGCCTTGCATGTTTATGCACACATGTCTTGCATGTATTCAAGCCTCTGAGGTTGAGCTTTGAACTGCAGATGGCCATGTGGGATCTGGCTACCTTAACCACTAGCCTATGGGGCCGGCCCCTCCTCATCTTTAAAATGGAGTTCAAAACTGAACCCTCTCTGAAGACTAAATGAAATAATCCATGCAGGGCTTTGCCCATGGCATATCCTGTAAATGTAAATATCTATCAATCGTGTAAGAATTTGGACGTATTCCCTGCCCTGGACACAGGGTGACCTAGCCTCAAACCTCTCTGTGCATTGTGCATTTCCCCACGGCTGGGTACAAGGCAATCCTAACGACAGAGTTGGCTCCGCTTCAGAGCAGCATCCACTTAACTCCCGAGAGAAGAGAAAGGGCAGATCCTCTGGGGAATGGTCAACAGCGGATACTTTTAGCACACGCAGCATTCCTTTCCCGCGGGAGTCCAAGAGCAACAACCTCATGATAAGCTCGAGTTTTTCCAGAGTGAGAGATAGAAAGTTGCGGGAATTTTTTCCTCTTTTTCTTTTCTTTCTTTCTTTCTTTCTTCTTCTTCTTTTTTTTTAATGTGCACCAGTTTGGAATCCTGCTACAAACAGAGCTGCTTTCCAACTCCTCATAGGCTACTCTGGCACATGACGCTGAGGCTTAACAGTTGCATAACCGAAACCGTCACCCCCTTGAAGTGTCTGCTGAGATCAGGTAATAAAGCAGTGAGGAATGGATCAGGAGATGGCACATGGTTCCAGCCCGAGGGGGCAGCGGAGGCCCTCTAGAACAACTGCATCCATTTTACAGAGAGCAAAACTGAGATCCGAAGAGGGAAAACCACGTGCCTAAATCCAGTGCGGAGCCAGGATTGGGAACGTGGACTTCCGCATCGTAGGCTGTTTCCAGAAGAAAAGCGGGGGGGGGGGGAATTTTTTTGAGCAAAACTGAGATCCGAAGAGGGAAAACCACGTGCCTAAATCCAGTGCGGAGCCAGGATTGGGAACGTGGACTTCCGCATCGTAGGCTGTTTCCAGAAGAAAAAGCGGGGGGGGGGTAATTTTTTATACAGCGCTCAAGCCATGAAATCAGAGCAGGCCTGTGGCCCACACTTCCTTCCCAAAGACTCCCATGAAGCTTCAGCATGCGTGGCTGATACGTGAGCTCTAGAACCATGTCGTGGCTCATCACTCCCTAGTTGTGGACCCTCAGGTAAGATACCTCACCTCTCAGTTTCCTTGTCCGTAACATGGGGAGAACAGCGCCTGCCTCATTGCGTTACGATGATGGTTAAATAAGTTTAAAATGTCAAAGTATTGAGAGCAGCACCCACACATGGTCAGTGCCATTTAAGTGCTTGTTCAGCAAAAATAAAAACAGAAGGAGCATGGGATGTAATAGAGACAGCAGCAGGGGACCTGGTTCTGGTCTGGTTCCCTTTGGAGAAGTAACCTAGGGCAAGTTCTTTCCCCTCTCTGGGCTGGGTTCCTGCTGGGAGTTGGGGGGTGGTTAGAGTGGAGGGGTGTGTGGAGTCCACACCTGCTGGCTTGCTGGGAGGCCTCTCATGGTCTGCATACCTTTGGCCTCTCCCTGTGCTGTGATTTCAGAGCTAGGCCAGGGGAGGGTGAAACTCGAGCTGGAATGTTTGTACTCCCAGAAAGAAGGGCAGCCCACTAGGCCTTTTCAAGACTCACATAGTGTCTTGCAAATCAGGTAACAGACACCAGCGCATTGAAGGGGCCGATTGTGTGGCTGGGACAAAACTCCACTGACCTCCCTTATCGCCTATCCTCTCTGGCTTCTTTTTTCTTTGAACTGAGAGAGAAAGGGGTCTTTGAAAACGTCAGTTTTGAAACCAGAGTGGTATGAGAATCAAGGTCTCAGGTGGCCCATCTCTGCTCCCCCGTGTATACGCACAATAAAGCTTCTCCCTGCCAGAGTGGGAGGCGCACACACTTGGGAGCTTGTCTGAAATCTGAGTCTCTGTGCCCTGGTCCTGTGACTCAGGGCAAGCTGGCCAGCAATCTGAGCCCGGGTGCCACTCCCTCCAGTGGGCACCAGCAGAGCCGTCTCTCTCCTGTTAATCACCTGGCAGGAGGGCTGGTTGAGGAGTACAGAGGCTCTGGGAATTTGCTGCTGAGGCCAGAGATTCTGCAACTTGGGGTGGGGTCCTGTGGGAGCTCTAAGCCAGTTTAGGGGTGAAACAGAGCTTGCAGCCAGGGTCTCAGTGCCATCCTGTTCTGGGTGCAAGCTCCTTCTCCGGCCCCCTCCTCACTCCTGGGTCTGATGCTGGACTCTGACCCTGTTTGCAGCGACAGCCCAAACTAATCCTGTCCCCATACAGCAGGCCTGGGGGACCCTGTGTGTGGGGAGGGGAGAAGGGTCTACACTTCTCCCTGGGAACAGCAAGAGCTCCTTCTACATTTCACCTGTTCCCTAGAACCCTGTCCAGCCCATCTGTCTTCAGGGTCAGCTCCTGAAACCAAAAAGCCCCCTCAAGTCACTGCCTCTCCAGGGCTCCCTGGGCCTGCAGGGAAAAGCCCAAGCTCTTTGGTCTGCCTTACACAACCTCCTACCCCTCACCACATCAGACCCTTCACAGGAACCACGCCGAGACTCCCCCTCCCCGACTGCCTTCAAGCTCAGCCCAGGAATCTTTGCCTTTATTCTTGACTTAGAAAAATCCAGGGCCCAGATCCAATATCACCTGCTCTGGGAAGCCTCCCACTGGCGAGAACTAATCCTGTCTCTGAGCTCCCTGTCTGCTCTCATTTAGGACGTGGTTTATTAAGCCCGCTTCCCCGGCAGCCCAAGCTCTTGCAGGGCAGAGTGCTTGCCAGGCTTCCCTGTGGGTGCCCAGAGCAGGACCCGTGCTCGACAGATAACTGAGTCATATTTATCAAGTTAAGTAGACGTGGCTGCATCCCCCTTTGTCCTTACTGTTTTAAGCTGTTTGTTCGCACAATTCTGTGCAACAGCGATCTAGGATAGAATTAGAACGGCATAATTTTACAGCACTGAAGCTGGAAGCTTGATAGTTCCTTGCCTACATTGCTTATTTTTACTGAAGCCAAGGGTAACGGGGAGAGGGATGATGCTGGGGAAAAAGGAGGGGCCCCAGGGTCTCTCCATCAGCCCCACCTTCTAATAGACGTGGGCATCGCGGAACAACCTCATCATGGCTGGGTGGGGGAATCCACAAATATCTGCAGGACAAGGACACGCTGCTAGAGAGATTTGCCATTCCAGGGGGCCTGGAACCTGGGACCCCTAGATGACGATTCTGGTCACCTAGAAAGAAGCCACTTGATAAAATCTGAAGATAAGACCCGGCTATAAATCCATGGAATCTTGGTCCTAAAAGGGACCAGTCAACTCCATCATTTCATGGATGGGGACACCGAAGTCTATGGAAAGACAGCAACTAGCCCAAGGGCACAGGATACGTGAGAGACAGGGCCGAGGTTAGAAGTGGAGCATATAACCTCTGATCCCGCATTTTCCGGCTAAGCTGCACTCTCTATACATTAGGAGTTATTGGCAGGTTAGTGAAATGGAACTGAAGTGTTGTTTTCTTTAGGAATCTCTGTTAAACAGAGATGAGCAATGACTGGTTAAAAGGGGGTGGGGAGAATACCTTTTTAATTCATTTTAAAATGAAAAACATTGGGTTGTCAGAAAAGTCATGATGCATTTTTGCATAGAAAAATATGACTTTTCTGACAACCCAATATATCCAGTGAAAAATTCAGTTAATTCCATAGCATTCATTATTACCTTCTCTGTCCTGGGTGTTGACCTGGGCACCTAGGATATAGTTCTAGGTTGAAGACCCTTGTCTAGTAGACCGTCTAGGACCCCCTCCTATGGCCCTGCCTATACCTGCAGCGCGGCTTGCCAAACCATATACTAGGAGCCTTCCGTCTCTTGATTCTGTGTGACCTGACTGCAGAGGCAAAACTGAGCATTGAACAAACTTCTCAAATGTACCAACTATGCAATGAGATGATAAGACATCAAACAAGTGAGAGGGATTCTTCTAGCTCTTTCTTTCTTAGCTAATTCATTCCATGACACATTCCCCATCATCCCCTAGCATCTGGCAGGACAGAAAGGTGACATGACCCCGTGAAGACTCAGGGGCAGCACCATCTAGGTGGCGATACCTGCAGGGCTGGGGCAAGGTTCTTGGAAGGCTGTGTATGTCCTGAGTCAGTAGCCATTATATGCTTCTCCTTCTCCCATAGCTGGGATCAGGAATCAAGGGTCCAGGAATCAAGGTTGGAAACAGAGAGGCTCCACTCACTGCTTCCCCTAGTGGCCCACTAGCCGAAGTTCTGTTTTCCTGTTCCCATGACCTTCTGCTCTGGTGAACTAGAAGTCTTAGTCTCATAGGGAGCAATGCTTCCTCCCGGAGACATAACAGTAACACCACTGAACTGAAAGTCAAAACTGGCACCCAGCTCCTTGGGGCTCCACATCCCTCTGGCCAACAGGCTTGGGGAGTGATTATGCTAGTTGGCATTACCGATCCTGACTACCAAGGGGAAACTGAATGGCTACTCCACAATGGAGGGAAGAAAGGGATGTCTGGAATACAAAAGACTCCGCAGTCTGTCTCTTTGTATCACTGTGTCTTGAGCTTAAGGTCAGTAGAAAACGATAACTACTCAGTCTAGGTGGGACTACCAATGGCCCAGACCCTTCAGAAAGGAAGACTTGGACCACCCTATTAGCTGAGAAACCTGGACCAGCTGAGATCCTTGCTGAAGGCAAAAGAAAAGCAGAATGGGTAGTGGAAGAAAGTAATTATAAGTACCACCTACAACCATCTGTCCAGTTATAGAAATGAGGACTGTGATTGCCACGAGCATTTCTTTCTTATTTTATAAACTTGTGTATGTGTAGCTGTGCATAGCAAATATATTGTTTCTTCTCCCTTTTATTCCCTTATCATGTAATATAGATGTGTTGACTTTATATCATAGTACGTAAGTATTGTTAGTTCTACCTCACAGTATGTAAGTTACGCAGTATCAGGAAAGAGGGCAAACTTCACTCAGGGCCTTTACCTGCTTTTCTTGGGAGATGGGGTTAGTATGTTTTCCACTGCACACAGGATAGCTACATCATGTTAGGCAGAATTATGACCTTGTTATTCTCTTTATTTAGAAATTAACTATGGTTTAAAGAGAGAGATATGCATATCCAGGTGACAAGGGATAGACTCATGATGGTCAATTTTATGTCAACTTGACTGGACCAAGGGGTGGTCAGACATTTAGTCAAATATTATTGGGGGTGTATCTGTGAGTGCATTTCTGGATGAGATTAACCTTTTGAATCAGTTGACTGAGTAAAGCAGGTTGCCCTCCCTGATGTGGGTGGGTCCCATCCAATCAGTTGAAGGACTGGATAGAACAAAAAGGCTGATCCTCCCCTGAGTAGAAGGAAATTTTCTCTTGCCTAATTTGCCTTGAGCTGGGACACTGCTTTTCCTCTGCCTTGGGGCCTGAATAAAAAAACGTTAGCTCTTTCTGAGTCTTCAGCCTGCTAGCATTTAGAATGGAACTACACCAGCAGGTCTCCAGCTTGCTGACTGCAGATCCAGGACTTGTCACCTGCCTCTATTACTACCTGAGCTGACTCCTTATAATGAACCTTTCTATATTTATTTGTATCTATACACACACATACACACACACACACACACACACACACACACACGCACACAATTAGTTCTGTTTTTCTGAAGACCTCTGATTAATACAACATATTTTATTATATTTCAAAAGATTTTTTGCCATAGGGCATGTGCGCTTGCTGGAGAGAGAGAGAGACAGAGAAAGGGAGAAATTGCCTCCTCCCCAGGGGGGATGGCCACATCGCAATTCCTTTTCCTCCATTCTCCTCTCAGGATTTTGGGCATGCATGCACAAGTGCCCAGTGTGTTTTAAGCCTTTGGGTTTGGGATTCCAACCTCGATCAGATATGTGGGAATCCAGCACTTTAACCACTATGAGATCTGCTGACCCCAAGTACAACATATTTACAAAAAAGAAAACCACAGAAATCTGCAAAGGCAAGGTTATCCCAATGTCATTGCCATATAAGGAAAAAAGAAAGTGGTTGCTTCACAAATGTACACCTGTCCCTCTACCAGGTGGGGATGATCACCTCACATGGGAGGGACAACAAGGCCTTGAACCCTCTGTCCTCTAGCTTGTCCCTGTGCTGCACCTGTGACATACACCCTTTCTGTACCTACTCACATCAGGGTCTAGTTCATCCAGCTCATTTTCCAGAGTTCTGAGCTCTTCCTCTGTTAGGGCCCCAAGGATTTCGTCTTCATCCAAGTCACGGTACTTCTCTAGTTCTCGTCTGTATGACATTGTGGAAGAAATTGTCGTTGTCTTCTCAGTTTCCGTAATGATCTATGACCTGCCAGAAGGAAAAAGAATCTTAGAAAGACCCTTCTTGGATTTGCACTTTTGGAGCAAATTGATGCTCATCATTCACATGGTGGCCTGGGCATGTTTTCTGAATCGCCAGGATAATAATTACTGTAGTGGAATACTACACTAAGTTGGACTAATTCTCTAATAATAAACTGTGCAAAGGGAAAGTCCTGAGGACATGTGATTTGATGAATCATAATTGGTTGTAATTGGTGTGATCATTAATTACAGGTAAATGGGTAATTATAAATGGCTTACAAGTGCCTGAAGACAATTTTATTCTTTAAGAGGTTCAAATACTTTTCCGTATAACCATCTACCCTTCACCCTAAACCCCAGTGGGGATCATGAGTGCTGGGAACTCTACCCAAACTGATTTTAAAAGGGAGACGCTATGATCAGTGGTTAATTGAACACCTATGACATCTCATCAATCCTCATGTAATAGCCTGTAGTAATAGCCAACTTTTTTTTTCTTTTTTCTTTTTTTTTTTTTTGTCATAGAGTATGTGCACTCGCCAGAGAGGGAAAGTGAGAAAGTGAGAAATAACTCCCCTGGGGGATGGCCATGCCACAATCCCTTCTCCTCCATTCTCCTCCTGGGATTTTTGGGCATGCACACATGCATGTCCAGTGTGATTTCTAAGCATTAGGCCTGGGACTTGAACCACACTTGGCCATGTGGAAGTTCAGGGCCTTCGCCACACCACCTGCTGGCCCTGTAACAGCTCACTTTTACTACCATATGCCAAGCCCTGTGTTGAGTACTTCCCAAGGGCTTTCTAATTTAACCTATGAAGTAGGTCTTTACTATTAGCCTACTTTACAGATTAGGACATTGAATTTAGAGAGCATAAGTACCTTTCAAATCAGAATCACAATCTGAACTAAGGTCTGTCGGCTTTTCAAGCCTATACTGTTTCAGCCATTGTATAATATGGCACTTTTTCCACAGAGTTCCCTAATGTCATGGCAAGAAGACTGCCTAGTCTGGACTCTCATTTCCTCTCAAGTGAGTTGGGTCAAAGGGAAGATCTGATGCATGATGGGAACCCAGGGGGACCTAGGTCATGACTCTCACTTCTTGGAGAAGGCCACCATTCATTTCCAGTTTCACAGAGGAAACCTGATACTATGTGTGGACCCTGCTTCTGCCATTTCCTATAACCCTACCATTTTCATACCTGTTCACTCCATTGAGGCTTACAAAACTCCCTGTAAGCTAGGCCTTTTCATTAAAATCACTTCAATGCAGAAACTGAGGGGCCTGACTCAGGCCCCTGCACCTGAGCCCTCAGATCCTTCCCACTATGCCATGCCACCTCTCCCCTCACACAGGAGGAACAGCAAGGCCTCGAGCCCTCTGTCCTCTAGCTCGACAAATACTGTCTTATAATGTATCAAGCCCATTCAGCCATCATCGCCCTATGAAGCCTTGGTACCTCTCCCCATGAGGCCAAGCTCATCATGGCCCACCCATCTCCATGCAACTCTTGCATCCACCTGCCACTTGAGTTCTCCATGGGCAGGGCCTGGATTTGCTTCATCCCTCTCTCCCCAGGGCCTAGCCCAAGGTCTTGCAGACCCAGGAAGCGTCTCACTGAAACGAGATGTTTTTCTGCTCTCTACCTGTTTTCACTGGTCCAATCAGACAGTCCTGCAGAACGTCTAGGCTCCTTTATAGGGAAAAGTTAGCATATGCTGAAGAAGCTGCTACTCTCTCTGCATTTAAGCCTGCCCCCATCTGTCCTTTAACTACCTGAGCCGAGCCACCAGTCCACCTTTCTGAGGCGGACAGGCTGACAGGTGAGGCAGCAGCTCAGGATTTCCTTAAACCTTGCAGAATGGAGTGTAACACTATTTTTGCTGTTGTTATTTTTTAAATCATAAGTTCTTATGTAGATGTAATTGTGATACATCATTGTTGGGTACAGCATGGTTTTTAGCACCTGGCTACAGTGTGTAATAATCAAATCAAGGGTATAAGGACATTCATCATCTTCAACATTGAACTCTGCAGTATGTTGTGCACATTCAATATTTGTTCTACTAGTTTCTGGAAATATATATTGAATTGTCAGTGGCATTTTTTTATTCTGTTGTGGTACACTGTCACCTCACCTATTCTGCTTGTTTACATGCATTCTTATGTCTGTCAATCATTTCTCCTAAACCCCATCCTTCCCTCCTCCTGTGCAGCTTCTGGAATCGCCCACTACTCTATTTCTATGCCATTGAATCCTGCAGTTTCCACCATATATATTAAGTGGGGACACATATTGTCTGTCTTTTGAGGCCTGGTTCATTCCACTTAATCTTATATCTCCTAAGTTCACCCACTTTGTGTCAAATGACAGGATAACCTTGTTCTTTGAGGCTGAGTAGTAGTCCATTGTGTGCATATGCCATGTTTTCTTTATCCATTCATCAGTTGTTGGCACTTAGGTTGATTCCATGTCTCGGCTATTGTGAATAGTGCTATAAACAGGTAAACAGGGATAAGCCAATGTCTCTCTGACAGAGTGATTTCCTGTTCTTTGGGTACATATTCAAAAGTGAGAAAGTGAGAGGGACCAGCAGTTGGCATAATGGCTATGTCCCTGGACTCCTTTATAGTCAACTGCGGTTCGAGTCCTGGACCCGGTAGCTTAAACTCACACTGGGTGCGTGTGTGTGCGTGCCTAAGATCCTGAGAGGAGAATGGAGGAGAAGGGATTCAGGTGTGCCCATGCCCCTTGGGGAGTGATTTCTCACTTTCTGTCTCTCTGTCTTTCTGGCAAGCGCACACATCCTATAGCAAAAACCTCTGAAAAAAAAAAAAAAAAGGCCGGATTACTGGATCAAATGATAGATATGTCTTTAAATGTTTGAAGAACCTCCACAATGTTCTGCATAGTAGCTATACAAGTTAACATGCCCACTAGCAGTACACAAGGGTTTCGCTTTCTCTGCAAGTTCACCAGCATTTGCTATTCTTTGGTTTTGTTTGCTTGTTTTGTTTTGTTTTGATAATAGCCATAGGATATGTTCCTGTATATGGAATCAGGAGGATTGGTTGGTGAATATCTTCAAGAATTTATATGTTGAAATAGAACGCTAACCCCAGTAACTCAGTGCCGCATTATTGGTAAGAATGTGACCTTACCTAGAAGAAGGGTCATTGAATGTAACTGGCTCATAGATGAGGTCCTGCTGAGTGTGGTGGGCCCCTCATCCAGTATGACTGGTCCTTATGAAAAGAGGAAGTCAGGGTGCAGGCATACACCCAAGATGAACACCATGTGACAAGGAAGGCAGAAGTCAGGATGATGTTTCTATAAG